>NC_135370.1:43758254-44075754 GCF_049243985.1 Paroedura picta | reverse complement strand
TTCGAGGACCCATTGGATTTTATCCCTAAGAATCAAGTGGGCACCCTGGTGGGGACTTCTGGTCTATTTCTGACTAGCAGTGATTGTCAAGCAATAGACATCTTTCCCCCATTAGCTAGCCAAGATCAGCCTGGGGTTGAATTTGAGGCTGTTCTGCATGAAAGCATGTGTGTTTCCATTGAGATATGGCCCCACTCTGACCCCTGGGTTCTTATATTTAAATTTATCTATATTTAAATTTATTGACAGCTGCTCTCAGACATAAAGGCTCGAGGCGGTTCCCTCTTCCCTCTACTTCTTGGGTTTTGAGTAGTCAGAAACTTTCCAGCTTTGACAACAGTGTTCAAATACATAGCGGCTTGCTGTGAGATTTCTGTTGCATATCTCTAAGACCAGCAAAAATGTGGATGGGTTACAGGGCTTCTCATTCCACTGAGGGCATTAATTCCTCTGTGCAGAAGCACTTTAAGCTGTCACATGCCATCCAAAGGCAAGTCCACCACATGCTGTGCTATGTGATGGCATTTTAAGAGTATGACCAGATTCCTCCTAAAACAAATTTACTAATGAGGAGCCCACTGAGTGTTTCCCATAGGCTACTTTAATATGTAAGTTAGAATCATAGAGTCATAGAATAATAGAGTTGGAAGGGACCTCATGGGTCATCTAGTCCAACCCGCTGCAATATGCAGGACACTCGCATCCCAATTGCTCATCTAGTGTAACCTGCCACCCCTTTGCCTTCACAGAATCAGCCTCTCCGTCAGATGGCTATCCAGCCTCTGTTTAAAAATTTCCAGATGGAGAACCCACCACCTCCCGAGGAAGCCTGTTCCACTGAGAAACCACTCTGTCAGGAACTTCTTCCGGATATTTAGATGGAATTTCTTTTGAATTAATTTCATCCCATTTGTTCTGGTCTGTCCCTCTGGGGCAAGAGAGAACAATTCTGCTCCATCCTCCATATGACACTCACCATTTTAAATACTTGAAGATGGTTATCAGATCCCCTCTCAGTCGTCTCCTCTCTAGGTTAAACAGATCAAGCTCCCCCAGCCTTTCTTCATATGTCTTGGTCTCCAAACCCCTCACCATCTCTGTTGCCCTCCTCTGGACACGTTCCAATTTGTCAACATCCCTCTTCAACTGGGGTGCCCAAAACTGGACACAGTACTCCCAAGTGAACCAGAGCAGAGTAAAGCGGTACCATCACCTCCCGTGATCTGAACACAATACTCCATTTGATACAGCCCAAAATCCCATTTGCCTTTTTAGCCACTGAGTCACACTGCTGACTCATGTTCAATGTATGGTCTACTAAGACTCCTAGATCCTTTTTGCACATGCTCCTGCCAAGACAAGTGTCCCCCATCTTATATGGGGGTATTTGGTTTTTCCTACCTAAATGCAGAACTTTACATTTGTCCCTATTGAACTTCACTGTATTTAGTTTAGCCCACTTCTCGAGCCTATCAAGATCATCCTGTATTCTGTTGCTGTCTTCAGTTGTGTTTGCTACCCCTCCCAGTTTAGTATCATCTGCAAAGTTGATTTCCTTTGAGTCAAACAGAGAGGTCAGTTGGTTGTCTGTTACTTTTCCATATCTGACTTTGAAGTGTGACGCTCCATTTGGAAAGTTTTATAGCATATAGATGAATACTCTTGCTTGGACAGTGGAGATGCCAAATCATCTTGTGCATTTTACACTGCTAGAGTGCTCAGTAGCCAAGGGTGCAGGAGTGGTTTAATGATTTGCAGGGCCCATAACACCAGAACCAGTTCAAGGATTTGCAGGGCCCTAGCAGAGTACCGTTGTGATGGGAGCAGCAAGACTGGGGGTGGAGAAGCCCTTCGCAGTGGAAAGGGGGTGTCACTCCAAGTGTTGGTAAGAAGGAAGAGGGGGAGGAGAGAGACTATGGCCCTGATCCACTGAGGGAATGCACTGTGCAGGGCCCCTGGATGCCCAGGCCCATATCACATGCTGCATGTGCCACATGGATAAAACTGGCCCTGCAAGGGTGGCTTTATATGCTGAAAGTTAAATGTGAGCACATGCACACATCCTGTGAATACCTGAATGAGAAAGACTTGTATATGACAGAGATGTACCAGAACTGGCTGGTGGAATAAGCATGTGTGTTAACTTCCATTCATGTTTGCTTAATTAAAGTGTTGCATTCCACATCTGCAGGTATGGGATACAACCGAAATCCTGGGAAAGTTGGCTCTGGCAGTTAAAAGTGCCGCTCAAAGAAATTTTCAGCATGCGAAATGTAGGAGGTTGGCTGTGTGTGGTTTGGTTATTTTAATTGAATGCAAGTCTGTCAGGAGAGAAGCTGGAACTTGTTAGTAACTCATGAAACACCCTTACAGAGAGGCGTGTTTGTATAAGATTGTATGTGAATGAGATCTCTGTATTGCTGGAGGTAGTCTTTGGCAAGCCTTATTTGCTTTGAGCATACATGTGAAACATTTTGTGTGGCATAGGACTGTGCCTCCCATACTGGTTTAAAAAAATGCTATACAGTACAGGTAAGAGTCTTTATATGCCAGCTAATTACAAACAAAAAATATTCTGAAGACACACTGGTTTTGATTGGGCTTGCCTTGTTTCCTTTGAACCCCTCCAGTGTGAGGTTTATACATGCTGGCTTTAGTAAAAAAAATAAAGACCTAATAAGGCTTTCAAACAAAACTGCTTGTTAGCATTGAAGTTATCAGACAGATAGCTGAATTTAGGCTCTGTAGCTATCATCATAGATCAAGCTCTGTTTTAGTGGAGTTGTGAAAAAGACCCAAGGACATAATTGATATTGGAAATTAGTTGAGAGTATCTTGGGTAGTCTTTGAAAAATTACTGACTCCCTCCAGGTACTTGCTTGACAAAACAAAAGGCAGTATATTTGTGGTCTGGTACTTTTGAGATTAAGACTATAACTTCAAAGAGCAAGCCTTGAGTGCTTTTAATTCCGTAATCTAACCTGTACTGTAATATTAGTCCCTATCACATTCATTAACCTTCAACTCCTTAAAAAGTAGATTTGGCACAGCAGCAACATTTTCTCTTTCTGGAAAATCCTAATAGCTGCTGGGGAAATATACGTATTATGTATGAAAATGTAGATAGTAAAAATGAAATTATGTCCTTGTTCCTAGCCTGACTCCGTTCCGGTTTGGGAGCCTAAAGGTGAGAAAAATGCTTAAAGCCAGGGAGTTGCATAGTATAAAGCAGGAGACCGGCAGCTTTTCGACTTGCACATATTCTGTAGACCCCTACTTGTGAAAGAAAGTCACGTGAATTAAAAAGCGTGTTTTATGTTTGGTCTTGAGCTTACAGTCCTGTGCATGTTTACATAAGAGTTAACTGTACTCTGTTGGCGTTGCTTGAATGAGCATGTATATTCATCAAACTGTGATAGCTCCTGAAAAACTGGTCCATGACTGATTCAGTTCCAAATTATCTCAGTAAGATGTAGGGTGCTCAGTGGGTCCACAGTGAACAAATAGTTCCTTATCAAGGCAGCACTGCCCCTGTCTGGCTAGAGCTGGTGTCATGGGAAGGAATGATCTTACATGATTCATAGCTTCCACCAAGCCATTGGTTGGAACCAAGCACCCTACTAAATCTATGGGTCCTCCTTAATGAAATGTCCCCATAGAGACATCCAACCTGGACAAGATCTATATGTAATGCCAATCTCTGCTGCTATTGTTCCTAAATCCTGCTAATTTGTTAATTTTTATACTGTTGATATTTAATATTGTTTTATGTTGATTGTTCTTGGAAGGTCAGCCAGCATGAACTTCGATGCTGTTCATGGAGACTTATGGTGGTTTGTGAATCGATACGTTTTCAGACGAACTGTATCCATTCAATTAAAATGTTTACCAAACTTCAAAGAAAACAAGGAGGTTGGAATTCTCCAGCCTTGGAAACACTCAAGTTCGTTTCCAACTAGTCATGTTAGTTTCAAGATATTTTTGTTTTTTTTCCTTTGCCTGTATTCCCTTTCCTGGTTCTGCTGGGGGAGGTACTAAAGTGAACGGAAAGATTGCCCATTGGAGTTAATGAGAGACATTTGAAGACCCATTAGAGATAATGGGACCCAGGAATGGTAATTGACTTGCATGGGCTTCAGTGAAATACATTTCACTTCTTTGCAGGGGCATAACTCGAATACCATAAATGCAATCTTCACCCAACTTGGATGGCAGATAGAGGCATGTCAGGTAGCAATCCGTGGCATCTCTATCATACTGGGGGTGGGGACATTCTACCACATCATGAACCTCACTGGTATGTTTAGCCTCTAAGTTTGTGATGGTACATGATAGACGAACCAGGTATGCCACAAACATACACTTTTTCTGATTTGCACCCATCTCTATCATCATCATTATTCATAAATTACCAAGAAGATGAGGAACGAAATGGAAAGATAGGAGTAATGTTTTGGCAGCTACCTACATGGTTCAGATCCTAATTTCATTAGCCTGATGCTGCTGTTCTCACTTAAAGTTTACAAAAATCTTGTACTTTAATTGGTCTGTATATCTGCTAATTTCCATAAATTGTTAAAACTTGAGACAGTACATTGTGTGCCTGTTTCCTTTTTTAAAAAGGATTCTGTCCTAGAAAAAAATGGATTTTAAAGAACTGTAAGGCTGCTTTTTGTTTGACAGATCTGTCATGCACACCCACATGTCAGCTGGACTAATTTTTCCATCTGAGCTGTAGGAATGCTGTAGTATATTTGCCGCTAGTAGCTGACTGACTGTATCCAAAACAGTCAGTACTTCTCTTTGTCCAGTTCTCATGGAAGACTTGTATCGGGTGCTGTGCATTCACGGTACAAAGCATAAGAAGACAAGGTAAAGGGAGCCAGTCTTTGGGTGGCCAGGAATTACAATCAGGAGGCCTTCAATGAAAGTAAGTGTAGCTAGGATCACAGTTTTGAAGCTGCAGGTTCTTATCCCATTTTTCAAAATGATTAACTTAATTTATAGCCTATTGTTCTCACCAAGGCTTGGTGTACTACAAAATATGAAAAGCAATTCAATTAGTCCTCAGACTCCCGCTTAAACAATGTAGGAACCTGCTTTTTGTGATGCAGGCTTTCTCAACAGGGGTTTTGTGAAACCCTGGGGGTTCTCGATGGCCCAGAAGGGTTTCACTGATTGGGTAGGAGTTAATTAATTTTTATAATGTTTAAAAATTTATTGGGCAATATGACCTTATATGATTATGCCAACCCACCTACCCCTTCCAAAATGATCAATGATGGGGCTGGGGGGTTCAAAAGTTTGCAGTCATAAAAATCCTTGCTGGCCAAGGCTCGTCACGCATGGTAGCAACTGGAGTCCGAAGAGGTAAGTTTTAATTTGGATGTGTTGGGGAGGTGGCAGGGGGTGACAGAGCAGCAGATGCCTGCCCCAGCCCTATTCCTAGCCTAGCAGATTGTGGCTGCTGGGCCATTTCTGGAGTTGGAGGGTAACTGAGCATGATGTCACATCTGGTGGGAGTGTCTGGGTATGTAACTTCTGGTGACATGTGAGCTCTGGGGGTGTGGCCTGCTGACATCTCTTCCAGGGTTCCTTTAAGCCTAAAGAATGTTTCTGAGGTTTCCCAATGGTCAAAAGGTTGAGAAAGGCTGTGCCCAATGGCATGAATGGAAGGGTTTTAATTATCAGCAGGGCCGGCTTCAGCATGTCCTGAGGTGAGGCTGCCCAGGCCAGGTCTTCCGACAGGGTCCACTGCTACTGACTACATGAGTCTTCTGCCTATTCATCCTTCATCCTGTTTGCTTGCATGCTCTGCCATCCATGCTGTCTGGCGGCATGCACTGCTCAGCATCTTCAGGGAATTGACATGTGGATGGTGCAGTTGTTTGAGTGCAGGTGGTGAAAGGGATTGTGAAAGAGTGTGGGGGGGGCGAATACACAGAGTCAGAGGATGAGAAGGGACGTATGAGAGGGGGCCTGGTGGTAGGCAGAGGAGTGGGGCGCACTCTGCTCCCCCCCCCCAAATCCTGGAACTGGTCCTGATATCAGTATAAAGTATTTTGGTTCTTTCACGTAAGCACAACAAAAGAATCCGAGATACTGACTTCAGGTTGTCACACTTGATCTACAGATCTCTGTATATATACTACCTTCTAGTCCTGCTGGGTGAGCTAGAACTGTCTACCAACCCCCACAAATCACACGCCTACAGACTGTACTCCGTTCTCTAATCCCTTTATCCTCCACCCACCTGCTGTATCCAGAATTGCCAAGCTTACTTGCTTAATGTTCTGTAACTTCTGTTACTTTGGGATCGGGCGTGTCTGTCATTTGCATGGAACGTTATGCATGGAAATAACAGACAGGAAAGAAGCTACCTTGTTTTAAGAGGAAAATATTAGAAGTTAATAAAAGGTAAACAGTATATATTCTGCTTTCAAGTAGCGTCTGTTTGATATCTTTTAGGTGATACCTGTCAAAATTGATTTCTGGCTAAGCAGAAAGTCAAGACGTACTTGTGTGACTGTATACCTGAAGTAGCCACAAGTCTATTAGCTTTGTAAAAATTTAGGACATATGATATGTCCTAGTTCCTATGTATGCCTTGTATACAGATGTAGGTGGTCTCATTAATAGATTTACTCTAGGGATTAACTGTTTTAAAAATGAATTCTTAACTTTTGCAGGAAGAAAATATAAGGACCCAATTTTGCAAGCTCCAAAAGTTTTAAATGCAGCTACAATAGCTGTCCTTGGAAAATCTTAATTAAGGTGCCCTAATATATCATGAGAAAATTGTGGATTGTGTGATAGGGAAATACAAGATGCAAGCTGTTTATAAAGTAGGTAGTGAACTTAATATCAGTGGAACTGGATCATTATTTGTTGCTTCAGGGCTGCAATCTAAAGTATATTTAAGTTGTATCCTATCCATCACATTTCTATCCTGCCCTTTCCCCAAGTAGCTCAGAACACCAAGTTAAGTTTATGGTAAAGTGGGGATGCAAGACCTCGTCTACCGAGCTTTAATATTGTATTCTATGATTTTAAAGAATCATAGAGTTGGAAGGGGCCATACAGACCATCTAGTCCATCTCCCTACTGAATGCAGGATCAGCCTAAAGCTCATTAAGTTAGCTATTTTATGGACATTAGGCTTACTTCTAATATGATTGAGGGTACACCTTTCTGAGTGGGGAGAAGGCTGTGTGTCATACATGTTCTGTCTTGGTGATATTTGAGTGTGGGAGGTGGGCTTGGATGCAATCTGACTGGGGATACACACGGTTTTGTATATTTGTGAGGCTTTATTTCAGGCATTGGAGAAGATACATTGGGCTCTGAGAATGGCCACTTTACAGCCCATCCTTAAACTGAATGTTAGTTCCTTTGAGAAGTTCGACACACACAATATTTGATGTAATAGGCACAGTTGATGACTTGAGGCTCAGTTACAACAAACTCAGACAAAAAATTGAAAAAAGCTCTGCTTTATAACTCGCTTTGAGTACCAGTGGGAAGGCATGAGCAAAAAGTATAGTACACTTATGAAAAGAGAGAATAGATTTGTGGTGACTGTGTATGTAGTTTTATGGGGGAGGAGGGAAAACAGGAAGGAGGTGAAATTTGAAGTTAAACCTTTAACATGAGGTAATATGGGAATGCTTTTGATGCATTTTTGGAGTGAGATGTTCAGTTAAGTGGTGCTGGCATTGGAAGTGTTGCATAGGCTAAAGTCGACTGTGATTCTTCACAGTATCTGCTGCCATAATTGGTATCTTCTACCTTCGGATTCCTTTGAGAATTCATCATACCCTAAGCTGGTCTGTCTTGCCATCACTCACTTCAGATTCCAAAAGGAATCCCAAATAAGAATGTCGTAGGCTGACAAAAAGCACAACCGCCTGTCAGTTATTGAATCTACAAGCTTTGCTGGGTGTATAGGGTTGTTCTGTTTAGCTTTCCTACTTTTTGGTATTAGGGTACTGTGATTTCAGGAGAGTAGATTCATGTTCCCATTGGGCAACCTTTTCCAACTGTTTTACCGTTTAGAAGCCCCTGAAACATTCTTCAGGCTTCGAGAAACTCCAAAAGTGACATGATCTTGCAGGATTTGGTTGGGAAACATAGCTGTGTACATGCCCTTATGGGGCCCCTCTCCTTCCCACCTCCTTCAGACCCAACACTGGCCTTTTTTGTGGGGGAAGGGTGAAACAGGTTGATGTGACATATGTGGACATATCACCCAATAAGTATTTAACATTTTTTTTAAATGTAAAAATTTACTTCCACCCATCCAACAAACCCTTCCAGGGCTGTCAAGAAAAATCCTGAAACCCTGGTTGAGAAAGCCTGTCATAGGGGAACAGTGCACTGCTGGTGACTACTCAGCATTCCCTGCAACTAGGAATTCTGCTGTAGGTTTATTTTTGAAGATTAGCTACTTGTGTTCCAGAAGTTCACAATTATTTTAGTTGAAGTGTTTATACTTTTTAAGTAAGGCAAAAAGGCTTATAAATGGCTATATATATACCATTAAAATATAATACGTATACATATGTTTGGCTTGAAAATAAAGAACACATTAATTATGCAGTTCTTGTAAATCATGACATTTATTTAGAGGAAATATAGCACTGAATATAGCATTGCTTAAATCCCATCTCCTCACCACTGCCTGCTGCAGCCACAAATATTCTCCAAATGCTGCTTCTGGGTGACAGGAATCTGCAGGGTGGAGGATTTTAGGCAGTACCTAATGACACGTTTTATTTGTTATATATATCTATAGCCAGTCTTTCTTACTGATACCTGAGGCAGATTATCTATATATTCTTATGACGTACTGGCCCTCTGATTGGCCCTCGGAGAGTGAGGGGAGACTGGTGCAATGAGGCCCAGTTTGTGGCCTAGGAGCTGCCCCCCCCCAGCCTGCCAAGGGGAGATCGGTAGCTCCTAGCCCGCTTTTAAAATGGCTTTCATCGCAGTGTCCTCCTTCCCGCTTTGAGACTCCTAGTAGAGAAAAGTGGCATATAAGAACAACCTCTTCTTCTTTTGTTGTTCTGACTGAGCAGTCCTGTCACAGCTCTCAGCCTCATGTACCTCACTAGGTGTCTGTTGTGGGGAAAGGAAGGGAAGGTAAGCTTCTTTGAGACTCCTTTGGGCAGCGAAAAGTGGGGTATAAAACCAACTTGAATTTAAACCTGATGTAAATTGAGTGTTGGCAAGGGAAAGAAATGTCCCTGTTTACCTTTTCATGACTAATATCAAGTTGTAATCTAGGTGAAACCAACTTTGTGTGCTTAATTAGCATGATAGCGCAATACTGTCCCCAAGATATGGATTTCCATTGTGTTACATAAGCGTGTATAATGGCGTAGCCCAAGTTGCTGCACATGTATGAATTCACATGTCTAATTTTGTCTTGCCTGCGCAAAATTTAAGTTCAGCCTTTAGATATCTCAAAGAATAACTTCCTTTGTTATTAGTTCTATGGAGAGTGGTCTAGGGCTAGGCGTCTTACCCATTAATGCAAAAAAGATGAATAGAAAACAGATTTTGGAGATCATATCAGGGGTTTGGGCAGGAGGAATGGTAGGAAAGAACTTGCACACATTCATCCTTTATTGTCCTTAAGTTACATATCTTGCTGTGGATAGTACTAGCATCTTCTGCCCCCTCCCCAAGAAAAGCAGATAGTTTGGCATAGCGCCTACGACGCAGGGCCTGTGACTTTACAGAGAAATAAATGTCCTTGGAATTATCACCACATAGTTACTTTCCAATCAGGACAGGTTTGGCTACCCTCCCGGTACCTATTTCTGTATTTTTAAAACACTGTGCAAAAAAAAAAAAAAAAAGGTTTCAGGGAGGGTCATTTTACATTTGTGTGATAAGCTGTCCTGCTTAGCTATGTAGCACAGAAGGACATTTCTGAGCTCACCAAAAATGGATGTGGGAGTTTGCATCCTGCATTGAAAGGGACATAGACTAGCCCCCCCCCCTCCTCTCCTGTCATTTGGATGGGAATATGCTTTCTGGTGCAATTTCCCCCCTCTTTGCCCCTCTGTGGCACAAAAAGACCTTTGTGCAAAAATCCTTTTAGGCTTATTTCAAAGCTCAGCTTGAGGAAGTGTGCCATGCAGAAGAGAGACTCCTCTGATCGACTGGACATGACCGCTTGCCATTCCGTGGAACTGGCATTTCTGTACAAAAGAAAAAGAATTTGTTGGAGCTGGGTCCCTTTTTTGAAGTTCAGCGATGTGTATTTCAAGAATTCACAATACTGTGCTTCTTCTAGAAGGAGCGTTTTTATCGTACAGCTTTGTGGGTTGTTTTTTTTTTACTACTTTTATGCGTTTTATCACTTTCCTGTTATCTGTACATTTTTTGTATTGGTGAAGATCAAAGAAGACTCTTTATCACTTTCATTTTTAATCTGTTTCAGCTGCACCAAGATTAGTAGAGACGGGGCACTAAGAGACTGTTTTCATTCAGGCAATGTAGTAGTTTATAGGAGCAGTCTAGCTGTCTTACCATAGCATCTTCAAACAGAGCTGCTTTTGCTCACAATAATTCGGCAGAAGGATTGTCAAGCTGTCACACTGCATACAGCAGATGCGCAAAACATTGATTTAAATACATAAACACACCCGTCCTTCTGGAAACTACCAGTAGCCATTTGGATAGTTTGTTTAGAGTCCTACCCATGCTTTTTTGGTGGCACAGTAGGATAATGTGCTTCTGTTCTGTTGCAGTGGTATTGGGCCTATCTGGGAATTGACAAACTAATTCCAACAGACTTCGTTTCGTGCCATGGATGGTGTCCATCCAGGAGACAGTTTGCATTTTTATCTATGGCTGCCCTAAGGGATATTCACTATTACCAGGAGGTGAATGTCCAGTATCCCTGCAAAAATGCAGACAGAACACCAGCTGGTTGCATTAAGATTTTTCAAGCTAAGTTTAATTCATTTAGGCTAATACATTAATTCTCTAGGGAAGGGGTCATTTCTCAGTGGTAGAGCATCTGCTTAGCACGCACAAGATCAATCCCTAATCAGAAGGATCAGGTAGTAGTTAATGTGCAAGACCTCTAGCTGAGACCTTGGAGAGCTGCTGCGAGTTATGTACTGACCATGGTGGACCAGTGTTCCAATCCTTAACACTATTTCGCTCCCTTATATATTTGGGAAACAGCCTCCTGGGAGGAGACTGTCCAGGGCCCTGTCCATCCAGGTTCACCCTGATTGGCCCTCCCCCTCCAGCTCCCACCCTCCCTCTTTGCCTGCTAGAAGTCGTGTGGCTGAGGCCTCCATTGTCGCCCACAAGGAGAGAGACAGCGACAGGGCTTTGTGGCCTGCAGGTACGCTCCTGCTGGGAGGGAACCGGAGAGGGGGGGGGGAGTTTACAGCCTCCCTGTGGGCCGCAAAGCCCTATTGCCACTGGTGGGGGGGGAACCTCCCGTGGCAGTGTTGCCGTGGGGGGGGCTTTCTACTCCCTTTACCCCACTTTGCGGGCCAAAGGGAGCCGTGGCCACCCTCTCATGCCCTCCTGCCTGCCGCCCCTTTCAAAGCCCATATTTAAAATGGGCTTTAATACTAGTTAAGTATAAAGCAAATTCATTCATTCATTTATTCACTTTCATCATCCTTGAAATTATGGGCATGATATCCTCTTTCGATTGGATGATGTCATGATCATTCAGGGCAGGACAATACAAAAAGCTATACAGAAAGAAGTAGCCCTGCTGTGGATATGAGTTGAGTGCTATCAATTTTTGCAAAGGTGGAGCACACTCAGTGGGTTCACGGTATTCAGAAGGACAAGCCACCCAGCATATCGACCACAGCAAGTAGGTATTAAAGACCCATTAACCTGTTGACCTCTTCTTGCTTTTCTATAGAATCACAAATGATCTTCACACATTTCAGGTGTCTGGTAGTGGAGCAGACAGGTATCTTCTCTTTGCGAGGACAGATGTGTTCCTTCCCACCTTCTCCTTTCATTGACAGAGTAGTGAGATAAATCAGGTTAGGCCACAGAAAGCAAATGTGATCTGCATGATGCCACATTTACAAAGGAGACATTGATTTTTTTTCCAGCACAGTGGGATGTCAATTGTGTCACTTTGAAATATCCCAGGGGACCCTGAAATATTGACTAGAGGGTTGATTTGTCTTCCAGAAAGACTTCACTTGTCTGTTTGAATATTGAGTGGCAACATCTTTTGATTCTAGGCTATGTAGAGGAAGAGGTTAAAGTAATGCTTTCTTTTTTTGCATATTATCCACCTTGATAAATTAAAATGCTAACTGCAGAGCCATTGTGTGGTACTGTAAAAAAAAAAGCAAGTGTTGAGCTAGAAGCTACAGTTCATCAAATGTTTCCTACTATTAAGTGTTGATAATGTTTGAAGACACACAATGTAGACAGCTACTTTGGCTACTCTCTTGAGAGCTACTTGTGATCATTAAGCTATAGAAAATTGTGATGTGGAAAATTTCTATGTGGAATTTCTCTGTGGCATCTCCTAGTGATAGAGATTGCGGTCATGGAAAACGTCTGATGTCACAACATCTGTGAAAGTCTGTTTTGGGAAATTTCACTGAGAATGCTGACCTCAGCATCAGTGTCTCAGAAATGGGGTATATTGTCCATTTGGAAAAAAGCTATGCTTCCATTTGTGCCCAGTTTAACTTTATCATTTCATTACTTACTGAAGATATGCCTCCCATCTTTTTTGTCCAAATCCATACCATCCCAGAAAAATGTCTCAATGTATCGTTGACATGCATAAAACTTTGGGAATCTAGCCATGGAGAGCATGTACAATGACAAAACCAGTGTTACTGTTTGTGGCCTTCTAAAGCTATCAGAGGGTATAAGGCCTGTAAGTCAACTCTAAATGGGTGGTTCCGTAAATGTCAGGGCTGCAAGATTCAGTGTCATTAAGTTCTAGAAGGATTTATGGCACATTGCATTTGCAAAATGCAATTGTCATGTTTTGTGGCAATTCTCAATATGGCAACACCAATTTATAGAAAAAGAACTTTCAGTTTTTTTTAGGAGAGACATACTAATGGCTACATAGGTTCTTGTGTTGCTGAAAATTACCACATACAAAGTTCAAGACAATTATAGAGCTCAGTTTGCCTCCCCCATTGCCATTTGGTTTCACACAATGTGTGTGATTGTACAGAATGTGTCCCCTTCTCTTCAAAGAGAAAGTCCGATTTACAACTTAGCACGTAGAGCAGGAAGAACAGACAAAATGTGATAAAAAGCCAGATGACCCCAGGGGGGCGGAAAGCACAGAAGGTGCTTGGAAAAATGGGAGGAGGGAACTCAGAGGAGCAGAGAGGCTTCACTGCCTGGTAGGCATCATGGGACTCCAATCAAAGTGAAATTTTATGGGCCAGGGGCAAACATGAAAATTGGTATGAATTCATATGTAGAAGGTAACTGGAGAGCTTTAGCATGGGCCACCATTTCAATTTTTTCATGAAACATTAAAAAATTGTGCCTTGAAGGAACCAAGAGACCTGGATATGTGGGGAACTCCCTTCTCTCCACTTTTGGCAGCAGGAAGTCGAAGTTTATTATCATGGAGGGGAGGCATTCCCCCATCTTCCTTTGTCTTTTCATCCTACCTATGGAGTAGGTGTTGACCTGAAGCAGCAGAACAAAGTTTGAGTCCACTGGTACCCTTACGACCAGCAAAGTTTTATTCAAAGGATAAGCTTTCGCTTGCATGCACACTTCTTCAGATACAATGAAATGGAAGTTCAGAGGAGGGGGGGAGGGGTGCACAAATGAGCATGAGTGTGAGTAGTAGTAATATTCATAGAGTAAAAGAAGAGTCCTAAGAACTACTATAATTAGTACAATACAGATAAACTGAAAGAAGATGCAGTACATGGATTAGAGAAACTAAAGAGGTAAGAGAAGTTGTACGTTGAATAAAAGACAGGCGCAGCATCTGTCACAGGTATGTTTGCTTAGGAATCTTGCCTCCCACCTCCAGATCTGGACGGGATAGAACAGTGATAGGCTAAAGAAATAGGACACATTCTCTGAAGTGTGTTTGGGTAGGGTGAGGGGGGACGACGACTTAGAACTGCTGCTAATACAGAATGGGGCATTTAATCCAAAGTGATAGAATTCCTCAGGAGTTACTGCTCCAGTTGGGTAGGTAACATGTGGTGGGGAACTAGAGTGAACTGTAAGTGCAAGAAAGGACAAAACAGCTTGCAGTAGAAAATACAATTGAGCAGAGGGATCGAGTAGGGAACTGAGAATGTGAGAGTAATTGTGAATATTGATCAGCTAGATATATAATATCCCTCATGGCATTGGACATTGCAGAAGTAGGCCGGAACAGTCAGTCAGCAAACACATGGTGAGAGAAATTGGTTACTGATAGCAGAGCAGCGATGACTTACTAAATGTAACAACAGCGAGATCTTTGGGTAAAATAAGGTAGTGGTAGTTTTTGCTTCATCATATTAGGATGAAGAATGCTTTTCATTAGTGTATCTTCTCCTTGTCTTCATTTATGCATTCATAAATGTTAAATTACAAAGAGAAGCTTGGCATATGTACGCTTTATTTTTTTCACCACTTGGAGTTCTGATAATAGTACTGCTAACTATTTTAAAAGAACCTCTTGTGGCGCAGAGTGGTAAGGCAGCAGACATGCGGTCTGAAAACTCTGCCCATGAGGCTGGGAGTTTGATCCCAGCAGCCGGCTCAAGGTTGACTCAGCCTTCCATCCTTCCGAGGTTGGTAAAATGAGTACCCAGCTTGCTGGGGGGTAAACGGTAATGACTGGGGAGGGCACTGGCAAACCACCCCGTATTGAATCTGCCATGAAAACACTGGAGGGCGTCACCCCAAGGGTCAGACATGACCTGGTGCTTGCACAGGGGATACCTTTACCTTTACCTATTTTAAACGCTTGTTAACTCTGTATACATTCCTGATGATAACACACTTTATTCTACTAACTGCCTGTGTACTCAGTTGCATCTGTTCATCTGTGTACAAAAGTTTTGTGAATAAATTAGGAAGAGTTAATAATGTGATATTTCAATAGTTTAAATGTTCTAATACTATATGCTAATATACCACAGGGTAAACTGTTTAATTATCATTTTTTATACTTGCAGAGCTCTGTGCCTATGTGTTCCTATAAAGCAGTATATCCTGATGACTTATTCCCAAATACTTGTTAATACAATAAGCACTGTGAAACAATGGATTTAACATTTCATATTTTCAGGTTTGTATGCTTGCAGGTTATATCTAATGTGAGGGATGCCGTCTGTGTAGCTTTTATTGTTATTTGGGACTTTTAAAATTGGGAGCACTTAGTGTCATAATTTACAGAGGAGATTTGAGTTTATTGCTAATGCTGAACAAGAAATAAGCTGGCTCTCTAGAAATTGCAAATTTGACCTCAAGTAACTGTTTGCGGTGCTAACACAGATGCACATGTGGTATTAAAATCTATTGGACTGTTTCTCAATCAAAACATTGCCCTTACCATAAGAACCTAGAAGGTATCTTTTGTAGCTAGAAATGTTGATATACAATTTAGGTAATAGAATATTGACTTGTGGTGGGAGACATGACAACTGTTAAATTGTTTACCCCAATTCCTTGATATTTAGTTTTGGTTATAAGCATGGCCTAGAAGTTCCCCATTCAAACCACTTCAGCTATGGACTTATTGGATGGCCATAAGAAAGCTGCTGCCATCATTTCTGACCCTGTATCTGAAATATGTGCCTGATTTCAGTGTTAGACATGTTACTGGAATATTGTATGTGAAATACTTTGAGTCATTGGGAACATCACTGTATAAGTACAAAGAAGTAATATAAAATCTGTATGAAAAGAATGCCAAAGATCAATTGTAATGTGATTGTTGCCATTTTTGTTTGAGTTTTAAACATTTTGATTTATTCTGAGAAAGTATAGTCTCAACTAATAAATAAATATATCACCATGTTTACTTCCTTATCAGCAGTGTTCTCTGTGTGAGATATTAGGTTAACATGATAGTATTCATTAAATAATTTGTCCACCTAGTTATAAGCAAGTTTACTTATAAGTATATTCTACTGGCTAAATTGGGGCTCCCTCTCAAATAATAGCATCTTAAATCTAGCCTAGATGACTATAAATACTACTGAAGGTAACTATGCTTACTAGTGTTTTCTCCCAAGGATATCCTCTGGGTGAATTCCACTGTTCCATCAAGGAGGCAGGACTCACTGAAATTCTTCTTCCTATTTGAGTCTGGTGGGAGTCACCCAAGCTCAGTTCATTTCCTGCCTTGCACAGGGAGACAGCTAGTTAGGCAGCGGGCAGCCTATCTTCTATTTCTAATCTAATCTTTACCTAAATGCTATTCTACTTGTATCTAAATTCTAAATTTCCTGACTGAACGCTATTTCTGGCGATTCAAGCTAGCAGGAGGAGACTGGGGAGAGACAAGTCTGTAAAGGCACTCTCTCCGAGAAACAAAGGAGCTCGTGGCCATTTTAAGCCTTTAGGGGTTCAAGTAGGAGAGCGGCAAAGAGGAGTCTCAGAAGATGTTCTATCAGAGATGGAAATGGAGGCTCGAATGATTGAGGGAGAAGCAGCAAAGCTGGTGGGCCCATCCTTTTTGGACTGTCCCTTCCCTGACCAATGAAGAGGCTTCCCAAATGGCGGCAAAGACATGGAGAGGGGAAAGATCGGCCAGGAAAGCTATAAAGCACACCGAAAAAGACAGTGGCCATTTTGGATCTGGTGGAGCTGCCGAGCAACAAAATGCCCCTGACGACATTCCTTCGGAGGAGAAAGACACACTAAGCACCTCCGGGCAAAAATATCTTTCTGGCTCCTTGTTACAGAAAATAATAAAAATGGTCAGAGCAGAATTAAGAGAAAAAAGCACTCATAAACACCATGAGGTGGGGAGGTGCAGTAGATCCCCATCACCAAGCTGCTGCTGAGACTGTGAACAGGTAGACCAATAGGAAAGGTCTTAGAGAACCAAAGCAGCCCAAAAATGAGTGTATTACAGTCCTTCCAGAGACAGCATACAATCAAAGGGGTAGGGATCCTCAAAAGGGGATAAGGAATTTTTATCTGATGAAAAAATTGTGGAGAAAATGGAACTACCGGAACAAATTAAAAGGTTTTTCAGCCCAGATGACTACCAATACTTATTGTGGAGAAATATGGTAGCATTAGATATTAAGCAGTCGTTAGTGGAAGTGGAGGTGAATCCCAAATAAAAGTAAAAACTTGCTGAGGGTAATGCAGAATTTTTTCCTCTAAAAGATCAATTCCCAAAGTTGTTTTCTTTGCTCCTACATTTTGAGAGATTATATAGAGTGGAATGTGTAAAACCAATGGCAAATAGACAATTACCTTAGTCAGCAAAGAAATTGTATGCTATGCCTAAATATGCCGAAGAATTATTTCAAACGCCATTATGGCATTACAAACATGGCTTATCAGAGGAAGGTGAATGGTCTGTAAAGGACTATTTAGATAGAAAAGTAGACTATGCTTTAAGTAAGTCCTTTGATGCAGTGGTAATGGCAACAAAAGCAACCTCTATTTATTGTGGCAGGGGTTTGCATACAATGGATGTGCAAGGTGGACCTGGAGACCGGAGACTTTCGGAAGGTGTTCAAAGAGTTCTGAAAGTGTCATTGTTAGCTTATACATTTCTAGACACTTCTATCTTTACAGCTGGAGCCATGGCAACGACATGCAGTAAGACAGACACTTTGGCAAACAGATCTAAAAGCCAAATCGATTGTGACTGCGTACCCATTTTATGGTGCGAAGTTGTTCGGGGAAGCATTGGAAAGGGTGTTGGTGAAAAAGAAGGTATTGCCTAGGACCTTGAGAAGGTCAGATAGGAGGTTTCAACTGGGTTCATCTTCCACTTTTAGAACTCAGAACACACTGCCTAGGTTTCACCAGGAAGGCAACAGTCCTTTTGTGGAGGTTACAATAACAGGAAACCCAATTATGGTTTCAACAAAGGAGACAAGTAAGATAGAGAGCAGAAGCAGCCAAAACAATGACTGCTTGGCAGTGCTGGTGGGAGGCAGGTTAACTTTATTAAAAGATCGGTGGATAGGAGTAGAGGTGGACAGATAGTCACAGGAGATTGCCCACAAAGGTTATGCAATAGAGTTTCGATGCTTCCCACCAGACAAATCTGTAAAGTCTACAAATCCAAAATCAAAAGAGAAAAGTTTGGCAACAAAATTGGCACTAGAAAATTTAATTCACATTCAAGCTATAAAAAGGGTGCCACAGGAAGAAATGAAACAGGGAGTATATTCAATACTTTTTCTAGTCCCAAAGCCAAATGGAGATTGCAGGGCGGTGTTAGATCTGAAATATCTAAACAGGTTCATAAAGACAAAGAGATTTTAGATAGAAACATTAAGATCAACAAGAGAAACAATTCAGATAGGAGACCTGCTTACTTTCTTCGACTTAAAGGAAGTATACCTACATGTGCTGACATTGGAAAAACACAGGAAATATCTCAGAACTAGGAGTTAAGCCCACTGTGCTTGAAATACAGCGGGCACTAGGAGGCTCTCCGCGCCCCCTCCCAGGCCAGCTTGCCTGTTTGGTGGCCGGGAAAAGAGCTCTTTCCCCAGCTGTGAAGCAGTCTGCCCCCCTCCCAACCAAGCCTCTCCCCACCAGCCTGCCTGTTTCACAGGCGGGGAAAGAGGTGGGCCGGCACGGTGGCAACGCGCCGGCTCAGCTCTTTCCCCACCCGCGAAGCAGACTGCCCCCCTCCCCACCCAGCCTTTCCCTGGCCGGCTTGCCTGTGTTGCGGGCGGGGAAAGAATTTACAATTCTACATGGAAGGTCTTCGTAAGGTGGTGTAGGAGCAAGAAAGTGGAATATTCAAGACCAAAAGCCAAAGAGATGCTGAAATTCCTTGAAGACGGAGTGAAGCAGAGATTAAAAGCAGCAACCTTACAGAGACAGGTGGCATTAACATCAGTACTGCCATTAGTAATGGGAAGTATTTATTGAGACATCCACACATCAGGTTCCTGAAGGGAGTGGTGGTGACAGAAAGTGCTACAAGTACAACAAAATAGTTAAACGATGATCCCGCCCAGAAGAAGGAACACAGTACGGGGAGGTTCCAGAAGATGTCCTCACCTCCTCAGAGGGACAACAACAATTAGATACTTACCTTCCCGCTTCATCGTTGAAAAAACAAAACAGAAAAGGAATCAAAGAAAAAGAGTGAGAGAGAAAGAAGCAAGAAGAATTACGGAGCCACGATTGGGTTTGCCATATCTGCCATATGTATATGTCATATATGTTCACTAATTATTTCAATTTCTTCTTGTTATCTGTTGAATGGTTAAAAGTTTAATAGTTAAATGTAGAAGCTGCTGGAGTTCTCAAACTGAGTTTGGGTGACTCCCACTGGACTCAAACAGGGATACGAATTTTCGTAAGTCCTGTCTACCTGATGGACCAGTGGAAATCGCTCAGAGGACGTCCTCTTTTTCCCCTCAGAGGAGAAGGACTCTTAGAATCATACAATAGAGTTGGAAGGGACCTCATGGGTCATCTAGTCCAACCCCCTGCACTTACTTCACAGTAAGTATCTAATTGTCATTCTCTTTTATGATTTGTAGCAGTGTTAAGGCTAGGGAATGCACAGGTTTGGTTCAGTCGGAGTACCAAACTGTAGTTTGCTGTTGTGTGAGCAATTTCTGTCCTCTCATGCAGTTTCTCTTCCTCACGTAATCTCAGGATAATAAATGAGGCTGAAACTTCATGTACAGATATGAGACTACTCATAATTAGTGACTCACAACTATTTAGAAATAGTTGACATTTCTGATCTTTTTGTTCCAACAAAGTCCTTTTAGGAATATGGAGGATTTTCTGAAACAAGGCTGCTGAGTATAAAACAATGAAATTCTTTTGAGTTATATCTAATTTCTATATTGTAAATTGGTATAAGCTTTCATTTTTCATTCATATGGTATTTAACTTCAGAAGAATAATGTAAAAAAATCTGTAATTCTTTAAAACTTACAGTGGCAAATGCTGATTCAAAGAAAGGCATAACTAAGCTGGTGTGCCGTTCTTTATGCTACGCTTATGATAAGGACTCTGCTAGTATGGTATTTCACAATTTTTTGTTTGTCTGCCATATTTTACTTATATATAAGGGATTTTGAAGCCCGGACTTCTATAAGGAACAGCTTTCAGGGAAGGCTAGAATACAAATGATTGAATGAGCAAGCTGATTTTGTAAGTGCTTTGTCTGCCGTAGCTATCTTTGTGGTTTCTACTATACAGATTGAAAACTGGTACTTCTAGGCTATATTGTCTGTATTGTCTTTAGGCTTCAAATTGAACCATCCTTGCAAAAAATAAACATTTGAAACAAAAATCTAATCAGTGTCGTAGCCCCAGCATGAGGGAGCCATATTTTTTATATCGGGATCTTTATCAACCGGTTTATGGAAGGGTTTTTTTTAAGGGAATTAAATATGGTTAACCTATTTATTACAATGTTAAATTATAGTACAGCATGAATAAGTAAAAATAGGAAGCAGGAGGGCCAGTGGACTGGTAAAGGACAAGAGTAGGATGTTGAAACAGGTGGCTAGTATAGCAGAGAGCTCAAATTAAAGCTTATTGTTTATCAGAAGAGCTGAATTTCTTTACATCGTTTTAAAAGAGAGAGAACAGTAAATTGGACAAGGGCATTATGTACAGCAGCTGAAATGCAACTGTTTTAATTTAGATTGAGAGAGTAAGAAATTCACAATAAACTACTTCTACTAAACAAAATATAAGTAGTAATAACCACTATTGGTTGTTTTTTTTAGTATTTTACATGGCAGGGAAGGCAACCATGGCATAAAAGTTGGTAAGCTAGTTTGTGTGGGTTTGTGAGAGAGGTGCAGCTTATTGCAAAACTACTCTTAAATTTTCTTTGGCACTGACATCTGGGATTTCAAGAAATGTCAGGTATAAAATATTATAGGCAGGAATATGAGGCAGAGGCTATAAAGTATAAAGCTGCGTTAATCCATTTAAGAGTTACTGAAAGTGCCCCAGTGTATTTCATGGTATTTCATGGACATTAGCTAAATTCATTCCATAATTGTAGCTGATCCAGCTTTACACCCTTGTTATTAGAACATTTTAAAAGGTGAAAATGGATAATGCAGATTTGGCTGCATGTATCCTGCTTTCAGCTGAAATCATTTATTTGAGAGAAGAGATGGTTAAATTGGAGGAAGACTTTAAACTCTGTTCAGTACAGTGTCTCTAAAGACTGAGGTAAGATGTTTCACCAAGGCTAAATGTGTAGTAATTTGGCTTGTTGCTGGTTTCACACTTGTCATTCCTTCCCTTCACATGCTGAGAATCACAATTAAATGCCAGCTCTGGTTATGCCTGACATACAATGCAGGTGTACATATCAAGTGGGGGAAAATTAACTCTGGTTGATTACTCTGCAAATTTCCCCCTTAACTGCAGTTATTTCTCCTGTCAGAGTGCAGGGTTCATTTTATTCACTATTGAATACCACAATATTGAATAAGTAGATTGCAAGGCTGGGCATCGGGGGGGGGGGGGAGAGCTCCCCCCAAAAGATAATAAAATAAATAATGCTAAAACTACCCAATGAATCAATGAATACCTGTTAACAATGGTACAAGACAGAAAAATAATAGAAAAAGTGTTGTAATTAAAAAAAAGAGAAAGTGAGAAATAACTAATCAAGCTGTTTGGTGAAGGTTCTGGGATGTAGTGTACTCCTCCCCTTAAAAAAATCCTGTCTGGCTTTAAATCAAAGCCACTTAGACCAGGGTTTAAATCAGCCCCCCCCCCCACTTACTAGATATTTCCTAAATAAAAGTTTATATATTTTACTCAAAAAATTGGATGCTAAAATCATGAAGGCAAGATGATTGTAGAGATTCAAATAAGCTCTATGTTAGCAGTTGCTTAAATAGTTAATTAAATATTTTTCTATAGTAGAAAATGATATGATACATTGTTTAGCCTTAGTTAATGTGCTTATGATCCCATGAATTTTCTGCCTTAGAACCTGCAACTGTTACGAGGTTTATTCAGAGTTGTTGGTTGGAGTTGATGATAAGAAGATGCTGCCGCATTTTTCTTATCTTTGTATTACCACCTTTTCTACCCAATTGAGTAGAATACACACACAGACCCATTCCGCACACATAGGATAATGCACTTTCAATGTGCTTTGGCAGCTGTATTTTCCTGGGCGGAACAGGAAAATCTACTTCTAAAGTGCATTGAAAGTGCATTATCTGTTGTGTGCAGAATAGGCCACACAGACACAGCCAAATGAATGGGCCAACGAGAGTGACAGGACACCACACAAAGTAAAGTCTTCATCTGCTGACAGAAGACAACAATAGAGGGAGACATATGAATTTCCTTGGGGAAGGCAGTTCCAGACTTTGGGCATGATGTTCAAGAAGATACCTTCTTGGTTGCTACCTGTCTGACCTCAGATGGTAGAAACTAGGGGTCTACATTTGGATCTACCCAAGCTGAAAATATACCCCAAAATGCCTTATCAGTATTTTCCTGGTATATTTCAGATTCCCAAATATATCTGGATTTTTCTCGGGAAAACAAACAAAAATCTCAAGAAAATCCCTGTGTAAAGGGACTGCTAAAGACCACCTGAGGAACAGCTGTGCCAGGAGGAGCAGACTGTTTCCACCAGCTTGGCTTGGAGCTGGCTTCTTCTGTAGCCCAGTTTAAACTAGTACTGGCTACTAGGTAAACCAGCTCATCTAGATGGATCAGAGGGAAATAACTGCAGAGCTTGTCAGTCCTTATTCCCCAGTATCAGCTTGTATGGTGACTGACAGTTCCTTCTTTTCTTTGTAATATAGCTGTTCATACATTCATAATATAACATCATAAGTTTAATTTTGCTGTCAGTTCAGATTTCATTTAAGGTTCTTAAAAATAAGCCCCTTTCAGCTTCTGTAATAAACGGTTTACAAATTTTAATGAGAGCTTTTCATCCAGAGAATAGGCATACATGGACACTATGTTCTATAATATCTGAAATTTAATTTTAGAGATTTAAGCACTGCTTACAAGTGAGCATTTGAAGTAGCATTTGAAGTAGGACCAACGTGTATTATTTGTACACATATATATGTATATTACTAGACTATATTTTAAAACATCTAGACTTTGTAAATCGTCTTGGTACATATGATTAGATAAGTGACTGTTTTCAGACCCGATTTAAGGTGAGGCTATGAGAATCTCTGTAAACTAGTAGTTCACATGAAGAATTTGAGGTTGAGTAGGAAAAGTTGTGAAGACGTAAGATAAATTCTCCCATAATCTGTTGATTAGGTATTTGAAGTGGGGAGAAGGATTGTGTCAAAGTTTTCCACCTAAGATTTGGCTACCTGACTCTAATATTGGAAACTGTGAGCAAGCTTGAAGATTTGAAGTGGAAATGCCAAAATTTGCTTCCTTTTCAGCTAATTGTTTTTGAAAGTCCGAATTGTGGGGAAATGGGTAAAATGTTTCTCACTGTTCCCAGCAACCTTATCTGTCTTTCTGTCTGTCTGTCTGTCTGTTCGTCCGTCTGTCTGTCCATCCCATCCATCCTACATACTGCCCAGCCCTGTGGCTCAGGGTGCTTAACGTGGAACAACAAAGAACAATACAGTATAACTCGGTAGTAACAGTGATCGCAGGGAGAACATAGTTTAACAACATATCTTCTCTCCCCCCGTCCTGGGCAGGCTTGCTGAAGCCTGGAGGGGCTGTGGTGGGCCTTCTCTGGACAGGGAGAGTGCTGCCAGAGATTGTGGCCTTCTGTCCCCCCAATACACCGGCAAGGCCAGGGCTTGCCCCCCTTCCTTCCCAGGCCTTCTCTCCTCCCGCCCCAGGAGGCCTGCTGATGCCTGGAGATGCCGCAGCATTAATGTACCAGGGCCTCCCAGAGGGCCATATGTCCCCTATTGAGAATGGCACTACTAGAGCAGCAAATGACTGTCTTAAACAGCTTTTGTCAAAAATATATACTATCTTTTCATTTGCTGCTTGGCAAGTGTTGTTCTGTAAAATGTTTTCTAGCATTTCTTACCTGGTTAGTTGAGATAGGTTCAGATTTAGTTTGGAATCCTTGGCAAGTCTTTCCATTATCCTGCACCATTTCCAGTATTAAAAACTCCATCATGACAGACTTTTCATTATCTTTCAGTATGTGTCTGACCAATATAGCCCTTTGAAGTAGAAAAAGAAATCTGACATCACTTTCTAAGTCCTTTTTTTTAAATCTGACCACCATATTTAAAGCAGTGACATGAATGCAGTGTCATAAACCAGGGTTAGTTGTTTGTTTGTTGATGTAATGCAGCCTTTCTCCACTTTTTAACCATTGAGAAATCCTTGAAACATTCTTCAAGCTTCAAGAAACCCCAGAAGTGGCACGATCATGCAGAATACGTTTGGGAAGCATAGCTGTGTACATGCTCACCCGGGGCCCCTCCCCTTCCTACTCCCTCTAGGTCCATCATTGGCCGTTTTGAGGGGCTTGGAATCCCTTCCAGGATTGTCAAGAAACCCCAGGGTTTCACAAAACCCTGGTTGAGAAAGCCTAATCTAATGCTTTAATTGTGTTTTGGCTTTCCTTTATCAAAGAAATAGCATGTTGTCTCATGTGATTCAAATGCAAATTAGGTGTATTGGATTCTGTCTATTTTACAAGTCATTTCTGTGCAGGGATGAGATGAAGATTGACATGTTCTTTGGAAATGAAACTTTAAATGTAATGATGCCACTGCAGGCTAACTGATCCGTTTATTAATATCCTTAGTAGGTGGGATAGCTTCTTATTCTTCAGATAAATTAATTAAAAAGATGCCATTATTAATTCATTAAGGTGGCCATCTAACTACTCATCCTACAGTAAAGTTTTAAAACAAAAAATTAGGCAAGCCTGTTGAATGCACTGGTCTGTTCTATCAGTAGACTGAAGCTTAAGTCTTCCATTGATATTGTGAAGCAGGTGGAAGCCAGACTGAAGGACCCATTGTATATAGGGTATACCTGCCTAGCCTGTAACTTCTAATAAAAGGTAGAAAGTATAGTCAGTCACATGATTGTGTTTAGGGGGCAGTTTGTACCTGCCCAAAACAAGAGTATGATCAATTGTAAATAAAAGGTATAGCACTTTCTTTTAAGGAACTACTTTTAAAAAGTATTTACAGTTAGGTGCTAGTTCTATGATGGAGCATAATCTTAAGTTTAGGGATAGCAGGGGTGTGTGTGTACATACAGGGTAGATCCTGATTTTGGATTATATAATCAAATTCCAAAGAACTCTTTAATGCTAGTAATACCCTAGCGAGCATCCTTTCTATTATATTTTGCATGCTCTTTAACTGCTAAATCCCATAGATCATCTGTGCAGGTTTCAATATAATGAAGCATTTGCTGTTTTCCAGTGCTGTGGTATTAGTCACATGGCTGTCATAATCTGTTGTTACTTAAAATAGATTTTGATTTATACAGGATATTAACATTGACATGATGGGGATGTGTGGTGAGATATAGCTGAGTGTCAGATAATAGAAGTTATGCAATCAGGTCTTGTACTTCATAGAATGCTCTTACAAGTTATCCCACAATATAAGATTTAATTTGTTCATGTGCACTTCTTAATACTGGTAATGATAATAATACATTTTTATTTATAACCTGCCCTTCCCTGAAGGCTCAGGCCAGGTAACAACTTATAAACAAACAATAATACAATATACACATTAAACAGTAACATTATCATCATAATCAATAATTAAATTAAAACTGATTTCCTAAGCCGCCTTCTCTCTTTCTGATGAGGTGGTGATATAAACATAAAGGGGTGATAGCTTAGTTTTTAAATGTACTGGAGTTTGGAGCAGAGAGATCAGATTTCTGGGTTGACCTTGGCCGCTACCACAGGCCTTGCAAAACTGTCCGAGCCCCACAGGGTCCTGATCTCATCCGGGAGAGCGTTCCACCAGGCTGGGGCCAGGGCTGAAAAGGTCCTGGCCCTGGTTGAGGTAAATTTAACATCTTTGGATCAGGGACCCTGAGCAAGTCTTGCTCCCTTGATCTTAGTTGCTATCATAGTTTGAGAAGCCATGTCCCACTACAGCAATTCCTTTAGCATGACACACCAAGTGAGCTCTTGAGGATGACTTTGTGATCTTCATTCAGTAGACCATAATACCTGGACCCTGCAACACAGAAGTCCTTCAATAATAAGAGTAGAAGTGAATTTATTGGAAGATGCTATGTCCAAGATGTGCTAAGTTCTGGGGGAAACTTACTGTTTAATTACTGGGGGAAGTGTAAATGCAAGATAAAACCTTTGCTTATTTAAAAAGCTTCTTTAAACATATTTTTTCTTGGGCTTAACACTCAGGTTTGGCAGTCACATAAGCCTGTTGTGGATGAGATTAAAAAACAGCAGCAACAATTTTTCATTCTGTCGTTCATTTATCATTTGGAAATGCATTGTGGTGATTTATCTAAGAGATCTTTTCTCTTAGATTTTACTTCAATGATTATTTTAGTACCGATTGACTTATTTGAATCTGTGATTTTATTTGGAAAATTCCTTGGAATCTCCTATCTGAGGGGTCGGGTGGAAATCTTTTAAACTAATGACTTAATGAATTTTACATTTTTATGGAATACCAAAACAGTTAGGAATTTTACATTGGTCTCTAACCCACAATATGGGCAAAACTTGACTCCAGACTAAGCCCTTTTAAAGCTCAGGGGAGAAAAAGATGATTTTATTAGTTTGGGAAGAGATAAGTGGAATGTGCATTCCAATCTAATGTGAATAGTTTGTTGTAGAGCAGAAGAGGGGAAAAGGATTTCAGCAGTATTTTTACCTCCATTTAAGATTTTCAGACTCTGTCATGGGTCTTTTGCTCTTTCCCGTATCAGTGCAGCATGTCCAGCTTTTGACAGTAAGCACTGTGTCTAGACAGGCTTGGCAAGAACACTGTTCTTCTAATAAATTTTTCATGCAGAAGCACTCCGCGCAATTAGGTGCAAAAGAATGGAATGAACACAAGAACAAATGGTTGAAATAGAATAATTAGATTTCCAGCTGGCATTTTTCATAGGTGCAACCGTGTTGGTATGTTTCAGTCAAAGTTTTTGACATATTAAATATCATGCATGTTGTGATGCACATGATTTCATGGTTGTCTGCCTTTGTAGACATAGCACAGAAAGACCACAGGTAGTTTTTATGTTACACCGTTCCTCTTTTACTATTTGTGTGATTGTGTATTTTGTAACTAGGCATTTGTGGCAAACAAGACTGAACTGAAATATGTTCCATTACATTAAGCTAAGACTAAACCCACCCTTTTATTTAAAACACTGATGATATCATTTTAACTGTGGGTGTATGTGTGAGTATTTACTCAACACCTGTTGCAAGTCTTAAGTGAGAGATAAGAGATCTCTAATTTGGGAAGAGTAAGAGAAAGCAAGCTGTGTTGGGAGTAGTTCATGGAAAAAATAATAGGAAAAGGAGATGCTTAAAATATTTGAAGCCGTAGATTATAATGGAAAAAAATGGCAGGAGGCGTGATTCTGCCTCCTCCCAGTTCTTCCCCCTGAGTGGTGGGAGCGCTGAATAAAACTCCTGTGAAATGTTTTCTTTGGGAATAACTGAAATGATTTACTTGCTCAAAATGTGTAGGGTAAAGATTTTTACGCAATACAAATCTGTAACATTATATGAAAGTTGGACCATAAGGAAGGCCGAGCGTCAAAGAATTGAGGCTTTTGAACTCTGATGCTGCAGAAGACTCTTGTGAATCCCTTGGACTGCAAGGCGAACAAACCGGTCAGTCCTAGACGGGATCAGCCCTGACTGCTCCTTAGAAGGCCGGATCCTGAAGATGAAACTCAAATACTTTGGCCACCTCATGAGAAGGAAGGACTCCCTGGAGAAGAGCCTAATGCTGGGAGCGATCGAGGGCAAAAGAAGAAGGGGACGACAGAGAATGAGGTGGCTGGATGGAGTCACTGAAGCAGTAGGTGCAAACTTAAATGGACTCCGGGGAATGGTAGAGGACAGGAAGGCCTGGAGGATCATTGTCCATGGGGTCGCGATGGGTCGGAAACGACTTTGCACCTGACAACAACAACAACAACAACAACAAAAACATTATATGAATCACAGAATCATAGAGTTGGAAGGGTCACACAGGTCATCTAGTCCAACCCCTTGCTCAACGCAGGATCAGCCCAAAGCATCCTAAAGCATCCAAGAAAAGTGTGTATACAACCTCCTTAGGCAGCCTATTCCACTGCTGAACTACTCTGACTGTGAAAATGTTTTTCATGATATCTAGCCTATATAGTTGTACTTATAGTTTAAACCCATGATATATAATATTTTCAATAAATAGTTTAAATAGCCACAATGAAGATGCTATGTTATCTATGGTTTCCTATGGTATAAAGTTGAGTTCTGTGTATTGTTTTGTGGACTTCAGCAGGAACACCCTTCATTTCTTACAAGCAAATTATATGTTAAACAGATGGCAGAAATAAGATGCATGTGATGAAGTAGCTGTTTGCAGCTGATGTTCCATAATACTGTATATAGTTTTATTTGCACAACACAAAGATACTCACACTTCGGATTTCATAATTATGCCAAATAGCACTGTGTTATCTGCTAAGTGTGCATGCACATGAAAGCTTATACCTTGAATAAAACTTTGTTGGACTTAAAGGTGTCGCTGGACTCATTTTCTGTTCTGCTGCTTCAGACCAGCATGGCTACCCACCTGAAACCATCTGCATGTTAAGAAACTTAAAGTATTTTATAGTTGAGAACCATGCTGCATAAGTATAAGGCTTTTTGCCCCAAACTTTTCTGATTTTCCTAGAGAGACATTTTTTGGTTCAAAATTTCCAGAAATTGCTCCTAGTTTGCTGAGCACATTGTTGATCCAATCAAGCCAGAGGTGGTTGGAAACTGCGCAACCCTCATGCATCAGCAGCTGCCCCAGACCAAATGGCAATGGATCTTTGTGGCAGGGGTGCGATGCCATGTGTGTGGCAGAGGCCCCAGGACACTCATTGACCAGTATAACTGCAGATTGCTGGCACTCCCCATGTGGTGGCAGCTAACTAAACATGTAGGCTGCCGGGTGGTCCATGGCAGAGGGAGGCCTGACTACTAAGTCACAAGTTTGATTACCAGACTAAACCCTCAATATGTGAAAGAAACTGCCAAAATTCCCTCCATGGGCCAGAGCATTGTGTGTGCGTGCGCACGTGTGCAAATATGGAGATGCCAGCAGAGGTTCAGTTGCACCCTGCCATGTGCCAACGTCGACCCTTGCAGTTATTCTGGACAATGTCTATGAAGCTGCAGACTGAGCTTTAGAGCTGTGTGACCTCGACTTGGAAACTTGAGCTGGTATGAATGAGGCTGTGGTGGCTCCCAACCTCCCAACCAGTGAGGCTGCCATTGAAACAAAGAGGTTCTGCTTGACTGCTGCAAATAAGGAAGCCACAGTCAGTGGCTTCACACACTCACCCTCCCAAGTAGTCTCCTGTTTCCTCGTTTGCACCAGCTGCTCATGGGCTGGACAAGAGCCCTGGACAGGCTGGTACGTGCTGCAGAGCCTAGGACACTCAGCGACCAGCATAACTGGAGACCGCTGCCCTCCCCTTGAGATGATGATGTCTAGATCCAAAGTCTATTGTGAACGACTGACCCTCCAGCTGTGGAACTCCCTTTGGAAGCTTGCCAAAGCTCAAATAATTAATTTTCCTATAAAGCAATGTACGATTAAGGGCCAGTTTTAAATGGCTGCAGTATAGTTTCAGTTTTGAATCATTTTTAGCTCAACGCATCTACAAATAACAATTCCCTTGCCAACCAGCATTTAGTCTATAGTTTTGTACTTTGACCAGGACCTTCCTTCACAAACCTAGATTAATGTGTTATCTTTAAACCGCCCGTGGCGCCACGGGCGCCACGGACTAAATAATTCGCTAAGGGGTGTAAAGGTGGGATTAGTCCGTGATGAGGAAGGGTCCGGATAGGACCCTTCCTCACGACAGACAATCGCGCCTGCCGATTGGTCCCTCCGATTCCCAGGTCCAGGAACTGCGAGCCGCGCGCAGCGCGGTTCGCAGTTCCTCCCGGCCTGACGCGGTGAGAGGCGCGAAGCGCCTCTCGCCGCGTCAGGCCGCCAACCCAGGAGTTCCCTGCCTGGCGGGCTGACGCGGCGAGAGGCGCAAAGCGCCTCTCGCCGCGTCAGCCCGCAGCCAACAAAAGAAGCTCACCGCCGCTGACCAGCCCGCCGACCAGCGCGCCGACGACATCGGTAAGGCCCTAGCGCCCGCTGCATTCCCCTGCAGCGGGCTTGATTACTAGTCTAACTATATTTCTCTAAGGAAATGGTCAGTCTTTGAAGCAAATTCTGTAGTTGACTGTAATTCAGTCCTTCCTTCATCAGTGGATGCTGAGGGAAGCAAAAGAGCATTGGAAAATTATGATAGTTAGTTGACCTTTCTTCAGTATTAAATCCCCCTTCATTTACAAGGCTGTTATTAGTGGTTACTTCTTTGCTGAAGTAACTCTATAATCTGCTGGCTTTTCCCTTTCTTCAAAATCTTGCCACACCAACTTTGAGGGTGGAACCCAATGCTTTTAAGTTTGAAAAGGAATAGTATTTTACCACAAATGGAAAATGGTTTCAGTTATTTTTTCTCATCTCTTAAAACTATTCCATATCCTTCTTGAATAATACGTTCAGTGGTCTTCAGTCGTCTTTCTGCAATGAATACTAACAGTCTAGATTCTTTAAGTGTGATGTTCAGAATCTTAACTCTGTTCATGTTGTATTAATCATTGCCTGCTAGAAGAACAATCTAATAAGCTGGGAACCTGCAGAGAATTTTGGGGTGATGGTGAACAATGTAAAAATTATACCACTCTTCAGTATTCTCGTCCAGGGTTTTCTTAATTACTAGCAGGTGATTGCCCCACCCTTTCACTCAGTTCTCAACATTCTGTGCTTTCGGAGCTTGTTTCCATTTTCATTCTATGTCTTAAATCAGTAGGCTGTTTGACCTGGAAAAAGACAGCAATATTACAAAAAATGATTCTTGTTTGATATTAATTAAAAACAAATAACATTTAATTGTTGCAACTATATATTTACTCACATCAAACATTATAACCAAGTCCAAGTATACTAACAGTGTCACTAAATGATAGATAAAAAAGCAAACAGGCTTCTTACTCAGATGAAGATCCAGATTCTCAGATCTGAATAGATTACACAGAAAAAGAATAAATGCTCAATAGGTTCTACCAAAGACCAATCACAGATTGTCTGTCTGTCTATATTTGCATTTTTAGGCCGCCTTTATTGAACCAGTCAACTTTGGGTAGTTCACAACAATATATATAATCAAACATATATAAAAACATACTTATAGAGACAATAATAGATTAAAATACAAAATCAAATGATACAAATTCTAAATTCCCTGCCCTGTAGATCATCTATGTAAGACAGCAAGTGGAAGGTAATTCATTATTACAAGAAAAATAAATCTCTGAAAGTATGGTACTATCATATGATAGAAATAACAATGTGATATAGATTAAAATATGAATATCCAAAGTACATGGGCGAACAGACATGCCAATTTAGAGAATATTTAGTTCTCCTCAAGTTGTTTTTATTCTTTTTCTTGTGGTTAATTTACAAAGTCATTTTTCAGCATACCTGAGGAGTTCCCAGCAATGTAGAATGCTACCTTGTCTGTGTGTGGTCTAGGTTTGCTCCTTTTATCATCTGTGCAAGGGCCAGCAAGAAATCTGTAGGGCAGAAGCAAAACAACCTAAGAAGAAGAAGAAATGTGTTGCTTATTGCTTATTTAAACGGTTTATTCAACAATCTGAACTTTTTATTGATAACTGAAAGGATTATACTGTAATTCGGTTAATTCAACAGAAAACAAACCGTTTCAGATGATCATGTATTTCAGAAAGTGTTGTAATTTTCTTAAGGTTGGCATTTATAGAAATGTACCTAACCAGTCGAACCACTTTGTGTGCCCAAGTTAAATATTCTTTTTCTCTGTGCCATGGTTTATATTGGGTAATAGGCCAAGATAGAATTCTTAAAAAAAAAAAAGTTTTGACAGTTGATTTTTAAAGCTTCCCATTATATAGAAGTTACAGACGAAACTGATCGTATAGATCAAATTAGTGCCTTAATTTATAAGTCTACATGAATGTGTTGGAATTTAATACATTACATTAACATATAGTAAGATTTTACATTTTGTAAATTTGATGGGAAAGACTCATTGTTTTTTATCTACAGGAAGAAGTGGGCTGTCATACCCCTCAGCCTGTGTCACAGGGTTGTTATGAAGGTAAAATGGGAGAAAGATCATATATATACCCCTGAGCTCTTTGGAGTGTTAGAGACCGATTATGTACAGCCGTGGTTGTACCTGGCCATCAACAGTTCTGTGCAGCAGGGCAGCATGCCCTGCTGCTTCTCTTATACACATAGGGGATGAAATCCCCCGGCACATAGTCCATCCGGGAGTTGTGCATGCACACACACACACATACACCTCCAGGGCAGACAGGGTTTGGCATGTTGCGCAGTGGTGGCAGCAGGAGGGGATGTCCCTGTATGACAGTGGGATAGTGTGGCAATGCTACCCCACCATGACACCGCAAAGCCAAAGAGGCAACGTCTGAGGGCAAAGAGGCTAGAGTCCAGGGCTGGAGGGTGGGAGCCGTAGGGGCAGGGCCAATCAGGACAAAGCTGGCTGCACCCTGATTGGCCCTATCCCAACTTGGACAGACACGTCCCACCCCTAGGCTGTTTCAGAAATATATAGAGGAACAACAATGGATAAGGATTTATATCATCCTTTTTCTCCCAAAGGAACTGAAACTAACTTAAAAAAAATAAGAAAACACACAATATAAACAAAGCAACATACTATATTTTGGCAGCCTATTCTCACTTCTATGCAATTACTTCTTTATTGATATTCTGCAAGCATTTATGAAGGAAATCTTAATCTTTCTGTCTTTTAGGACCTAAAATTTAGGTCATCAGATCAGTTTGTGGCAACTAGCAATTATCAAGCAGTTTTCACCCAAATTTCCAGTTCAAATAGTATTTAATGACACTTCATATAGGAAAAAGTCAGTTTATTAGATTGTGATTCTGCTCAAAATAACAAAGGGAGAAAAAAAGGATTGCCACTGTTTTTGCAATGAGAGGGAGCCCAGTTCATCCAGTATGAGCATTCAGCAACTTAGAAGGTTGGTTCTTTGACCTTTAAACAGTAGGATTTGAATCTAGGAACTCATTTGACATCTTATTAAGTATGACTGTCTGGGAACTCTGTATGTAGTACTGTTGAGAGTACTCTGTTCTTAAAATAGTTAAAGTTTAGAGCTGCAACATGCAAATATGTAGATAAATGTTAATAATTATATTAACTTTAAAATATGGTTGAGTGATGTTTCTTCTAGCATGTCTTTATCATTATTAGATAATCACATCACAACTGGCGTAATATTTCAAAATTATTGCTTCAGGCATATTTCTGTTGTGGGAACTATGTTCTGGAAACCAAAGTGGTATCTTTTAGTCTTCCTACTTACTCAAGTATAAAACTGATTCTGTATAAAATTAACCATGCAGGTATATGGCAAGGTTTTAAAAAAGCAACAAAACTTGTCAACTGCTTCTAGCCATAAGCTAAAATAATGAAAGCATTCAGGAGCCTTCATTGGGGCCCTCTGATGATGGTTTATTCTTGATTTAATGAGGCCAATTTCTTGCTGTAGCCTTCCCAGCAATCTAGGAAATGATTTGTGTGACAATTTTTTATATATCAAAATGTAAATATTGCTGATAGTCACAGCAGATTCTTCCTTCCACTGGGGGCCTGAAGTGACTTGCTGTATCCTTTTTTTAAAATCCATTTTATCTTCTGCACAACTTGGTGAGATAGGTTAGGCTGAGAGAGTGAAACTGATCCACAATTACCCAATCAGGTTCCTTGTCAGAGTGGGGATTCAAAACTGACTCTCCCAAATCCTAGTGTAATACTCAAACCAGTACAGCAGGGGAGGTCACAGTGTGGCTCTCCAGATGTCCCTGGACCACAATTCCCAGGAGTACCTGCCAACATGAAGTCAATGGACATCTGGAGAGCCACAGTTTGGTCACCCCTGCACCACACGATGCTGGCTTTATTCCTTCGTATTAAGATATCCTAATAACACTGCAGCATTTTTTTCAGTTTCATATTGGAAGCTCTTCAGGCACTAGGGTAGGCAGCTCTGGGTTGGGAAATATCGGGAGACATTGGGGATGGAGCTAGGAGTGGGCGGGATTTAGGCTTTGGAGAGGGACCTCAGTGGAGTATAATGCTATGGAGGCCACTCTCCAAAGCAGTCATTTTCTCCAGGGGAATCTCTTAGTTTGTAAAAGAGCTATAATTCCAAGGGATCTCAAGGTCTTATCTCGGATCTGGCATCCTTGTCAGGCACCCTCATCTATATTCTTATTCTTTTCCTTTGAAAAGAGACCTGCATATCCTTTATTGATGCTTCTTCCCACCTGTAATCTGTAAGAGATCTTGTAGGTTATACTGTTTTTCCAGTACTTTTTGATATTAGGGTAGAAGTCTCTCATACCATCCTTGTATGTATATGTAGAATGGTTACCGTCTCCCCTGGCTCTAGGACTTCATTCGTGATGAGTGGTTCTCACTGCTGTTGCTAGGGACAAACTTCTTCCTCTTCCTGTCTCCACCGCTGGAACCACTCTTCGTCCTTCACTTATGAAGCCGATGCAACATTTGGCAGATGTGTTCTGCTGCATGTGATGGATGGAGCTGACACTGTCCCATCTGGGATGAATTGATTGCTCTTTCATGTCCTAACAGAGATGGAGTCCTAGAGCCAGGGGAGAGCAACCATTGGTTACTCACCATGACAGGTCCTTCTCCCACCCTATGTGTCGTCTGCATATACCACATCTGTTCCTCCAAAATTATATCACTATCTATGTACCAGTCTTTATTTATGATCTGCCTTTCTCTCAGACTCAAAATGGATTATGGAAAGCTAGAAAATCTTATATACAAAATAAAATAAGAATAAAAACTAAGCTGACATAACACTAAATTTTAAATGTAGTTTCTTTTAAAATTTAGCTTCTGAGTCATGTTGAATATCATTTTGTTAGTAAGAGAGAAATATATAGCTCTTGTCAAGGAACAGGGTACACTTCTAAATGAACTGCCTTAGGTGGAGGTGTCACGCTAGAAGAAGAGTTGGTTTTTATACTCTGCTTTTCTCTACCCTAAGGAGTTTCAAAGCAGCTTACAATAGCCTTCCTTTCCACACCCCACAACAGACACCATATAAGGTAGGTGGGGCTGAAAGAGTTCTGAGAAAACTGACTGGCCCAAGGCCTGTGGAGAAATGAGGAATCAAACCTGGTCCCCAGATTAGAATTCACTGCTCTTAACCACTGAACCACACTGACTCTAGGCCAGTGGTAGTCAAACTGTGGCCCTCCAGATTTCCATGGACTACAATTCCCAGCGTTGGCAGGGGCTCATGGGAATTGTAGTCCATGAACATCTGGAGGGCCACAGTTTGACTACCCCTGCTCTAGGCAGTCTCCAGATTGCGTGGGGGGGGGTACGAAAGTTGTCTGAAAGAAGGATAGAGCACTAGATTATCTGACAGGGAAGGTGAATTTCAAAAGACCTTTGAAACTACAGCAGTTTTAGGGATGGCTCCCTTTTTCCTCTGCCATCTCATGTTTTCCTAGGACTTAACCAGATGTATCCTCTAGGAAACTCCAGCTAGTGCAAAACGCAGCTGCCAGGGTCCTCACTGGTACACCTTGGAGGGCTCACATTCAGCCAGTGCTGAGGCAGCTGCACTGGTTGCCAATTGCTGCCCGGATCCGGTTCAAGGTTTTGGTTTTAACCTTCAAGGCTTTACGCGAGTTGGGACCCACATACCTGAGGGACCGCCTATCACCCTATGCCCCCCGCAGAGCCTTACGTTCTGCGGGAGAAAATCTGCTGGTCGTTCCTGGCCCCAGGGAAGCACGCCTGGCCTCGACCAGGGCCAGGGCCTTTTCGGTCCTGGCCCCTACCTGGTGGAATGAGCTCCCGGGAGAGCTGCGGGCCCTGCAAGATCTTCCATCATTCCGCAGGGCCTGCAAGACGGAGCTCTTCCGCCAGGTTTACGGTTGAGGACGAGGCTAACATCTATGCCCCCCCCAGGGACCCGGGACCCAGGACCTGGGATTGAGATTGGGGATTAGTACCATCAGTATCCCCTCTCCACCTGCTTGTAGTAGGAGGGGGAGGTTGATTAGCCTATCTTGCCAGGTTAGCTTGCTAACCGATAATGTTTTATTGTAATTGTTGCTGAGGGTTTTTAATGGATTTTATTGGGGGTTTTAAAATGTTGTAACCCGCCACGAGCCGTAAGGGAGTGGCGGGCAATAAATCGAAAGATAATAATAATAATAATAATAATAATAATAATAGGGGCCTGCTTTTAAAAACAGGTTTGATGAGCGGCAAAGCTGTATGACTCAGCTGGCTGAAGGGAAGGGATGTTTTCTGTTGTGTAGCAGCACTTCCCTTTTGTCCCACAAGTCCTCCCAGTGGAGAGTGTGAAGCTGCTCCTTTGCTGGGGCTAATATGAATGTTTAATGTTTAACTGCTGTTTTGGCATGCTGCCAATGGTTGATGAATGCAGCGGGAAAACACACCAATGGCAGCTCTTTCAAGTTCCACAGCACGCATGAATAAAATATAATGGGTCACCCCTGCCCCTGAAAGAATTCCGTTGCTGGATTTCGAAGGTCTGCTGTGCCTAGCAGGGGTATGGCAGAAAAGCCTAAAATCAATGTCTATAACAAATGTGCAAAGAGAGACAGAGAGGTTATAAAAAGGGAGAGTGGTTATGTGAGAGATAGGTTTATAAAAATCTATGCTGCTTTTTTTTGTTACTTTAGGTATGACACTTCAGATGCACAAGTGGAGATATGCATGGACAATGTATCTGTGCCTAGTAAGAACAGCTAAGGCAGCGGTTCTCAACCTGGGGGTCGGGACCCCTTTGGGGGTCAAATGACCCGTTCACAGTGGTCGCGGCAGGGCGAGCAGCTTGGCCGGAGGTAGATCTGTCAGGAGCAGCAGAAAAGAGCGAGGTTGGCATGGTGGGGCAAGAGGCAGAACTGAACTGAGAAACCCTGGGGAAAAAAACAATTTACATACAGTCATGAACAATGGATCTTCACCCCATTAGTCAGTTTTGGTTAAATTCCTGTGAAAGAACACTTGCCTAATTTTAAGGTTGGGGGTCACCACAACATGAGGAACTGTATTAAAGGGTCACGGCATTAGGAAGGTTGAGAACCACTGAGCTAAGGTATGTTCCTGACTATATACTATGTAGAAAAACACACGATTTGTGCTAGAACATTAGCACAAGGTTGATTGGAGAAAGGGCATATGTAGGGAGAATGGAGTCTCTCTTTATCTTGTGTTGACTCGCTCATTTATATGCATCTGTGTATAGGCAAGGATCAGTTTGACCATAAGTAGGAAGCTTTTTCTAACGTGTCCTTAACTTTAATTTTGTCCTTGGTGATCCGTTCTGGACAGACTGATTGGAAGAGAGAGGGCTTTTTTAGAAAGCAAAACCTGAGGTCTATATATGACTTCTTTTTAAATACATTCTAACATTACTTTAGAAAATGATAATTAAAGCTTGGTGTTTATTTTGGAAAGACATCTTTGAAATTGTTGCTTATTTGATCAGTCGACACATATAGACAAGGTAAAACTCCCAAGATATTTAAATATAAATGAACAGAAAAGCCTCACCTTTCTCCTGGCTTTTGTTGTTGTTGTTGTTATTATCATTCCAAAGTGTTTGTTTTATGTAATGCTATTTTATGAAAAGTGAATGCAAACATTTGCACTTCTGAAGCAACCACAATGCTGGGGTTCTGTATTATACAGAAAACTTCTAGAGTGCTTGCAAAGACTTCTGTGCCAGTGATGCTAGAAAACTGGCTTCAAATATAACTGTTCTGTGTTATACATTAGCTTCGGCTACAGTTGAACTCTACTGTCTTGAGTGTGCAGATCAAGTGTTACAAGGAAGGTAGATGTCAAGTTCCCCAAACATGCTAAACCTTTCGTAGTTCAAAAATTTCAGTTTTTAAACCATAGCCTGGAACTTTCTGAATGTACATGTTTACAACACATTTTGACTATGGGGGTTCTGTGCTGTACTTCTTGGTTTTCTCTACCCATAGTTTGCCATGTTACCAGCGTCTTGTCTCAAAACCATTAATTTGAACCCAGTTTGTTGCATCTTTACAGAGTTTTTTTTTAGAAATCTTGGATTATGTAATTAATATCTTGAATCTAGCCTTTCCAAAGGAGTTTGTCTGTGCTTATTGTTTCTCTTTGCCTTGGTAGTATCTCTTTGTTGTATATTATACATTTTATTAGAAACAATTACATGTGTGTATAAACAATAAAAACGCTTCAACAAAACATGGACCCAACAAAACATGGACCCATGGACATTGTACACATAGAAATAAAAGTCACTGAGGCAATCTCTGTGAGGAGAAAATTCTACAACTTCATTGTATTGTATAATGCTATCTAGAATGTCTACCTTAATACCTCAGTTAGGGCAGAGTTTCCCAACCAAGGTACTGTCCAAAACTGCAAAGGCCCCTCAGTGGTACCATGGTGTGGGGGTTTTCAAAATGGTGGCTGGGAAGAGCCCTCCCTCTTCCTGCCATTTCCAGCTCCAAGCGAACAGGAAAGAAAAAAGTTTTAAATGTTAAAAAAATCTACCCTTATTTGGGCAAGTTGATTCCACCTCCTCCAATGACGGGCCTGGAGGGGGTGGGAAGGGGAGGGGCCCTGCCCATTTAAAACTTCATTGACTGAGTCTCCTCTCACTTCTGGGAGGGTGTGGCAGGGAGGCGTGGCCAGTTGAAATAACTTCCTGATACATTGAAGCCTGAAAAATAATTCAGCAGTACATTCACAGTCAAAACGTTGAAAAAGGCTGGGTAAGGAAGAGCAGTGTGCGAATTGAGAAAGGCCTATCATTGTAACATTCGTGACATCCAAAGGTTTGGTTGACTTGTGCTAACTCATTTTCCCTCTCCTCATGTCACTCCACATTTTGGTGAGAGAGCTGCAGCTCTTGAAGGGTGCAGAAGAATGGAAATTTGTAATAAAGCCATGGATACTGCAAAGTGGATGATTCCTTGAAACTGAATGAGCAAAGAAAGATTCTGGGGTTGGGAATATTTCTGAAAAGGAACAGCTATAGAAACAAAAGAAAAACTTGGGACAAGAGGCAACTTTAGATTTTCAAAGGATTGGCAAGTTCTTCCTTCATAGACTTCCATCTGATAATCACATCATAAGTTTTGAAATGCCACTTTGAAAAAATAAAGATGTTTAGGTAATCAGTATTTTTAAATGGTGGTACCTGTTAGAAGAAATCTTTTGTTGAACTTGCACTACATATTTGCCAGGCTCCTTCTTGCAAACCAGCTTTTCTTTTATTTGAGTATCTTCTCAGTACTTTGTTCTAAGCTGTTGTGTTGCTACTTCAAAGTCACCTTCCAAGCCTGCATTCTGCATGGAATACCAACTAATTATTCACCACATGTCCTGATCTCACAGTAGATCAGTTAATATTTTCATGTTAAACTATAAATCATTGCCCCATCCTGTTCAGAAATACCCTTATTGTAGATGCTATTTATTGCCAGAGGTTCCCCCCTCCCACCAACAGAGCACATCTGTCAGTCTCATAATTTAGGGCATGTAGTAAATTAAGGATAGAAAATAATTTCCTGTGTCCAACTTGTAGAGAGCTGCTGATGCAGTACATAGAGTGATTGTCTATATATCTAGTTGTTGTTTTTTCCTTCCTTGGTTTCAAAACGGTTCACTTATCAAAATGTAAGACACAGAGTTCAGACCATATAATTTCTTTTGGAATACAGTAACTAGAGCAGCCTTTTTCAACCTTTTTACTGTTGAGGACCCCCTGAAACATTCTTCAGGCTTTGAAAAACTTCAGACGTGGCATGGCGACACTAGGTCTTTTGCAATTGGTGGTTGGCCCTACCCATCAGGCAGGCCATACTCTGGATCTCATTTTTGGCACAGGGCTAGAAGTGGTTCTGGTTGCAGCCAGTGTCGTGCCATGGTCAGACCACTATGCTCTGAAGGCCTGGCTAAGGCTGCCATTCCCTCCTCGTTTGTGTGTCAAGCAGATTTTAGCCCTCCCACGGAGACTTGTGGATCCAAATGGATTTCTGAATGCTGTGTGGGAACCAGTGCCTCCTGGTACTTCTCTAAATGGACTTGTCAGCGACTGGCATGACAGAATGTAGGCAGCCATTGATGAGATAGCTCCCCGATGTCTTCTCAAGCGGGTTCCCTGGTATACCTAGGAGCTCTGCAAGAAGAAAGAGGAACTGTGATGACTAGAGTGAGTTTGAAGGAAGACTTGCGATTAAGAATCCAGAACATCTTATAGAATGCAGATGTAAGCCTATGAGATGGCTGTGAAGTCAGTAAAACGCAACCTTTACTCAACTGCCATCACATCTGCGTACTCACGCCCAGAACAGTTATTTAGGATAGTTTGATCCCTCACTGCCCTTGATGAAGGGCACCAAAATATTAGCCAATGCGATATTAGCTGTGAGGTATTTGCGAAGCATTTGGCAGACAAAATCTCAACTCTCTGCTCCTTGGCCGTCTCTGGAGAGAACACTGAGTTACTTCAGACAACTCTCATTAGCTGAAGTGGACAGGATGCTAACAACAGTGAGGCCAACCAGTTGCCCACTTAGACCATTGCCCATCGTGGCTCTTAAAAGCAACCGACATAAAAATAGCCCCCCCCCCATCTTGTTTGCAAGATAGTTCATCTTCCAGAATTCTCAAGGCAATACCCCTGCACCTATGCAGGCTGGCTGTGGGCATTTTCTTTCTAGCTCAAAAACTCCAGAGTGCCTCCCCCCCCCCCGCGCTCCTTTTGTAGCAGGTGAATGTCCAGGGTTCCCACTCAATGCATCAAGTGTTCTGAAGACAGTTATTCCCTTCCCTCAGCCCCATTTTCACTGCGACAAGGACAGGAAAATTTATAGCAGTGCTCTGTACTCATCATTTAAGTGAAGATTAAGTAGCATGTTCTGCTGCAGAATGTTACTTTTCAGGCTTCAAGAGCCTATTTTCTTGGGAGGCGAGCCTCACTGTAAACTGGGTTTTCATTGATCATTGTGCTTGTGATCCCTTGTTATGGAGTCTAAGGCACTATTCAAAAAAGGTTCCAGGTGTGGAATGAAGATGATGCCCAGTAACAGCATGAGCTCTGCCCCCTGTGTTTAGGAGAAAACGTTGGCACTTGCCCAATTTGTCAGCACTTTACTTCGAAGACGCAGATGCATAGGGCCTCTAGAGCAGGGGTAGTCAACCTGTGGTCCTCCAGATGTCCGTGGACTACAATTCCCATGAGCCCCTGCCAGCAAACGCTGGCAGGGGCTCATGGGAATTGTAGTCCATTGACATCTGGAGGACCACAGGTTGACTACCCCTGCTCTAAAGTTAAGACTGCACAATGGGAAAAGGCTTTTTTTTGCCTCAGGTCCATCCAAAATTATTCTAAATTTTGGGCCTACTGTTTTGGGTCTGCTTGCGCCTGGCTCTGACTATTGAACCATCAGTTTGTTGGTTTCAGTGAGTCCGACTGTCAGGATGACTGTTTCCTTCAAAGAGGGCGTCATCAGTTCCTTGGAGGCAGAATCTAGATGGCCATATTCACCCTCTCCAGTACCATCAGCTAAGGTCCGATTTCATTCGGAACCTCCTGCGAAGAAGCATAAAAAGTCAAAGCACAAGGAGAAGACTAAGGCAGCACCCAAATCAATAGTATGTACTGTCCAGTCCAAAGATCCGGAGCCTGACCAAGATGGTATTCTGGTCCTTCCTGGTCCCTTGTCTCCTCACCTAGCCTCCCTTGCTGATTCCTTCTCTGACACAGATGACAATCAGCCTAGCAACCCTGTAGGACAACTGCTGCCATCCAAATAGAGGCCTTTGTCATGACAACTGATGGACCTGCCTCAACACTCTTACCATCATATTTTAAACTGGAGAATTCCCAGAGGGGCTGAAGGAGACAGTGGTCTGGCCTTGAAGAAACCATCCCTGGATCCGTGGAAGCCCGCCAACTACCACCCTGTCTTGCACATAGTGCTTCTAAGGAAGGTGATGGAAAGAGCTGCCATGTACCAACTAACAACATTCCCCGAAGAAGCTTTGGTCCTAGACCCAGCTCAGTCAGGCTTCTGACCTGGCCATGGAGTTGAGACAGCACTGGTTGTCCCGATGGATGACCTCCGCCATCAGTTAGATTGAGGTGGATCAGCACTGCTAATACTACTTGATCTCACAGCAGCGTTTGACACAGCAGATCACGAGCTACTAGCTCGCCTTCTTTCCAACACTGGGATCTGATGGACAGCCCTTAAAAGACTCATCTCTTTCCTCCAGGGTCGCAAACAGAGGGTAGCAACGGGAGAGAACCAATCACATTGCTGGCAACTCTACTGTGGGATGCTGTAAGGAGCAGTTCTCTCCCCAGTCCTATTTAACATCTTTCTGCTTCCTCTTGTCCAGCTGATAAAGAGATTCGGACTGGGAAGTCATCAGTATGCTGATGACACCCAGCTCTTCCTCATGATGGACTCATCCCAGACTCATTAGCCATATGTCTGGAAGCAGTGATGAGCTGGTTCAAGCAAAGTCATCTGAAGCTTAACCCTGCAAGGCGGAGGCCCTGTGATTCGGTAGGAAAGGCCAAGTAAGGAAGCATGACCGCCCAACCTGGATGAGGTGCAGCTGTCAGTTGCACGCTCAGCCAGGAACCTGGGTGTGATCTTTGATACCTCCCTCTCCATGGAGGAACAGATAGCAAAAGTAGCACGGTTGGCATTCTTTCACCTGTGCAAGCCAAGCTACTTGCGCCCTACCTGGCCCCAGAACACATAACAGGGCTAACAAGCAGGGAGGCACAGGATCCCAGAGGCTTTGCTTAGAAGCAACTGCAGCTTGTGAAGTACCTTTAAGTATTGGGGCAATTCCAAAAACCATTCATATAGCAGAAATTTTAAACACAGAAGCAGACAGTCTGAGCAGAGTCTGTCAGACCAACTAAATGTTCAGTGACGCAACTTCTTTGGGGAATGCATTCCAGAACCCTTGGTCAGGCACACTTTTCTAGTATTCCCCCCTTCCCTCTCCTGAACAAGATTAGAGAGAAAATGATAACAGATTGAACTGCTCCTTTCTGGCTCACCAGACCTGACAGACAGGGACTACATCCCATTTCTCCCTCTCATATCTCTTGATGCACTGCATGCTTCTGCATAATGATGTAGAGGATTTGGTCATAGTGGCTTCTTCTCCCAGAAGTTCTAGATATTCTACTACAAACCCATAAACTTCAATTATATATTCATATTCTGCAGAATCTGTTCCAGTGAGAGACTTAACCCACCTCCTTTGTTGAGAAACTCTCTAATGGTCCCAATGTGGGACCGCACAAGAAGCTAGAAGATGAAAACAGAGTTACACTTTTCTGTAACGTGTTAATTTATGTCTTCTATTCAGACAGACATTTCCTCCCTCCTACCCCTCTGATTTCTCACTGGGCCTGTTGTGCCATGATGGGGGCTTGCATCAACTTAGAAGGAACGGAGGGAAGGGGGTGCCTGCAATGCATTAGGCAGAAATCTGTGCTCTGAAAGGGGTAGAGTGCCTCAAGTTTGGCGTTTTTGGGCAAGAAATAATATGTCTGTGATCTGCCTGTACAGATACAGTCCCAATTTGTGCCTACACAGAAGATGGCTTCCCCCACCTCCCACAGCCACTTTTCTGGATGGTGGTGTCACCCTGTGCCGATCTTTCTAATCCCTAGTCTATGATTGAAATGCGAAGGATGTACAAAATGCACCTTAAGCCTGAAAAGTCCATTGGAGCCATGTTATAATTACTTGTAGTGGAAGGAACTGTGCCAGTATGGCATGCAAATTCAGGTGGGATAGAATCTTCTGTAATAGAGCTTCCATTCTCAAGCAATATAAGTTTATACTGTATAGCAGGGGTAGTCAAACTGCGTCCCTCCAGATGCCCATGGACTACATGGACGCTGGCAGGGGCTCATGGGAATTGAAGTCCATGGATCAATAACTGGTTGACCAATCGTACCTAGAGGGTACTTATTAATGATTCAGCATCTTCTTGGAAAAGAGTGACAAGTGGAGTACCCCAAGGATCTGTCCTGGGGTCTGTGTTGTTCAACATATTTATAAATGATTTGGGTAAGGGATTAGAGGCTAGATAGCCATATGACAGAGAGACTGATTCTGTCAAGGCAAAGGGGTGGCAGGTTACACTAGATGAGCGATAGGGAGGTGAGTGTCCTGCATAGTGCAGGGGGTTGGACTAGATGACCCATGAGATCCCTTCCAACTCTTATTATTCTATGACATCTGGAGGGCCGCAGTTTGACTACCCCTTATGTATAGTGTGAATACAAAACTTAGGGTGTTTTCATGTATGACAAGAAAGAATATCTTTTGAGCCTTTTTGTACGCTGTTCCTATACATCTTGGTTAATGTGCCCTAGCAAATTGAGGATATCAGTTTTTAAACTGAATATATGTTCTGTTGGCTGCTGGACGTAGCCTTGAGTTTCCCCTCAAAATGAAAACTGCTCTATTCAAAGCACTGGTTTGAGAACATGGAAAAGGGAACAATGGAGATTAAGAGGGCAGTGTTTGCAAGAGGAAGTAGCAACAATGAAGTCTCCTAGTAGTTTTTGGCTGGAATGTAAGAGATGTAAATCACAGCTGTCTCATTATCTTACAGTACTTGCACAGCTGTGGGGCTGAAAACATCAAAGAACGCTGCTGCTTCTTTGGGTAGAAAGGGTATGCACAACCCCGTGAGGAAAAATTTGATCCTGCTTAGAAGTTATTATGCCTAGTATGCGTCTTGCAGACATGTAATTGTTAACGTACGTTAATTCAAGAAAGCATTAAGGCTCCCTACACCTTGGGGATAGATATGCTTGTGCGTTTTAGAAGTTGCCCACCTACCTTTTAAAACCAAGGATAGTAATTTTTCTGTGAGCTAATTTGGAAAAAAAAATACATATTGTTCTGGTTTCTGAAGTATAAAAGGTATGTCCTGTATTTCAGTTTATTGCAGTTAATAGCCATTGCATGTCTTGATCGGAATGGCCCCAGCTAGCATGGTCTTGTCAAAGGTATGTACCAACCAGAGAGGAAATTCAGGGTCGCTACATGGACGTAGGCAATGGCAAGCAACCTCTGTGTGTCTCATCTTGAAAGCTCTATAAAGTCAATATGAGTTGGCTGTGAAGTCAGCACTACACGCACACACATGCATACACACAATACATATGCCTGATAGTGCACATTTAGGAAAATTTCCTGTTAACTATTATTAAAGTGCCATTTAAGTAAGCAACCTCTCCTCTTCTTGCACACATTTTAGAATAAAGGGTTCATGAAATTTATGTTTCTTGTATCCTGTTCCTCTCTTTGAATACTTCCAGAAGATAAGTGGATGTTCCCCATTCTCAGGGGTTGTAGCTTACTAGAAGAGCATCTACTTGGCATGAAGATGGTCCCAGGTCGAGTCCTCAGCATCTCCAGTTTAAAAGGATTGGATAGGAGGTGATGTGAAAGGCAACCTGAGATCCAGTAGAGCTGCTGGTGGCCTTAGACAATACTGATTTTGATGGACCAAGGGTGATTCAATGTAAGGCAGCTTCATGTCTTCATGAGTTCTGCAGACTTGGTGGCAGGCTTTCTGGGGACCCTGTTTAAACAGATCCAAGATCTAAAAGTCTGGGAAGTATTGAAGATATACTCCAGATATGTGGTTGGGGCAGGCTTTCTCAACCAGGGTTTTGGGAAACCCTGGGATTTCATGACAACCCTGGGTTTCCTGACTGGGTGGAAGTTAATTATTTTAAATATATTTTTAAAAACTGTTAAACGTTTATTGAGTGATATGACCATATATGGTCACGCTGACCCACCCACTCCTCTGTCCAAAAATGACCAATGATAGGTTTGGAGGAAGTGGGAAGGGGAGGGGCCCCAGGTGGGCATGTGCACAGAGACAACTCCAACAGTGCCCTTAACTCTTCTGGGAGCTCATTCCACCAGGTAGTGGCCAGAACTAAAAAGGCCCTGGCCCTAGTCAAGGCTAGGTGTACTTCTTGTGGGCCAGGGACCACCAGTCTGTTCAAACCCGCAGAGTGAAGTACCCTGTGGGGGGCATAGGAAGTTAGCCAGTCTCTCAGTTACATTGGGCCCAGACCACAAATGGCCTTTAATGTCAGAACCAATACTAGATCTGGTATACAACTGGCAACCAATGCAGTTGATTCAAGACTGGCTACATATGAGCTCTCTAGGAAGCTCCTGCAAGAACCCTTGCAGCAACATTCTGTACTAGCTGCTGTCTTGGAAGAGTTGAGTTTCAGGCAACTCTGCTTGAGCCAGACTGTCACCATCTCCAAACAACTGGCACATGGACCTGGTGGGGGAGGGAGTTGGGACAGCTGTCCAAAAGGAGATAGAGCTGGGTGTCATCAGCATACTGATACCTCAGCCCAAAACTCTGGGCCAGTTGACCCACAGGATGCATATAGATGTTGAATAACATGGGGAGAGTACCAAACATTGCCTGAAGGAGTCTAAAAGTGGATACCAATCACCTTCCATTCCTTTCCCCACAACAAACACCCTGTGAGGGAGGTGGGGCTGAGAGAGTTCTGACAGAACTGCTCTGTGAGACTATCAGGGCTGTGATGAACCCAAGGTCACGCAGCTGGCTCCATATGGAGGAGCAGGGAATCAAACCTGGCTCACCAGATTAGAAGCTGCCACTCTTAACAACTGCACCATGCTGGCTCCAGGAATTTTCCAGGGAATGTTTCAGGGATTTCTCAACAGTAAAACAGTTAAGAAATGCTGGGTTAGGGCAAGGCTTAATTAAAGAGCTGTAGATCAGAGAAGAATGAAAACCTTAAGACATGACTTAGTTGAGGGGATTGTAATTGAGGGGGGAATGAAGTGGGCTGAAGGTTAAGTCAGGGGAAAAGTTAAGAACATAGAAATAGGATTTTAGGAAGCAATTTAGACACTGTGGTTCCTCTAGGGGCCATGGTACCCACCAGCACTTCACCTTGTGTCTAACAAGTGTCTTCAGAAAGTGGGTGGAGCCAGGTGGTAATTTTTGTCCAGCACAGTTTCTGATAGGCTATTGGATGCAAAGTCTTATTGGATTTCATTCTTATTGGATGCGAAGTGTAAAATAATGTTGCTTTAGTAACAGCTGTCACCACCATTGGTTTTATTCTCTTTCTCACTACTCTTTTGCACTTTATTTTTAAAAGTAGCCTTCTCCTCTTTGACTTCTTCTGGGTGTATGTATCGCTCCACCTTCTGTGGCAGCCACTTTGTGACTGCTCAGCATCCTGTGTCAGAAATCCAAAGGTGCCTGCAAACTGAATCAGGATGGGGGTCCCCTACTAAATACTATGTGTTGGATCCAGGTTGGAGCCATTGTAAATAGAAGTATTGTACAGCAGGGTTGTACTAAAACCTTCTGGTTTTTATCTTATATTACATTACCAGGACAGTGTGTGTGTGTTTTTTTTAAACATGAGAGTGTATTTGCAAAAAAATGCATCCCTCACTTGTAGTCTGAAATTTTTAAATCTCCTTTCTCGAATTCTGACATCTGCTTTTGCGGGAGAAGTAGATGAAAAATGATGATATTCCGTGGATGATGTCGTAATACTCCAGAGGGGTGGGAAGATTATTTTCATTTTAATATATTTTACTTTTAAGTGGTCCAGGGCACTAATTTTTAAAAAGTATCAGATGGAGCTTTAAATGCCTACCAACAACAGAAATAAAGCTGTTTTCAAACTATGTACCTATGTCCGGTGCGTGGTATGAATCGGTAATTCCTGCAGGAAAACATTTTTTTTCTTTTGAAAGAGCATCACCTCTGGGGAATTTTAAAGTGTCTTTGTTACACACCGTACAGGTGGTTCTTTTAGTTTTAGGATAAGGTAGGAGTTTTAAAACGTATTAAGGCATATTTCTTTCAGTAGTCAGTTCATTGTCCCTTACCCAGCTTTCTGTTAATTCTTGATAAATACTGTGGAGTTGTAGCTAGTGTTTAAATTTTCCTGTCTTGATAAACTCTGGTCAAAAGCCAAACAATCGTGCCCAGAGAGTGCCTAACAGTAATTTATCCAGGTTTAGCCTCATAACCTTAATTATACGAGGAATGTAGAGAATGTTGTATGCTGTTTTTCTTTATAACAGGACAGTAAACCTTGAGCTACTTGGTTCTAGTATTAAAACATTCCTTCTAGCTTCAGTATGTGCTTTAACAAATACAACAAAGTCATGTAAAAATAAAAGTAAACCCCCTCAATGTGTTTTGAATTAATCTTCTATTATCTGGTTTATTTCAACTTGTGAAAAAATTGCCTGTGCGGGTATCCTTTTATACGAACCATAATTTAAAACTTTTATCCCCTCTCTCTTTTTTTTAAAGGGAAAAGAACAGTGTTAAAATGTTAAAAGCAGTTCTGAAGAAGAGCAGAGATGGTGCAAAGGCCGGCAAAAAGGAATCTGGTAGGTCTGTTCACATGTTGGTGAGCTATAGATTTAGTTATGACTGTGAAAAAGTGTTTCTTAGGCAAAGTTGAACTGACCCATGTTTAGTTAAGGTGGAAACACCTAACTTAGCATAACAATGCATTGTTTAATTTCCATAATATATGCTTTGGAATATTAGCTTACTTGTTAGTTAATCCAGTCCAGTGCAGGCAAGGTCAGACTTCACGAGTCATATATCTATACTAATAATATTCATTAAAATTAACTTAAAGAGTGAGCAATGGAGCAAGAGAACAATGTGATCTTATATCAAAGACTGTATGTATGGACTGTATAGATGTCTCGTAGAATTTAGTTTTGCCTTCAGAATTCAACTTTCTGGCAATCTCTTTTCATTATGGCTGTGAATAAAAGTTGAAGTATCTGAATGCTGCTAGTTGTGGGTGGCAGGTCTGGCCCCAGCGCCTGTGGATACCAAGGCAGCAGTGGAGGCCAGCCAGTGGAGGGCACGGAAAGGGAGGCAGGGGCGGTGGCGGCTTGGATGGTGAGGTACCCCGGTGGGCGAGAGGGGGGATGAGGATGACAAGGCGGGGGCCAATTAGCAGCGGAAATGGAAAGGGGAGGGTGGGACAACACTGAAGAGACCATAGCGCATTTCCCCATGTCTTATCCCTGGTTGCTCACTGCTTGCTCACTGCTGGGATGCACGGTAGAGGGTGGTAAATCCATTTTCCTGGATTTACTGCATCACACTTTAAAAATGGCCGAATCTCAACCCGTCTACTGGACAACTTCGGGATGGCAGCATCGACATGAGAACAGGGCTCTAAGAGGCTGTCCAGGAAAATATTCCTCATGAGGAAATGACCATGAAGTTCCTACTCGAAAAAGATCCCAAACGTATTATTTGATCAAGCCACAATACAGTTTAGCAATTCTAGTGCTCAACTATACTTTCATTCTGGGAAAATTTAGTCATAGAAGTGATTACTGAGTCTTATCATGACTAAAGGTTTTGCTTAGAAAGATTGTATTTGACCATCATAAGCTGAAACTGTTTTCAAAACCACCTCATACCTCCCCCCTCCCCGGGATGGTCAGATTATTTACAACTGGAAAAGGTTTTAAAATGAAACTGGGGACATCAGTTTCTAAACTTATCCTGTAATTGGAAAATATATGGCCCTACATCTGCCCCTTTTATGGACCCAAGCACCCCAGTTGCTAAAAGTGTTGTCAGAGCCGATATGACCTAGAGAGGGGTAACATCACAGAGTCTTTGAATGGAAATAGCTTCACTAACCAGCAATACTGATGTTCATTTCTAAGTATATTTTATTTCTGATTGCCATCTGACTTTTACAGAGTTCTAATTGTTAAGTATAGCTGTTATATGAACCTTAAAATAACTGAAATATTTGCCAGAGGTAACAGATCTGCCACCTGGAAAAAGAATTGTTGAATAGATTTAATAATAATTACACATATTAGCGTGTCTGTATGTGTATATGAAATACTATTTTTGCTGATTACATATATAAACAATGTTTAACTATATATATACACACACACACACACACACACACACACACACACATACATATATACATATATACGCGCACACACAGACTGTTTTTACTAATCTTTAAACCGCTCCTGTGGAGTGGATTGAATAAAAGGGTAAGGGCTGTTGGGAAGGAGTTAGGGCCGGCCCTGTCCGGGATAAAAACTCGGAGGGGCCAATCAGGAGCCGCAAAATGGCTCCTGATTGGTCCCTCCGAGTGTCTATCCAGGGCCGAGCAGCCAATGGGCTCCCCATTGGCTGCTTTGCCTGGCCGGGGACTCAGCGCACAGACTGGACTGCCAGTCCACGCGGTGAGTCCTCCGACCAGCGTCATCCTCCTCCGGCTTCTCCCGGCTGAAGCCACTCTTCCCCACCCAACCATACTTGCCCCTTCCACAACTGCTCCTTCCCCCCTTCCTCCTGCCCTTTACCCTCTCATGCCACCTTTACCCTCTCATGCCCTTTACCCTCTCATGCCACCCTCTCATTCCTTCCTTCCTTCCTTCCTTCCTTCCTTCCTTCCTTCCTTCCTTCCTTCCTTCCTTCCTTCCTTCCTTCCTTCCTTCCTTCCTTCCTTCCTTCCTTCCTTCCTTCCTTCCTTCCTTCCTTCCTTCCTTCCTTCCTTCCTTCCTTCCTTCCTTCCTCATTTTCTGTCTCCTCTTTGCCTCTCTCTCTCTGCCTCTTTCTCTCCCACTTGCTTGCTCGCTTTCTCCATTACTCCCTTTCTTCCTTGCTTTCTCCCTTTCTTCCTTTCTTCCCCCCATCCATCCGCCCACCCGGCTAGCGCCCGCTGTATTTAGCCTACAGCGGGCTTTATATCTAATTATATATATATTAGAATATATATACTAAATAATATGACCCTTCCTATTCAATACCATACCGGATTTATTTATAGTAAGGTTATCTTCAGTTTAGATTAGCCAAATATATTAAAATCTCAGTTCTGGAAAGGGTAAGAATTATTTTGCCAATAATTGTTAAGAATGATCTAAATATAATGAATAATTCTCTAGGCTTAATTGAATTTTAATTGCTCATGCCAATCTCCACGTTCCAGTCAGAGATAATATTAAGGAACCTCAATCATTTCCAGGTAAATATTCAGTGTATGTGAAGTCATTATAATACAATATTTATAAAATATATAAACATTAGGAACTCCATGCGTTAACTTGCAGTCTGGGACTTTATACAAAAAGATAATCTTTTGGTACATGGATAGAATAATTTACTGGCAGTAAAAGTTTACTGGTGTAGGCAGAAGGAATTTTCATCCACAAAACTCAGCTTCCTCACCTGCCTCCTCTCACTCCCCCTGTGCCCCTTAAAGTACCATTCTCAAGCGACAGGGGATCCCCCGCTCCACCCTCTGGACAGCTGGAAGGAAGATTTAAAAGTATGCCGCAGGGGATGGGAAATCGATGGAACTGCCCCACATTTCTTCATTTTGAAACTGCTCATGTTTGGAGGCAGAGCCCCTTAAATTGAAGGCAGATTAGGACAGGGGAAAGCATCAGACTCTACTTAATGGCACAGTAGGATATAGGCCATTGTCATTATTACAACGGTTCATATGTGAATGATGCTTTATAAAGTTCAAGAAAATAGGTACTTGACCCCAAAAGCTTTCAGGCTAACATTTTAGTGGACCAGCTTCTTCTAATAGCCCCTCTTTTGACCCACGTTGACCTATTTAAATAGTTTCCTTGATAAAGCAAGGGAAAGCTTTTTAGCTTGTGGCTTTTTATTTAAAACATACATCTGACCCTGGCCTTTCTTTGATGGTGCTCTTTAAAAGCAGGTATTTGGACTAGTTGCAAACTAAGTTATTAATGCTTCCAATGATGTGCTTCCAGTGTTTTTTTTTTTATAAGCTTGAGATTTCAAAACCGTAAAATAGATTTTGACATCTTAAAGCTAAATAGAAAAATCCATTTGGCCCTTTTTGTGTGTGCAAGCCTTTTCTTGATAACCTTTGAAATTTTAAATGAAAAGAATTTCTTGGCATGGGAATGTTCAGAATTGCTAGTTTTAAATGTTGAAGTTGCTCTGGAACCTTTTCAAGTTTCAGTTTGAATTTTTGGTCATTCTTCTGAATACATCCCTCAACAGAAGATCCTTTGTTTCACACTTAAACATAAGGGCCTGTTTTTGATTTATTCTATATTGCTGTGCCGATTTTCTGTGGTTCTTGATAATTATAAAAGAGTTTAGTACAGTGGCATTTTTTGCTGACCAAGTAGGTATTTGGTGTGGTATTACAGTATTCAGGGATTGTTTTTTACAGACTTCTAGTGAGATGTTCAAGCACTAAAACTAGTGTTTCAAATTGAGATTAACCACAAGGAATAATTACATCCAAAGGTCTAATAACTTCTAGTGCTGGAAAACTTGGTGTTTCAAAAAGTTATCTTCCACTTAGAATAAGCTTATTTTGCTAGTAGATAGGCAAGAGTAAAATTTAGAGGTTGATTGTATTACAGGAGCATTACTTGTATGTGGTAGCGTTCAAGTGTGCAAAATATTACAGTGAAGAAAACATTGATAGTTTTAGTCGGAACATTGCCATCTGGGGAGAGGCTATGGCTCAGTGGCAGATCATCTGTTTGGCATGAAGAAGGGCTCAGCATCTCCAGTTAAAAAGGACCAGGCAGGTGATGTGAAGAATGTCTTGAGACACTGGAGAGTCAATGCCAGTCTGAGTAGAGAGTTTTGAACTTGATGGAGTATTGGTCTGATTCAGTATAAAGCAGCTTCATGTGTTCATTTGTCTGAGGATGATTACAGCATTCAGCATTGATGGTTGTACCATGGAAACAAATTGGAGACAGCAGAGGAAGAAACATATGCTTATTACTATTTGCTGCTCATTCTTTTTGCAGAATTTTTTTAGTGCTTGCTTAGTGAAATATTCTAACCATTCTTGATAATAATGTTTGAAACTGCTCACAACATAAAACATGGCTGTGCTAATCTGTGCTTTAGTAACCTTGAGGCTAGATTACTGCTACTCACACTACATGGGGCTAGTCTTGAAGACTATTTAGAAGCTGGAGCTGATGCAAAATTTGTTATCTAGGACTTGTTGCTGGGATCTTATTGCTCCTATTCTATGATCCCTTTACTGGGTGTCAATAAATTTCTAGCCCATTTCAAACTGTTTATGCTCCGCTTTAGAGCCATTCATGATCTGGGCCCCAGGACTGCCTATCCCTGTCTATTCATGTATGGCAGTTCCAGTCTTCCTAAGAAGGTTTATTATTTTTTAAATTTATTTTATAATTCAACTTTTCTACTGCTCCTGTCAGACTGGCCACTGCCTCTGTTGTCTAAGACAGTAGTCCCCATCCTTTTTGTCACCGGGGACCGGTTAATGCTTAACAATTTTACTGAGGCCCGGGGGGGGTAGTCTTTTGCCGAGGGATGTCGCTGCCGCCGCCTGAGCCCCTGCTCCACTTGCTTTCCCGCCAGTGCCCCGACTTTCCGCTGCTCACTGGGGGGCGCTGCCAGCAGCAGCTGTGCAGTGCCATGTTGAAGGGGAGCCCCAGCCATGGCGGCTGCTGGAGAGCACCAAAGATGAGCCAGTGGCAGAGTGGCAGGACAGCCTCTGAGGCAGCAGCCAGGGAGCAGGACGAGGAGGAGCTGCGGCCCAGTACTGACTGATCCATGGACTGGTACTGGTCCCCGGCCCAAGGGTTGGGGACAGCTGGAAGACATATTATCCCAGGGTCTAGGTCCAGACTTTTTGAGTGACTGCCTCCTGCCACTGAAATAGCCTCCCAGATGTGGACAGGGTAGCTTCTTCTAGTTGCCTTCCCAGTCTTGGAAAGTTTAATGGACCTTACTGCCCCAATTTGTCCAAGCACTCGTCAGCACAAGCCAATCCTCACAAGATTGAAAAATATTACAAAACATTTAGACCATGCCCATTTCATGGCTTCAGTAGTAGTGATCCAATAGCACTTCTGGCTCCAAAACACAGCTTTGATGGTGGAAACAAGATGCAGGGCTGAGAATCTACCTTTTGGGGGGCTGTTTCTCTTCTCACAATCTGCTAATATAATCTTGATGGATATAAAAAAAGATCTGCCGGGCAGTGGAATCGGGAATATCTTTTGGACTGCATTGGGACTCTCATGCTTTGAGAAGCAGCATAAGAGTGGCAAAGTCTAATCTGAAGAACCGGGTTTGATTTCCCAGTCCTCCACATGCAGCCAGCTGGGTGACCTTCGGCTAATCACAATTCTCGTAGGGCTGTTCTTGCAGAGCAGTTCTGTTAGAGCTTTCTCAGCCTCACCTACTTCACAAGGCGTCTGTTGTGGGGACAGGAAGGGAAAGGTATTTGTAAGCTGCTTTGGTACTCCTTGGGAGAATGAAAAGTGACGCTTTTCTTCATACCGAGACAGCATGGATTCACCACGCTCTTTTTATCATGGCCAGAATCAATTCCAGCGACCATTCCAAAACCATAATAGGCTTTTCAACAGTCCTAACCAAATCCTCCTCAACCATTTCAGTCCCCTCACAAAAGGGCAAAGGGGCCCGACATCTACAATTCCACCAGAATCCTCAAAGAGAATAACGATCCCAGAAACAAAAAGGCGGGGGGATGGTGGAGCCCACTAAACAGCTGATAATGAAAAGCTGCCTGCGAGGCTTGTGGGGAAGCATTTAAAAGGCATGGCTCGCCAAACAGCTGATGATTACAGGTGCGCCAAGCCCTTTAAATACCTCCCCAAAGCCTTTAAATGTCTCCCCAAAGCTGCCTGAGGGTTTTGGGGAGGGATTTAAAGAGCTTGGCATTCCTGTCAATATCAATTGTTGGTGTGGTTCATCTGACCCTACACAGTGTTCCTCACGTACACCTCATGGCTTGGAGGATACTGCTATAAATGGCTTTTTCCAAAGATGTACATGAGGTTTTGGTACAAAGTGATAAGCCTTCATGTAGGTACTCTTATGATCTTAAGTTGTTATGTTTCAAAGGTCGGGTACTGCTAGGGGTATTTGCCCATTTACATGCCCATTGAATATGTTTCTTGAGTACCTATAATCTCTGTTCTGAGTACCTATTATTTCTGGGCACGATCATTTAATTGGTTCAAACACATTTGGTGGCTATGGCCGCCTTTCATGTCAAGGAGAATTTTCCATTTTTGCCCAGATATTTTTGATGGGTCTATTTATATGTTTCCACCAACTCCTTTATTGATTCCCCAATGGTTATTGCAGTTAATTTTGGCCCAGTTAATGAGACCATTGTTGAACTTCAGTTTCCTAAGCCTTTTTGTCAAGAAAGGCGGTCTTCCTGGTAGCCATCATGTCCACCAGACCCGTGAGTGAGCTGGCAGCCCTGTGGGTTGACCACCCCATTCCTTAAAACAGTGATCCCCAACCTTTTTGAGGTGCGAAAATGCAGCGCATGCGCGATTTCAGCCACGCATGGCGCATGTGCGCATGCGCGGCCCGGCCCTGATTCCCTCTCCCCCCCCCTCCCGCAGTAAGAAGCTTCCCGGGCTGCAAGCTTGCGGCCTGCAAAGTTTTTTACTGTGGGGGGGCGGGGAGAGGGAGCTGCGGCCCGGCGACATGGCCTTCGCGGCCGCGGCCCGCGGGTTGGGGACCACTGCCTTAAAGCATTTAACAAAATTAGTCTTACATCCCATGTAAGGGTTTTTCCCCAAGGTGGTTTCTAAATTTCATTTGACCTGGAGTTCTTTCCATCCACAACATCCGAAACACCTAACACTAATTAGGTGTTAGAAGAGCTGTTCTTTGTTTCTTAGAAAGAACAAAGTCTTTTTGAAAGGATAAAACACTTATTTGTTATTGGGGCCCCAGAAAGGGGAAAGGTGCCTCTTCCCAGTCTATTTCTAGATGTGCTGGTGACAGTACTTTCCTACTATGCAGCAGCAGATAAACAGGGGCAGTTGGTTGGAAAGTACATCCCACTAGGTCAATGGCTGCATTAGCTGCATCACACAGAATAGTGTCCCTGCCCAACATCTGCAAGATGGCTACCTGACCAAGGAAGAGACACTCATGAAACATTATGCATTGGCCCAACAAGCTAGAAGAGACACTAAGGTTGGAAAAGCAATTTTGCAGTCATTGTTATGCATGAAGATTAGTAGCTCGCTAATGGTCCCAATGTGGAATTGCATTAGAAAACAGAAGATGAAAACAGAGTTGTTGTTCATCTATGTCTTCTGTGAGGACACACATTCCCTCCTGCCTTGCTCTGAGGCAAAAAAACCCTGAGTGGATAGAGTAAAGAAGGGAATCAGTGTTCAGGATTTTCCTGTAGTTCTGTATTTTGTGGTTCTTATGCATAAATGAATTTGTGGCAGTGAAGGGGAACTAACGGGAGGAGGCAGCACACTTGTGGAACACGTGAACCATGTGGTGTGAAAAAACTCACATGTGTTGGCTCCAAAAGGTCAGTTGCCCCATTTTAGGAGTTGTAAAACTAGGAACAAAATGTGTATGGCCAGTCTACACAGAACAGTGAAACACTGTTTTCCCCCCATGATTCTGTGCCATATTGATTTAATTCTTACTGCTTTTTATTTCAAAGTTTCTGTTAATAAATTTTTATCTTCTCTCCCCTTATCAGTTGGTGTTCCGCAGGAGTCTGTTCTTGGTCCTCTTCTTTATACACTTTATACTCTCCCTCGTGGTAAGATTATTGCTTTATTTATGCAGATAACATCCAGTCTTATCTTTCTTTTTCCATCTCTTTCATCATTAGTTCATTGTAATGTCTCTAACTATAATGCTGTAATTGCCATGTGGATGTCTGACTATTTTCTTATTTTCAGAGTTCAAAAGTGTTCGGTTTTCTGGTCTACTTCACCTTCTTTTCCATTAAAAAAAACCCTTTCCCTATTTCATCCTCTCCTGAAACACTCAGCTGGCAGATACTAGTTTTGATTTTCCTTGTTTTCTGTCAAGTCTTCTCTTAAGTCTTAAAACGTTATTTCAACTACAGTGAAGATTCTTTTTGCTGGGACAACAGAAACTTTTGGTTTTAAGTTCTTTATCACCTATGCCTGTATTCTTTTTACTATCTTCTTGTTCCTTAACTTGTGCCATTTGTTTCTGTCCAAACATCTGCCCATTTTATATATCTTGATCATTATTATAACCATTTCATTATTTTTGTTTGATCTTAAGTGACTTCATTTATCACGTTCATCTGAAGTTTTAGCTGTTTCTTTGAACTTGTATGTTACTTAATGATTTTTCTTCATTTTATGTTTTCTGATGGCTTTGTATTTACTTTGTATTCCTTATTTGACTAATGCTGATATTTCATGTGCTCTTTAAGGTATCCATTCTTCTTTGTTTGCGCCTCTTTGGAATTTTTAATGTGCACTTGATTCTCCTTGCTTCTAAAGAAGTTTTTCATGATAACCTTTTTTGTTTCTTTCCTCTGATGCTTTTATTCCCCTCTTCTGGTTTTCCAGATGGATCAGAAATCAATCTTCCTGTGTGTAAATTATTGTTTCTCATAACCTTTTACATCTGTTGCTCCTAGACTGTACACCTGCAGGCAGATGTTGTCTTTTTTGTACAGTATTTAACAGATTTTAGGCCCTTAAAATAAATAATAAATAAAAATGTGTACAATCTCATGATTGGTAGTATCATCATTCACTACAGATATAAATTCACTTGTGGGGTATTAGTTTATAATACAGAGGAGCTTAGCCCAGGAGGGGAAAATAAATAAATAAAATAAAAATAATTGCCTCTTTATTGGTTATGAAGATGTGCAGGAAAGTTCAAATACAGAAAGTAATGATAATTTAAATGTATACCAAGAGAAGTTTCTTGAAATGCTTTCAGTTAGTCAGAGCCTTATTTTCAGGTGCTTATTAAGACAGAAATCTTAGGACTGACCCGATAGATTTTTGAACAGTATTTTCTTTGTTTCGGAAAAACTCATTGGCAAAGTTTTAAAAAATGCTGGTATTCCCTGGACTATAGAGAGGTTTGTGAAGATATTTAGCTTTTATACAGCAGTACAACTGGTATCAAATTGGCCTCACTCTGTGGAATTAAAACTCTTTTTGTCACTATTTCTGAGCTGTGAAATTAAATTATGCAAATTTATTACAGAATTCAGATGTGGGTAGCACTGATTGCAGACCCACCAATCACATCCAATTCTGAAGCAACCTTGCAGTTGTTTTTTAAAAATGTTATAGAGATCTCATGCATAGTAGTGACTTTTGAGGGGAGGAGTTAGTCTAAAATAATGTGGCCATAGTATACTAATCTGGGGCGAGGGGTCCTAAATAACATAAATCAGCAGATTTCAAATGGCTTCTATTCTGCTAGCCCGTATATCACAGGTCATGCTCAGAACAGCCTCATTGTGTCCCCTTATCCTTTGCTCAGTCCATCTCCACCTTCGGTACCCTCTCACCATTACCAGTTATCCCACATCTGAGGGGATGGGATTTGCCGTCAATCCAGAAGTCCTTGCATTGCCCCCCTTTCTTATGAAATCATGTAAAACCAAAGATAGCAGAATACACACACAGTAAAATACAACAGAAGCAATGCCCTCTCAACCCAGTATATGTTCTACTTACTATTCCAAAGCACACTTGAATGTAGCTGATAATATGACTCCTGAAAAGCAAGAGATGGCTGAGAAAGAATTTGGACAAGGGAGTTCCAGAGCCCAAGTTCTATATCTTCAAAGCTTTCTTCCCTGGTTATCACGCAGCTGTTTTTTTTTATGTAGCACAGGCAACTGGAGCAAGAATTCTTTAAAATTTTCGCATATTAGCAGGTTTATATGGTAGAAGATGGTTCTTTGTTATGTCGAGTAGAACTTAGCATATGCGGAACAATATGCATATCAAATTAGAAGGTGGTAGAGAGCAGGATTACATAGAATTTAGTAATGGGGGGGAGATAGGTCATGTCAGATGCTTCTTTCATAGTGTAGAATAAGGATTTTTCATTTATACAGTAATATTTTTCTTTAAAGGTGAGTTGTAAATATTTATCTTGCTAACTTGTTAGAGATGATTTGCTCATTTACTTTAGAATTTGATAATTAAACTCTTATAAAATAAATAGGTGTGTGCAGAAACAACAAAACTGATCGATCAGAACTCTTAAAAAAAGAAAAATTAAGGCTATTTCAGAAGTAGTTTTCCAAACATCTACTCTGATGGTTAAAATTTGAATAAGTTTTCTTGTGGTTCTCTAGACATTATTTTTAGTTCTCTTTAACATTTGACAAGATGGTAAAGATAATCAAACAACCAAAATACAGCAGATCACTCCATCATAGCTTCTGTTCTTGTGAACAGTAGCTTATGTTCTTGAAATTTAGTTGAACTTCATGTCTCATTCTTTATTTGGTTTATCTTCTCTGCTACCATCTTTACCATGAATAGTTAACACTCACATGAAGCCCCAGAAAAAGAGCAGAAAAATTGAGGTGTCTATTCCTTTTTCCCCAAAGCACTTTTTAAAAAGCACTTCTTTGTTTTTTAAAGGATGTTGGCAATTTTTGCATTGAGGAAAAAAAGTATCCTCTTATACTGTAGACATGTACAACATTTTCAAGAATGATTGTTTAAATCCATTATAGCAAAGTTATTTAATAATAATGTTATTAAAAAGTTCACTGTTTCCAGGATTATAAAGTTTAGTATAATATCCAGTTGATACTCCTTCTTATTGTGACTATGAATGAATTTCTATTCAAATAATATTTAAAAAAAACTTCAGCTTTTATTTTTCTTACTTATTGGATGACAAAAATTAATTATACATGGGTTATCGTGGCATTAGGTGCAGCACTGAAGATTTTCTCAACTATTGGATATATTGTAAATGGGCTATGACTGTGCCCAACAGTATAATTATATATGCTAAATTATTTAAAATTATGTGTAACATATGACCATCATATGTAGCTCTTGATGATTTTGCAACTACTGAAGTCTTTGATGGCTTGAATGGCTTGTTAAACACTCTTTGTGCAGCATTCTGTGTTGAAGAAGAGGAATTGGTTTTTATAAACCCCCTTCTCAATTCCTGAAGGTGTTTCAAAGTGACTTATAATGGCCTTTCTTCCTCTCCCCATAACAGACACCCTGTGAGGTGGGTGAGACCAAGAGAGCTTCTGACAGGTCAGAGCAGGACTGTGAGGTACCCAGGGTCACCCAGCTGGCTGCAATTGAAGGAGCGGGGATTAGAAGCTGCCACCCCTAACCACTACACCAGTGGTCCCCAACCCGCGGGCCACGAAGGGCTTGGCGCCGGGCCGCAGCTCCTTCTTCCCTCCCCCCCAAGCGAGAAGCTCGCCAGGCCGCGAGCAAATCGACCACCAAAGTGGCCGATTAGCTTGCGGCCCGGCAAGCTTCTTGTTTCGGGAGGGGAGGGAAGAGAAGCTTGCCGAGCTGATTTGCTTTAGCGGCTGATTTGCTGGCGGCCCGGAGGGGCCAGGAGGGGGAGCTGCGGCCGCCGGCATGGCATGGCGCAAACGCGCATGCGCGGATTGCCGCACACGCGCGTTTGCGCCCCTGCCAGGCGTAAACGCGTGTGCGCGGCAGTCCGTGCATGCATGTTTGTGCTGGGGCTGCTGCGCGTGTGCGGGCTCCCGGGCCGCCCTCTCCCCCCACTCCGGAGCGGCGGTCCGCAGCAGGTGAAAGCTTGCGGACCGCTGCACTACACCACAAATGTGATATTGGTTGATAGAATTCCATGCTAGATAGCATATGACTGATTTGAAATGCATTTGGCATAACTAAAACCAAAAGGGACAAATAGGTTTGCTTGTATATATAGTCTTATTTTGGTTATTTGCTATAGGGAGGGGGAGGAAGCGAGGTTGCATGTTTGTATGTATGAAAGAGATATTTCTTTTCAATGGTGAACTAAATACAAGAGCTTTTAAGGTCTTGAATTTCTTGGGTAACACATTTTAAAATATACCAACTAGCAAGTCTTTTGCATTGTAGTTTCCTAAAAATAGCTGTCCATTCTTGTAGCATCTCTGACCCCAGTTTATAAGGAAGTGATCCTCTATTTTTAGCAGGGTGTGAGAGAATTTAAATTGTATTACAGTCACAGTGAAAAATGGCAAAATCTGCTAAAAATGTGGTCGGTTGCCAAAATAATGACTACTGCTGATATTTGACTAATACGTAGTTAAAAGTCTGAACTACAAGAGATACTTCCATGTGCGGTCACAGTGACTTTTCTGACAAATACCAGATGCTTAAAATTGATGTTTGATTTTTTTCCTCTCTCTCAGAGGCTGAAGTGTTTCACATGCACAGAAAAGAATCCCATGTTAAGATTCTTGTCTTTGAGGCAAGCAATTAGTATGCTAATAATCTGAACGTACTAACCTTGTTGCTAAGGTTTTCTCAAGACATGTTAGTGAAGCTTCAGCTTGAAAGCTGTGCAAATACTGGGCTGGAATGTGCATAACCTTCTTTCCTCTTTTCCTTGTGTATGTTGAGAATTTAAGCTTTTGAGAGCACAAGGTCAGGGATTGTAGTGTTTTGAATGGAGCATTGCTTGGAGGTTTGAGCTAGGACCATCTCTGTGTGCTATTTTTGAGGTACACCTTCTTCCAGGATGTTGTTAGTTTGATGGTTGAAATTCTGTTCTGTGGAAAGTGGAGCTGAGAATGAAATAGATGATTCTTCATTTTTTTAAAGGAAAAAAACAAAATTCTCATAGCAACTTTTTATGTTTACACTTTACCCTTTCCTCCAAAAGAGAGCAGAGCAGCTGCTTAGCCTTACCACAGCCCTGTGAGGGATTGAAGCTACCCTTCACACCAGTCGCAGGCTCCACAATTTGGATCAGGACTGTGGCATTGAGGAAGAGAGTAGCAAGGTTAACCCTCCCCCGGCCCCTGAACTCAAGAAAGATGGTCTGGAGCAGTGGTTCCCAACCTTTTTATCACCGGGGACCACTCAACGCCTTTTACTGAGGCCCGGTGTGTGGGGGTAGTTTACTCCTCTACTCTCATGGTAATGTTTAAACATCCCTTCAAAATAAGATACAGACACGCCACAACCATGAACATAAGGAACATTTTATTTTCATGGAAATTTTAACTCATGACAAGGACAAATCAATGGGAACCCTGAGCTTGTTTCTCTGCAACGAGATAGTCCCATCTGGGAGTGATGGGAGACAATGACACCCAAAGTGTGTTGTAAAGGGCCGGGGGGGGGGAGGGGAGAAGGTGTCCTTCGGGGCCCGCCTCCAATTAGTCGAAGGACCACATGTGGTCCGCGGCCCACAGGTTAGGGATCGCTAGTCTGGAGGGTACCCAAAAATGGCATCCATGTTCCATCAGCGAGAAGAGGGTTTTGTCACTGCTTTTTTTTTTTTAAGTAACAACCTGCATTATGAGCTACCAGATACTAGAGCGCCTAAGATGTACCTGCTCTAATTGCCTTGTGTTATCTTGCTGCCAGAGCAGACAGGCCTTTGTGCAGTAAGTAATAGGACATACCATTTGAGTTATGTGTTACGACTGGGTGTTTAGGAGGAGACAAAACAAAACTTGGCAAAGAACTATGTGTGGGGGCAGGAAGAGATTTCTATAAAAACCCATCTTGGATGACTCTATTCACCTAGACTCCCACTTACAGAATCGTAGTGCAAGAAGGGAGCATATTTAGTTTCCTTACTCCTGGCGAACTCCTGACAGCTCGGTAGTATCTAGATATGTGGAAAGGCTTGTTTCAGGAAAGCCCCTGGCCAGTAGCCAAGCACTGAAAAAATGGGTGCGGTTAATTGTATTTATATAAAAGGAAGTAGACATTCTAGATGAGAATTGCTAATTCGGAAAGAGATTGTCTGCTTCAGTCCCTTTTAACTTGTGTGAACTAGTGCTTGTTTTAAGAATATAGTTGTGTTCCATGCAAACTTAGTAGTACTTTTATAATAACCCTTCATTTTAACATAGCTTAAATCTAGGTTCAGCGGTCTGCATGCATTGCTTGTAAAGCACAGTAACCTCATATTGTGGATGTTATTGTTAGGCCAGGAAATAGTGGGTTGCTTCAGGACTGGTTTATCCATATAGCACATGTAGAACCTGCTACGGGACCCGAGCTTCCAGGGGCCCTGCATTGTGCCTCCCCCCCCCCGCCCCATAGAACAGGGTTGTAGCCTCTCTCCTCCCTCCTTTTCCTTCCCCCTTCCTGAAAGAGGTATCAGAGTTTCACAGGGCCTATAAAACAGCATTCTTCTGCCAGGCTTATGACTGAGACCATGGCAGTCTGAACTTATACAGGCCTCCCTCCTTGTGTTTGGCTCCCCCTTTATTTTTATATCATCTCTAGGTTGGGTAGTCAGCAGAGTGCATTTAGGGATGGTGAGGGGCGGAGGACTGGTTTTTAAATTGTGTTTTATTATAACAGGTAACAGAATATTTCACTTTGAGAAAACGTCTACTTTGGGAGGTGGACTCTATGGCATGATACCCCATTGAAGTCCCTCCTCTCCTTAAACCCCACATTCCTTAGTCTCTTCTCCCCAAATCTCTAGATATTTCCAAATCTGGAGATGTCAGCCCTGGTTGTCACCTATGGTTGTCATCTATGGCAACCTACGTGATTGCCTAGATCCGTGGTTCTCAACCTTCCTAATACTCATATTTATTTATTTTATTTTATTTATTGTGGTGACCATAAAACTATGCAGGTGTTCTTTCACAGAAATTAAACCAAAACTGACCAATGGTGTGAAGATCCATTGTTCATGATTGTATATAAATTGCTTTTTTTCCAAAGGCGCTGCTGGAGCGGCTGGTGGCTGAACACGGGCGCCTGCAGGAGGAATAGCAACAGTGGCGGTGCCCCCCTAGCCAAGCTGCTCACCCTGCCGCGACCCCTGTGAAAGGGTCGTTCGACCCCAAAGGGGTCCCGACCCCCAGGTTGAGAACCACTGGCCTAGATGTACCTAGTGAATGTGCAAAGTGTTGGTTTTTTCCCAATAATTTGCAATTTATTCATATTAAAACTTTTTTTCTTTCTAATAGGTGATTCATGTTCAGAAAGTGCACTACAGATAATTGCTTCATCTGGTCACAGTGCAGACATTCCCGGTGGTGTACAGCCTCTATCTGAAGATGCCTACAGAATGAACTTAACCAAAGGAGTCTCTATGTCTTTGCCATCATCACCTTTGCTGCCTCGTCATGCTTACTTGATGCAGTCTAGAGCAAGCAAAAAGTCTCCAGGTAGTTTTTAAAAACAACTTTCTCCATTTTCGATTTTGAAACAATAACTTTGCACTTAGTTCACGATGTACTTCCCAAACCAGTGGTGTTTGCCAACCAACAGTTTTACTGTCAGTCACATTCTGTCATTTTTGTGGTTCATCTGTTCTCATGCCGATTTTCTCAATGTTGCGGGGCGTGTACTGCAAAGGGATGTGCCTCCTAGGATTTAGCTGGCAATATGCGGGTGATCAGGACATTAACCATTATTGCAACTCTTTGGCTATGTTTAGAAAAATATTTGTTTGGGAAATTAGACACATACCTGATTTAAGTTTTTTTTTTTTTTAAAGATCTCCCTATACTGCTTGCTGGATGAACAAAATCAGGGGCAAAATGAATTCTAGATTTCCTGTGTATGTGTGTGCATTCTCATTCACTCTCAGGATGAGGAGATATCAGCAAAGGAGGGGAAGCAGAAAGGAAAGCCAAAAACAGCTGCTTTGAAAGCCTGAGTTGAAAATGAAAGGAAAAATCAGTTGTGAGTCTTGTGCTGCAAAGCTCTTATGGCAGCCTTTTGCAATTTTTTTACCCTGAAACATTCCTCAGGCTCTGAGACATCCCAGAAGTGGCACAGTTGTGCAGAATATGGCTGGGTAGCATAGCCACACACCTACCTGGGGGCCCTCCCCACTCCCTCCAGGCCCACCATTGGCCATTGGTGGGGGGGGGGAGGTCAACATGACCAAATATGGTTATATCACCTGATAAAATAAAAAATATATTAAAATTAATTAACTCCCACCCCTTCTGGAAACCCTTCCAGGGCCATCAGGAAATCGCAGGATGTCATGAAACCCTGGTTGAGAAAGCCTGTCTTAAGAGCACAGAAAATTCCTTTGACTTACCAGGCAGTTGCCAAGATGATGGTCATCATTGCCTTCGGTAAACTGCTGAGTGCTTTTGTTCCATAGTGTTCATAATATATTCTGAATATCTAGCCTTCAAAATACGCTTTTGCCTTTTGGGCTTCAATATTTCATAAAGCATCTGTCAAAAGCTCACTTAAGTCAACTCTGCCTTGTGCCGCCTGTTGCACAATACCAACTCAAGCATCTTTTTTCGGTAGGTTATATTTTTCATAGCAGTGATATTTTTTTTAAATGACCTTTTCTAAAATGGTTGACGCTTCTTCCCCTAAATGCATCAGCTAGCTTCATCAACCAACCCTTGAAATTATTTCCAGTATACTTTTTTAACAAGCAGAAAAAAAGAATAATCTGTGAGATTTCCAAGAGATTCTTGCTCTTTAGGCTATTCTCATTTTCATTAACGGGCAGGCATAATATAATCCTTATAGAGCATCCAGTGTACATCTGTCTTAAGTGACATTTTATGCTAGCTCTAGATCACAAAGAAGGTTCTCTTCCGTTTTGAAATGTCATAATAGAAGGAGGAAGGAGTCTAAAAATGCAGAATCTTCTTATTCTAGTATGATCTGTGCTCTTAATTGTCTACACAGATATTCTCAGGGAGAAACCAGAATATTTACTCAGTATGAGAATACCGAAATATTGCATCATTACTATTTAGTAGTGACTCTGGTTATACAGGCTAACATCTCAGAACATGGTATATCTAGTTACAGTATTTGCTGGTGTATAAGACTACTTTCCCCCCCTGAAAAACATGCCTCCAAGTTGGGGGGTCGTCCTATATGCCGGGCGCACTTCAGTTAGGATAGACATAGCTGCCCATAGTGGCCCATAGTATTGTAATGTAATGCAACAAACTCTATATTTTGAGTGGAAATGTTGGGGGGTCGTCTTATACGCCCAGTCGTCTTATACGCCGGCAAATACGGTAGTTTTTCATGTATTTTTTGGGCTGCTTAATAACGAGTATTTACCAGGGGCATAATATGACAAAGTTAACTTTTCAGTCCTGTGAAATAAAAAGCATTCATTTACAAAAGAAGTTTGACAGTATCTTTTCCCCATTAAAAAGCATGCTTTAATATATGCATTTTTAATTACTTGTTCTGTGTATAGAACAAATCTTATGGTGGTTGGTTGTGAACTGTGAAAGGTAGTTGGCTTCAGGCATTTGCTATTGGTATTTTGTTTATGAGCGCTGTGTGGTTGGTAATCAGTTAATTGATTCTGCATCTGCGTGTTGCCTGGGTGAGCATCAAGATATGCACATACTTGTTCAGACATAGATTGGTATTTGCAAATGCTCGCTTTATCAAAGAAAAAATATAATAGCAATATAACTGTGGCAGCGTGGGGGGAGAGGAGTGTGAGATTTTGAATGGGGAATCAGAAGATGAACAACAGATGGAAGAGGGACAGGATGTAGAAGATATGTTGAAAGTAGGGAAACAGGAGGAGCAGGAAGGGTGTGTATTTAAAGTTGCCAACCTCTAGGTCAGGGGTAGTCAACCTGTGGTCCTCCAGATGTTCATGGACTACAATTCTCATGAGCCCTTGCCAGTGTTTGCTGGCAGGGGCTCGTGGGAATTGTAGTCCATGAACATCTGGAGGACCACAGGTTGACTACCCCTGTTCTAAGGCAGTGGTTCTCAACCTTCCTAATGCCGTGACCCTTTAATACCATTCCTCATGTTGTGGTGACCCCCAACCATAAAATTATGCAAGTGTTCTTTCACAGTAATCAAACCGAAACTGTTTTTTCCGGGGTTTCTCAGTTTAGTTCTGTCCCACTATGCTGGTCTTACTCTTTTCTGCTGCTCCAGACAGATGAACGCTCTATCTCAATCTACCTCCCACCCCGGGCATGCTGCTTGCTTTGCTGTGACCCCTGTGAAAGAATATTTGACCATCAAAAGTGTCCCGACCCCCAGATGGAGAACCACTGTTCTAGGGTTACAACTGGTCTACATGTGACTGAAATCAGTTCACTGGGAGATAATGGAGGCTTTTGAAGGTAATCTCTATGGCATTATACCCCATTGAGGTTCCTCCCCAAACCCCACCATCCTCCGGTTTCACCCCCAAAATCTCAAGTATTTCCCAGAGTGGAATTGACCACTCTAGGTATGTTGAAATAGAAGAGTAGCAAGATTGGCAAATGGGGAGGGGTAAGAGAAAAAGCAGCAAATACCCTTTTGTTGACTTCTTGACAGATTGGTTAAGAGCAGCGGCTCCTAGTCTGGTGACCCAGGTTTGATTCCCCGCTTCTCCACATGCAGGCAACTAGGTAGATAATGCTGTTCTCACAAAGAAAAAGAAGGAGAGTTGGTTTTTATATGCCGCTTTTCTCTACCAGGTGTCTCAAATCGCCTTACCACCACCTTTCTTTTCTTCTCCCTACAACAGACACCCTGTGAGATTGGTGAGGGTGAGAGAGTCCTGATATTACTGCTCGGTCAGAACAGCTTTATCAGCACTGTTGGAATCAAGCCCGGCTCATCAAATTAGAAGCTGCCGCTCTTAACCACTGTACCAAACTAGTCCTGTCACGGCTCTTTCAGCCCCACCTACCTCACAGGGTATCTGTTGTGGTGAGAGGAAGGGAAGTCGATTGTAAATTGCTTTGAGACTCCTTTGGGTAGTGAAAAGCAAGGCTCAAAAACTAACTCTTCTTAACTCCCCCACAATTCTTAATTCCCCCTGTAGGCACATATTTTGCTTTTTTGGGCTTCTCGGCAGAAGATGGAATATCTTTTTAAAGTATCTCCTGAATTAAGAGTATTAAAGTACATAGAACGAGATTACAGGATCTCATTGTGGTTAAGGGAAAAGTATGGCGTTTTCAAGAAGAATTCAGAACCGTGATGAAATTTGATCCTAGCACCCCTTAGAAACCAATATTAAGAAGAAGAATGTCAATTGTTGAAGGCTTTCATGGCTAGAGTCAACTAGCTGTTGTGGGTTTTTCAGGCTCTGTGGCTCTGGTCTGGTAATTTTGACCGGTAACTGTCTTCAGAGGTAGGACATGGCAAGATGGAAATCTCTTCACCCACTTTGGCATAAAGAGAGAGATTCACATCTTGATGTTTTCTACCTCTGAGGATGCCGGCCATTGTTACTGGCAAAATGTCAGGGACCAAAATTACCACAACAACCGTAATAATTGAATGTGTATATGTATATACATCTGTGTGCGTGAGCTAAATTTGTAGCTCATTGGTAGCTCAGACTGTTCTAATGTGAGAGGAAGTAACTTTTAGTTTTAGTAATTAGAAATTGAGGTTTTTATTAAGAACCCTCCTCTTTTCCATTAATAGTATTGTTAAATTAAAAGAACATTTCCCATTAATTGTACCGTGTACTGCTTTGTCTACAAGACAGAATATGCTTGAAGATACTTTTCATTTAATTGTTCATTCATTTGAATGTATTTTTCTGTTTATTATTGAAAATTTTGTTTTCGTATGAACAGAATTCTCTATGAGTACAAACCAGCCTACATTTTGTGAATATATTTTAAAATCGGGAATCAAAGTGGATTTGAGAATCTTGTTGAAGAGGGAATCCAGATAATGTTAATTGTGTGAAGATGCAACATTTCAGTGTTGTTAAGGCTGATAGGGAAAGAGGATGGAATTCATACTAGAGAGAATTAGGTGAGCTGAAAGTATGTTCTTGATTTCTTCACTGTACTAAAGAGGTCAGTAGCATGACATCTGTACCTGACCTATATAAGAGAAAGAGGGCTCTTACAATACGTGGATAAGCCTTCAGAGAAAATTACAGTATTCTCTTTACAACTTGCTTCTCTTAAAATAGTTTGCAAAATTCCAGGGGATATTGTAAAATATAGGCCATTGGTTCTCTTGGACGACATTGTGTTCGCACTTCCTTTCATCCCACAAGTGTAAGATGAAAAAAATCTTTTGCTTTTATTTGAGTGCTGCTCAATGTTGCAATCAAACAGGATGAGGGAAATCCACCCACATAAGAGACAAAGCATTACAGTTCCTGTTCCTGCAAATAATTCCTCCATCTCAAAGGTTTCCATATGTTAAGTCTTTTAGGAAATTAGGGACTGTTCATGTGCCTGTAGTTAATTTTATAAAGACATACTTACATAGTCCTAGAGACATTGCAGTTTCTGAACCTTGCCAGATTATCTTGCAAAGATCTCTAGAGAACAACATCTGGCATATGGAATTGAATTCTGACTGAATGTTCTTTTATTTATTAACATTTATACCCTGTCTTTCTGCTGCAAAGAATTCGAAGTGGCAGGAGGGGAGGAATTGACCCAAATCTTCTCTCCCTTCTATCAGCTGAAATTTTCCACAGCAAGCCAACCCAAAGTCTTGAAACTAAACTCTGCTACAATCCCATAGTATGGTGGGTAACCCAGACTTTTTGGGATATAAAGCCAGAATTCTTTTGAATTTTGTGGCTAATATTGGTTTGGGGAAGGGATTAGGAATATGGAAGAGAAATGGGAGGAAAGAATAGAACATACAATGAGTAGCTTTCCAAATATATGGTCGTGCTCTGGAAAAAAATCAGCAGAGGAGGGAAAAGGTTACTGGTTCTGCCTGGATCTTTTTCTCCTTGTTGTACTTTGCCTCTTTTTCCTGTTTTCTCTCACCTTGCTTAACTTTGTTTAACCTCACCTTTTCTTCCCCCAGTTTTTTGTGTCCATGGAGAGGCCAGTGAGATGAATGAAATGAGGAGGGGTGGTGGAGGACTGGGACAAAGGATAAAACATGGGAACATAGAATACTTTCACTCACACTGGACACACACATCACAAGAAGGCTGAAATATAATTGTCAATTTATTTAAAGAAAAGAAGGATGTGAACAAATTTAAAACTTGTAAAAGACGAATTCAGCACTTCATCAGACACTATAGAATTATAGGCTGGTGTCAGCATAACTTGAGGTGGGGCAGCTGCCTGGCCTGGGGCTTCTGGTGGGGCCCACTGCCATTAGCCTCTTGCTCACAAGCTTGCCCTTCCACCTACTGATGTACCCTCCCCCCTTCTTTTTGACACTTCACCATGTGCACTCCCTGCCACATGCACCACCCAGTATCATTGGGGAAGGTCATGCAGAGGGGCATGTTTGAGAGCCAGTTTGGTGTAGTGGTTAGGAGTGCGGACTTCTAATCTGGTAAGCCGGATTCGATTCTGCGCTTCCCCACATGCAGCCAGCTGGGTGACCTTGGGCTCGCCACGGCGCTGATGAAGCTTTTCTGACCGAGCAGTAATATCAAGGCTCTCTCAGCCTCACCTCCCTCACAGGGTGTCTGTTGTGGGAAGAGGAAGGGAAGGTGACTATGAGCCACTTTGAGTCTCCTTCAGGTAGAGAAAAGTGGCATATAATAACCAACTCGTTGTCGTCGTTGTCGTTGTCGTTGTCGTCGTCTTCTTCTTCTTCTTCTTCTTCTTCTTCTTCTTCTTCTTCTTCTTCTTCTTCTTCTTCTTCTTCTTCTTCTTCTTCGTCTTCTTCTTCTTCTTCTTCTTCTTCTTCTTCTTCTCCTCAGCGGTGGTGCTTTTGGCACTGATAGCAGCATTTCTCACTTACATGCTGCCTGCTGCCATTGGTGAAAGAGCACCCAGAAGGACTTGTGGCAGAGGAAGGAAGGTGTCAGTGAGGAGGCAAGTGGTGGTAGATAGAAGAGGCCAAGGGCTTCTGGGAGTCTCTGCCCAGCCTTCCCCAAACCTGAAACCACTTTTGGTAGACCTACTCTTGGCCACAAAGATCAGTCCTTTGAGTTTCTTTCTGGTGACTTTAAATCTCTGCAAGAGCAGTGCAGAGACCCGTGGCACCAATGATTTTATTTTCACATGAGATTTTGGAGGAAAGAGCTTCCTTGACTAAAAGTGACAACTTGCTGCAGACTTTTGATTCCTTAAGTAAAGCACGTGAAGCCCAGATGTATTTCCTGGAATAAGGTTTAGTGTTCGGTGGCTGAAATAAGAATCCTAAGCAGGTTTGCTCACAATCCTACTGAGATCCTTATCCTTACTTTTAATAAACTAATAATTTTAGCTTTAATCCAGCCAGACTTTAGTTCTCTTTACTTTCATTTGTATAGAGGATTAAGCAGTTGCTTAAAGTTTGAATTGGATTTGGTTGGAATTTCAAGTGTTAGTTTGGTTTCATCATTTATTTTGGCTTAAAGAAAAGGTCCAGCTATGGGCCTTATGTCAATAATTTCCTTTGAGTTCAGGCTGATTGTTTATTCTGGTTAGTGTGTGTGTGTGTGTGTGTCTTTCCCCATAGTAAATGACTGAAATCAGGATTTGGGGGGCTGTCCTTGTTTTTATTGCCTCTCTTTTGGTGCATCTCCCTCCCTACTTCAGATAAAATGAGCTAAATACTTTTGAAGTTGGAGGACAATGAACGACTTTGAAAAATTCAGAATGGTTGGGCTCCTTAAGTGCTCTGTAATCCTTTAAGACTTTTCATTTGTGAAGATCCTTTTTCCCTCCCTGGAGTTGCATTTTGTTGTTGAAACCCTGAAAGCAGAATAGATGCAATTCTCATTTATATTAATGTGGTGGTGTTTATCTCTGTCCTTGAGAAATGCTTGTGATTAACTTTCAATCTAGCTGATAGAAACGGTGACCTCAGCATTTGAGTTTTACCTATTCCTATAGCTATGAGAAATATTTTAAGTGGGCACTGTGTACCTTCAAATGACACAAGTGAAGGTCTTTCCTTTTGAAAGTAGACATTTCACCATTTCTGGTTTATTAATCTGTTCTTGATTTAGAATGCTTGCCCATTATTGTTCTCGTATACTGTATCTAATTATAGTATTGCTTGCCGTAAAGAGAACAGAACAATTGTCTTTTTAAAGGATGTGGTTTCTGTTTATATGGAGTACATTTTGGTATTGTTTTTATTCTTAGCAGGCCTTGCTATTGCCTTTATTTATGTTCAAATAAAATACTGAAATAGCACCCTCTGCTGGTATATTAAGCTTATTTTTAAATGTACATATCACTTTAGTTTCTCCTATAACCTTTCACGTACACTTCTGCAATGTGAAATGTACAACCAATAAAACAGAACGCTTTCCTGAGCGCTATAAAAACAATTAGGATAACCTTCAGCATTGCTAAGGGGTCAATTTTCACAGAATGCACCCTGCCACCTGAAAGCCAAGAACTGAATGATGTTACGATGTCTACTCATAATCTCTTAGTGCAGATGGTCATTCTTAACCATCTATTCCCACAGCTCTTCTGCATCAGTAATTTTGCTGATCAGTCTTTCTGAACTAGCTAACAACAAGGATAAAGGTGTGGTTTTGTGTATGTGATAGTGATGACCTCAGGTGGCTTATACCGTAATGGAAAATTGACGGACAAAGGAGTATTCCTACTATAAAGGTTTATCTGTTTGACAGCCTCTTGTGCATTAGGAAACCAGCTGGGAGCTGGCTAATAAGAACTTACCTATTAGTTAGCCCCAAATAACACTTCGTAGTTTTTTTTAGCCTCGATTTATCCTTTTGATTATGCAAAGAAATTTAAATGGCTAGAGAAAAAAAACAAGAGGTGGCCTTACCTGTACTTGTCAGAGGAAAGGGCGGGGGGGGGGGCACAGTGAGTTGGATCCTATCAGTTTTTGCTTTGACCTGACCTGAATAGTCTTGTCAGATTTCGGAAGCTAAGCAGGGTGGGAGACCTAATGTGGAGGCAGGCCATGGCAGATCACCCCCAAACATCTCTTGCCTAGCAGCCAGACAAGCTTAAGATCTCCTGATTGATACTATGTACATGCCATATATGATGAATAAATAAATGAGTTTTTACATACTCCCTCCAAATTATGCTGGGAATCATGGAGATGGAGGTTCAGGGAGAAAGGAAATTGGGTGAGATCATCTCTTCTTGCGTCAGTGGAAAAGCTGGTTGGATTCAATCTACTATTTCTTTAATCCCATCTCAGAGATTGCAATATTCCCGGACTGACTGCATTAATGATGTTAGACTTTACTCCAAAGCACCCTTAACAGCAAGTGGAGTTTGAATCAACAAATACAGCATCCCTTTCCCCATGCTTTGGGTGCATGAATATAAGGGTGAAAATACGATTCTTTTTCTTTTTGGTGACTTCTGTTTATCGGGTGAACCATGGATTTTTTTCTTTGGAAGCCAAGCAGCAACTTTAAAAGAGACAAACAAACTCAAGGTAAGGTGTTGGATTTGGGAAAGGAAGTCACAAAATCTGTATAGCTGTACAATTTTTCTGTTTTATTGGTTGTACATTTCACATTGCAGAAGTGTACATGATAGCTATACAATTTTTCTGATTTTGTAAACTGCTTATTTATAGTCCTCCTTTCTTGCTTCAGGGGCTCAGGGCAGATTGCAAACAGTGGTAATGCAGTAAGAAGAATATGAAACTTACTATAAACAATGCAAAATTGGGTTACTAGAACTAGAAAGCAATAGAGCAAAAGGCAGGTAATGATATAATAAGCAACAGTACAATAAACTGTTATTGTACCCTTGTTCTTTATAAGTGCCTTCCTGAACAATTCTATTTTACCAGAAGCTCTTTGTGCATCTCCTATTGTTCTTATAGAGTGAAATTGCATAGACAAAAAAGTTCCCCAGAAAGCAGACTTCCTTTGAAGTAGCTCTCCATTGGATATTTAAGAAACAAGTGGTGGGCTGGTACATGTGTAAAAAGAAAAGAGCTGTGTGTAAAATAATTTTTAATATTGAACTTGAACTGGCCATATTTCAGTGTGCTCCATAATTGCCCCTCAAAAATCCTCAGAAATGTTGTCCTCTGATTTCTTCCATATCTCTAATCCTTTCCCATGATATTCAAGTACTATGATCACAATCCAGTCTCCACATGTGTTTGTTCCTATAGAGGACTGCAGCTTTATTAAATGCAAAGTTGTGTGTCTTACACTTGTGACTTTCACTTGGGTTCCAAACATGTTGTGACAGACTACGTCACACAGCATTTTTCCCTCCATCACAATACAATTTCACAACCACCCTGTTGCACTGGGGTTCCCCCAGGAAATGAAAAATAACAGATTAAGTCATTTGGCACACCACAATAAACCCACCCAAGCCTGGATTGATAACTGAGGTAAACTAACATGATTGTTGTGTTTTTTTAAGGAGTAAATCAAACCAAAATTTTATTTCAGGGAAAATCATGCACAACAAAGTAAATACTTAGAGTTGTGGGATGTTAAGCTTTGCTTCAGGAAAACACTTAGACAGCTTTATAACATATCAACAAAATTTCTCTGAGGCAACTCAGAGTGTACTAGACCCAGCAAACCTCCATCATAGGTGAGAATGAGGAGTGCAAGCAACATTGGAAAGCTGTGATGGAGATAACTGTTTTCACTGAGATCCTATAGAGCAAGGGTAGTCAACCTGCGGTCCTCCAGATGTGCATGGACTAAAATTCCCATGAGCCCCTGCCAGCAGTTTGACTACCCCTGCTGTAGAGGAAGGAATGGAAACTGAGCTTCTGTGAGATCCAATCTGTGATTTCACAACTGAAGCCCTGCCAGGAATAGAAGGAGATAAGAACTAGGACCCCTTGGGCTTCAGAAGAGGCAGGTCAGGGCTCAGAAAATGGACAAGTAGGCAATTTGGGATTAAGCATACTGTCCTGGTTAGTGTAAAGGCTGACAAGGAGAGTCACTAAACAAGGGATTCCGAACCAGGGGGTCTGTGGACTCCCAAGGGGTCCACGAGAGCTCTGGAGGGGTTTCATAGCCTTTCCATTGCTACCTTAATGGACTCAGCCACAAGCTACAGAAACAGCTACTTCCATTGCCCCCCTTCTCCCCTCCCAAGCATGAGTGATGTCTCGCATGGTTTCTGGGAGGAGGCGGAGCCTGCATGCTTACTTCTGCCTTAAATGGCCTCCTGTCTCTCACCCTCTCAGTCCACCTTGAGCCTACCTGTTAATGCAGGTGGTGGTGTCACTTTTGGTGGTATGTACCTTCCAGGGAGTGTGGCAGGATGGCCAGTTGACATCACTTCCGGGGATCCTCGAAGCCTGAAAAATTATTTCAGAGGCTCCTCAGATCAACCAAAATAAGACTGTCATGCATAAATCAGGATTAGTGGCCATTGTAAATGTATTCGGGTTCAAGTTTTTATTGTGATAGTAAGCTGCCTCCTCTGCATGCATTCTTGGAGTCAAATTGAGCAAAATGATGGTAGATCTATGATTGAATTTCCAACTAGTAAATATTAGCTTTCCCTCCATAACCTTTTAACCTTTTTTCTCAGGGCCTTCTCTTTAATCTCAAATGTTTCCCTGGAGCTGCAGTTTGTACTGCTAGGGGAGCCATATAAATTATACACATTTTTCATCCAGATGCTGGGCTGGTATGTTTGAGGTCTGGAAAATGGCATGGATTAAACGAGTTTTGACCCAGCTTGCATTTGTCATTCTTGCATGGGATCAAATTACAGATCTCACAGCTCTGCCTAGTTTGCCCCCGAAAAAGAGCACACTGAATTTTGTGAGGGGTCATACAAATGTCCAGTGGTGTTGTAACATGTTAATGAGAAGTTTGGTATTTAGGTTCATCATTATCATAGCACTAGCAAGAAAGCCCATTGCAACCAGGAATGCAATGGGTGTTAGGACCCAGGGGACACCAGCAGGTGCAGATCTCTCTCTCTCTCTCTCTCTCTCTCTCTCTCTCTCTCTCTCTCTCTCTCTCTCTCTGTCTCTCTGTCTCTCTCTCTCTCTCTCTGTCTCTCTCTCTCTCTGTCTGTCTCTCTCTGTCTCTCTCTCTCTCTCTCTCTCTCTCTCTCTCTCTCTTGCCATAGCAGGTAATCAGGGCTCATTAGCAGGGCTCTCTGTGTCTCTCTCACACACTGTGGCTCCTGCAGTGTCTGAGAATAAAGTAGCCAGCGTCCAGGGAAGGAGGGTGGGAGCTGTAGGTGCACAGCCAATCAGCACTGCTGGCTGCACCCTGATTGGCCCTATTCCAACTCTGACAGCCAGGACACTCTCCACCCCCAGGGCTGTTTCACAAATATTAAGAGGAACAATGGATAAGGATAATTGAATGAGGGAGAATTGTCAGAGGTTTTTCTCTAAAACATGAAATTCTACACATTGATACTGAACATATTGATTAGGTCATGCCTATGCTTGTGCAGGTAGGGCTATGTAAATTTGTGTGGCTTCCTGTGGGAGTGAATGTTAGCTGACCTTCCAGTTTGGATAACCCTACTGCTAGAGCCCTGCTGTTAGCCAACTTGGCTAGCCTAGCTTTTAGAAAGTATTAGAAAATAGAAGCTAGAGAGAATAAAAACCAAGGAATCCAGCATTTAAAACCTTAGGACTTTTATGGAGTCCCATTTACCAAAAAGAAACAACAACAAAACTCTTCATAGGAAGCCAGGAAGAGGATTACTTCATGGAGAGAGAAAAAAGAACAACTTTTGGGAGCTCCAGCAGTGGCCGCAAAGAAGATCACTCCAGTTAAGAAGCTGAAGCAAAAAAATCCCGTCTCCCCTTTCAGATGCCTTGGTAGGTGGTAGAGGGGAAGCATTGCAGGCAGTAAACCTGGAAACTATGTAGGAGCAGCCCAAGGTTTCCCCTGACAGTTGGGCCTTGGAAGCCCTGGAGAGAGCAGCAGAATGTGACGCAAAGAGAAGGGAGCAGCTCAAAGCCCCAGGCTGGAACTTTCTCAGTGTATGGATCTCAGAGGCCCCAGTGAGAAGAAACCAGAGAGAGAACTTGGCACAAGCTGAACATGCACAGAGTACTGCACATTTGCTTGGATAGAACCATGGCCTTCAGATGCTCTCTTTGTGTCACAAAACAATCAAACCTGAGTAGAAAAATATCATTGCCTTCTGAATGAAACAATGCATTGCCAAACTTACGGAGCATAAGGAAGACCACCATCCATTAAGATCACAGCACACTTCACCAGCGCTGTGATGAAAATGGAACCCTTTTCAACAAGAGCCTCAGTAGAAGAGATTTGCAAAGCAGCATTATGAACATCATTTGCAACATTCATCAAACACAAACACATCGACTAGCCGGCTTCTGTGGAAGCAGCCTTCCGCAGAGTACTACAGCAGGTGATCAAGACATGACGGGGAGAAGTAGAACCCACCCCCCACCCAGAAGATCAGCTTCTCTCCACTGAAGGAGAATGAAACATTGGACTTACCTGAAGGTTTTTTCTCTTCAGTGTGGCTAAGTTATCCACTTTCCTCTTGGACACGGACAAGAAAGAGGTGTGGCACGACACTGTACCAGGACACATACAGACCATTTCATGCCAGACTGCAGGCTGGAGTTTTAGTTGTGGCAAGTTGCCCCACCTTTTCCTGAACCCACATGAGGGAGCATTTGGCCCAGTGTGCCTCATCCGCCCCCAATTTGTGCTCCTGCACGGGAGCTGGGGCAGTGAAGTTCCCAGTGCATAAACGGGTCATAGAGACACAGCAGTGCTTGAAAATGGCTGAAGGATCAGCTGATGATCACTCCCATAATAAGCTATGTAAATTTGCATAGCCCTACCTGAGCAAGCAGAGGCATGACCTAACCAAGTTAGATGACTTTGCCCCATTGAAGAGAAGAAACCTTCAGGTAAGTCCAGTGTTTCGCTTGTAGGCCCTTTTCTAGATAATTTACCATTGATAGGTTTTCACCTATATTCAATTTCTCTTTTGTTCTGGTTGTTTTGGTTGGCAGGCTAATAGACTTCAACAGTTTTCAGTTCCAGTTGCAATATTGACCATGTTTGTAAGAAATGGTAACATTTATATTACTTCATTTCTCAAGTTGCATTTCATGTTCTTAATATAAAGGAAGTGTAGTAAGAAATTAAAGTGCCCCCCCCCAGATTTCATTAAAAAACACACACTATAAAAGCCCACCTCTACCTCTCTATACTTGCCACATGCTTGTCATTGCAGTACCAGACAAGCAGCAGAAAACCAGGTTTATTGAGTTCCTATTGAACTTCCATATATAAATGATTGCTTGTCCATGTTTGGTACAATGAGTAATAAGATATGCAATAGCTTGGGATTTGTACTGTACTGTGACGTATAGTATGAAAGGCACTTGCATTCTTGTGTTGGATTCCAAAATTAATGACATGCTTAGATAATAATATACCAATCCATGATCAAGGATTAATAGTTTTTCTTTATGCAGCTTCTAAAAATATGCAGATCAAGGTAGACTGGTACTAGCAATAATGAGTAGTGGATGTTAAATTGGGAGGGGGGTTTCTCCCCTATATAATGAAGAAAGGCTTGCCATCTTTAGATTAGTTAGTGTTTAGCATAAGACAGGAGGGAGGGCTTGCATTTTTAATAATAAATTTACTAGCTGTCTGGTTGGCTAATAGATTAAAAACTGTTTTACTTTACACCTTGGGAGTAACATTTGAGTTCCGGAGCAGAAAAGTGCTACCATAAAATCTCCATGTACTTTTAAGAAAAAAAAATGTTTAATAACTCAAAGACAAGAATGTAAGAACACAGTGTTCAGTATAATATGAATTCAGAGTACAGGAGGATTATGGATTATTTAATTTTTAAATCCTCTTTGGTTAATTCCAGCTTGTCTTTCATGTTGTATGTGTAGGAGTTTTTGGGTGGGGGTGAGTGTACTATGAATATTAAATACTTCTAATAGAATTCTAGAGTGGTAGGAGTTAAAGGACAGTGAATCTCAATACAGTTCAGTTTACCCATATGATGTAGTCTCTAATCTGGAGTTTGATCCCCTACTCCTCCACTTGCAGCCAGCTGGGTGACCTTGGGGCCAGTTACAGATCTCAGTGATCTCTGAGCCTGACCTACCTCATAGAGCAGTGTTTTTCAACCTTTTGACCATGGAGGACTTCTGAAGTATGTCAGGCTTTGAGGACCCCCGGAAGTGATGGCAGCTGACCACACTCCCGGAAATCATGTGTCACCGGAAGTGACATCATTTGACTTTCACACATTGCAAACCTGGTTCTCTGCCTTCTTCCTTGCCATCAAGGCATGCAGCAGGAGAAGAAGCAGGGGGAAGGGCTATGGGCTATTAAGAGCCTGCCTCCCCTCCCTCCCCCCGCCATCTTCCCCACACAAACCCTGGATCCCTTTCTTTTCCAAAGCTCATAGTTTTAGGCAGAAAAACAGAGCCTTCCAATAGTGGTGCAGGAAACGAACATTCTCCAACGAGCATAAATACTAAGAAGCAGGCTTGACGAGGACTGTGGGCCAGGGAGAAACAGTAGGCAGTTTAAGTTGGGAATAAGTATGCAAGCTCCACGTCCTCCCAGCCAGGAAGACCATCAGTGGACTAAACCAGGGGTATAAAAAAACAACTCTTTTTCTGCTACCAAAATAAATCCTAAAAGTTAAGGAGGGACAACTCCTCTTCTGCAACTGAACAAGTAAGAAGTTATGACTGATACCCCACCCCTTAGTGGACAAAGTCTTTTTTGTGGTATTTTGTTCTGTTTTTGTACACTAATCTCCTTTTTAAGTGTGCCTTTTGAGCGATTTATGGTTATATATATTTGTAAATCTGACACACATTTCCCCAATATGGTTGCCATTAAGCATAACCAAAAACCAACTGTAAAGATCATTTTATGGGGAGTGCAACTAGCTCTCTCGTTCTGATAGTCACTGATGATTAAAGGAGAAATGTGGGACTTCCAAGAGTCAGATTGAGGGACGGGAGGGTGGGCTTTCTCATTCCAGTGGAATACAACTGTCGTATCGGCTAGGATTCCCACTAAACCCCGTTGCAGTGATATAATATGACCCAACCTGGGAGAATGAGCTCCCCATCGAAGTCAAGGCCCTATCAGAACTCAAACAGTTCCTTAGGGCCTCCAACAATGGGGACTTTCCCACAATTGGTCCCTCTACCAGGCAACCTGACATCCAGTTGTCCCTGATGGTTGCTGTTACCCCTTAAATTGTTCCAAATTACCTATATGTTGTGCTGTTAACCGTTTATAGCTTTCCTGTCCATACCGTTCAATGTATTTTCCCCACTCCCTCACTGGTTATGTGTACATCGCCCCAAGATATCACAGTGCAGGATGGTATATAAATTACACGAATAAATAATAAATAAAAGTAAATAATGAAAAGCAACACAGGCTAGTACATTTACATCAGCGTCTCACTACTTTTATATTGACAATAAACTATGCTGGTAGGACACTTGCAGCATAAGGAGAGCATTTGAACTGTACTGAGGTATGGTGGGAGAGACATTGCATTTAGCCTAAATCCTGCAATAGTGTAATTACATTTGGGAGAGGCCAAGGCCTAGTGGTAGAACAACTGCTTTGCATACAGAAGGTTCTGTGTCCAGTCCTTGGAATCTCCACTTTAAAAGGACCAAATAAGAGGTGTTATGAAAGACCTCTACCTGGGACCCTGGAACACCCCTGCTAGCTCAGGGGTAGACAAACTGTGGTCCTCCAGATGTCCATGGACTACAGTTCCCATGAGACCCTGCCAGCAAACACTGGAGGGCCACAGGTTGACTACCCCTGTAGTAGTCTTTTCCAGTATAAGACAGCTTAATGTGTTCACGTGTGACTTCTGTGAAAAAGGGGACATGTAAAGAACAAAATAACAAAATACTATTTGAGTCAATAGAAAGCCTGAACATGCTCCTCCTCCCCACCTCTACCCCCCATTGAAGGGCAGGACTCCAGTTATTTCTACTGCCAAAGAGTAATAATTAAAAGCTTCAATTATTCTGCTGTCTATGTTCTTATGACGGTTAGCAGACACAGCTCCTCTCTGTTTTGGTACTCATCTCAGATGTCTGCACTGATAGGGAACAAAGCAAGTTATTAAAATGCAAATCTATCAGAATGTAATGTTGCACAGCACCCCTCCAGTTTTAATCTTTGCAGTAGAGATCCTGGAGCATGGTTGTGGTTGGAGGAAGCTGGAGATGGCAAATAGATTTCTTCCTTGTCCCAGGGGTTGTGTAGTTAGGGATTTCTCTGTGGTATGTAAGGCTTTAATCTTTGTCCTTGTTCCCCTCGTTTTCCAGTCTAAAATTATTTATTTAGACACCTCTCTGGAGAACCGTGCACAAAGTGGCTTAAAAATAATGAAAACCTAAAACAACACAAGTCATTAACCATTAAAAACCCATCCAGAGCTTTAAAGCCACGTATAATATTGTGAAGTTTAAAACAAATCTCATAAAGCAGTTCAGGCTAGAAGCGAGACTGTATAGAAAGATGAACCCCTTAATTAAAATCTTAGGTTAAAATAAATGCTTTAGCCTGGTGCCTACATAGCAGCCCAACAAGCCTCAAGTTGGAGGGCATTGTTCAAGCAAGAGGCCACCACTGAAAAATCCCTGCCTTTTCTTAGGTTGGACGCAGTAGCCAGGGCTTGCAACTGGAGTGCTTAACAAGATAGGCGAAAACAATCCTTATTGTTGCCATAAGACCATATCCAAGAGGATATACATGTGTATCTTCTAGAGTGAGACTTCAATCTATGAATCCTATTTGTCATTGTTTTGTTTAGATGTGTGCAGTTCTGTTCTGGTTTGGTTTGGTTTTTTTAAAATTCAGGTATATTGAAACACCTCCCCCCCCCAAAATAAAAGTATGTATGTATGTATGTATGTATGTATGTATGTATGTATGTATGTATGTATGTATGTATGTATGTATGTATGTATGTATGTATGTATGTATGTATGTATGTATGGGGTTTCCCAGAAATCCCAGATCCCAATACTGGTGTGGTAATTGTATTCTGGATTTTTTTTGGAAAATCCAAAATTTGGGGAGTTAAACAGACTGAGAAGAAAAAAAAATGCATCTAGAAGCTGTGCCAGCAGGGCCAGCCCATAGTTGGGTTTATGCTGCAAAAGAAGCCAACACCAAGCTCTCAGCTCCTGCTGCTGCAGCTGATCCTCAGCTAATCCTCTCTTGCAGCTCAGTTTAAACTGAGTTCTAAGAGGAGCCAGTCCCAGCCAAGGCAGCCCAGAGCTCTCAGATTCCACTGCCCCAACCAATCCTGAAATCAGGCCAGAATCAGCTGTGCTCGGGGGAAGCAGACTATTCCCTGTGGGCACAGTTTCTGCTGTGCAGTTTTTTCTCCTTCTTGGGTCTGTTTGACCCCCCCCCCCCAAGAATTCAGGTTTTCTGAAAAATCCCAGATTCAAATATTACACCAGTATTGTGATTCGGGGTTTTTTGAAACCCCAAGATTTTTTCAGTTCAATATCCCTGAATCAAAAACAAACAAACACACACAAAAAAACAGAATATAATGTTGTTGTTATTGTTGTCAGCCATCCAGTCGTGCACAACTCTTGGTGATCCCATGGCACAGTTGTCACCCCGATCCCGCACTGTCTCCCTCAGCCTTGCAGTGTCCTGGTCAATGTCTACCCTGAGCGCGTCCAGCCATCGCACCCTTTGTCAACCTGGCTTCTTTTTGCCATTGACAAATCCTAGCATAATTGCTTTCTCTATTGAATTGGATTGCATGATATGGCCAAAGTAAGTGAGCTGGAGTTTCGTGATTTTGCCTAGCAATGATACCTCAGGCTTTATGCGTTGTAGTATTTCCTTGTTTGCAACTTTTGCTGTCCATTGAGCCCTCAGAAGCCTTCTCCAACACTAGAGTTCAAATGAATCAGTTCTTCTCTTATCCGATTTTTTCATTGTCCAACTTTCACAGCCATAAGTGGCTTTTGGAAATATACTAGATCTAACCAATCTAACGTTTAGTAGTCAGGCTTATGTCCTTGCTTTTCCATGTTTGCTTCTAACTCATCATTGCTGAGCAATCCAGAGCAATTTGACCTTGCATTTCCATATTGCAATCGCCACTCACATCTATTTGTGATCCAAGAAAAATGAATTCTTGAATGCATTCAATCTCTTCACCGTCAGTTGTTATTGTGACATGTCTGATTTTTGCAATGGTCATTATTTGTGTCTTTCTAATGTTTAAGAAAAGGCAACATTTCTTGCTTACTTCATTGACCTCTGTAATCAACTGTTCTAGGCTTTCCTTTGTTTCTGACCAGAGGGTGGTCATCAGCTTACCAAAGATTATTTGTATTCCTTCATGCAATCTTAATTCCAGTGTTTTATTCTTTGAGTTCAATCTCTCTCATCATGATCTCAGCATACAAGTTAAACAGGAACGGGGGAATGAATACAGCCTTGGCACACTCCTTTCTCTGTTTTGAACCAGTCTGTCACCAAATGGTGTAAATACATTGGCTTCTTGGTTTGCGTAGTGCGACTGTAACAGTTTGATCTAATGCACCTGGCAACCCCAAATTTTTCAGGGCTTCCCAAAATTTCTTGTGATCCACACAATCAAAAGCTGTTGTTTGTAGTCAATAAAGCAAATGTAGACATCCTTCTGAAATTCCGGTGACTTTTCCAAAATTCAACTCAGGTTTGCTATGCGATCACGAGTGATTACACCCCCATCGAAAGCCAGTTTGAACATCTGGTAATTCTCTTTCAATGGTTGTTGCTATGCGTTGTATGATTTTGAGCAGGAGCTTACTAGCATGAGAAATAAGGGCTATTGTATGGTAATTGAAACAGTTTTTTGATTTACTCTTTTTTGGTAGTGGGAGGAACACAGATCATTTTCAATCCTCTGGCCAGTTATTAGTTGAATAGAATTACACTCCCCCTCGACAAAACAATGAAGAAACAAGCTGCAAGAGGAGCCATTCCCAACGGAAGTGGTGTGGAGGTCACTGCCCCAGGTGATCCTGTCTTGCAATTCAGTTTAAACCAATTTGCAACATGAGCCAGCCCAAGCTGAGGCTGACTTTTCTTGTAACCAGGTTTAAACTGGGCTGCAGGAGAAGCCAGCCAGCCCCAAGCTCATCCACCGGGGGCTATTCTCTGCAGCTTCTTTAAAGTTTAAAGGGCACGTCGAAGCCCGACAAACAGCTGAGAGGCAGGAGCAAAGTTTTCTGATCTACTGGCAATTCCCAGATATATCAGGGATTTTCTCGGGATTTGTTTTCAATTTACTTGAGAAAACCTGGATACATTTGGGATGCCGGAATATTGGTATTTTTAGGATTTATTTTCTGAATGCACACCCCTAACTTTGTTCTTTTCAACTTGGCAACTGTGGAGATCATAAAATCTAAGAATGTATTATTGTAGTACACATCTTTGTTCTTCTGTCTCTCATCCATTTCCCTCGCAAAATACTTGTTCCGACGCTATAGGCATCATTTAAAAATCTCATTAGTTGTCTCAAGCGATTGATTCACCTGGATTATGAAAGCCTTTTCTCTGGGTACTTTTATCTATACGGACTCAGCTTGCAAACCTTCTAAGTGCTGGGCATATGAAATCATGTTTAGTGAGGCTTTGCAAGGTGTGCTTATGCGTCACGTGAAAATTAGTTGAACTGTGTTCTGTGGTGACCTTGTGATGACCCTGTTGCCTTTGCATGTTGATTGGTGCCTTCCCATATAGGTGCTGGGAGTACCAGGTTTTGGTAGCACAGAAGGTTAGGACAGTTAGCACCACTGGCCTAATAAGGCAGTATGATTGACTTGTTCACATAAAACAGTTTCCATTCTGTTTGACGTTTCTCTCTCAAGGACCCTTAGATGGCACTGTTGGTCTCATTGTGGTGTTATTGCAGTCACGACAAGTTCTGTTATGCATTTGATAATTCCTGTGATTGTTGCTGCCTTCTGTAGTGCATGCTAACACAAATAATTTAAATATGTTGAATGAAACTAGCAAATTAGGCCGTGATTTGTGTACATTAGATGAAACATCTACCATCCTCATCATACACCCACAGTGATTGAAAGAGATTATTATAAAATAGAGAAACGTTTTTATTTAATTGGCAAAGATGCTAAGAAGAGGAGGAAATGAGAACAAAAATGTATAGAGAAAACCTCCAGAACATCTTTCTCTTCTTCCCCTACATCATGTTGTGTATCAGTTGCTCGGGCATATATATACAATAATATCAAACAGCCAGGACTGAAGTATTTAGAGTGTTAAACATTTCAAGCTGTGTCTCCGCTATAATCCTTGCCCTCTCGGCTTCAAAGATTATGTTAGTAAACAGGGTTATCTCCAAACTGAGGAGGAAAACAGAAAGTTCTGCCTAGAGAGGCCACCTCAGAGCTGTGTGGCTTTTGAACATGTCAAAGTTTCCCTCTCTGCATATGCCAGAGGCTGCTTCAAGAACATCGCAGCAAGCAAACTGCTTTTGTTCTGCCTCAGAGTTTACATTCCAAAAAGTGAGCCTGACTAGACCTTTCTCTTACTGCCTTTCCTCCCGCTCCCCCCCCCCTTCCACTCCCCGACAACAGATTGCAAGAGTAGAAGTACGAGAGAGTTTGGTGTCTTTACAGTAGCACTCATAGTGGTGTACTGTCTGCATCAAGTCGTGTGTGTTCGGGTCCTCTGTGTATATTCTGAAACTTGCTTTCCACCTGGAAAAATATTAGAGATTTTTCCCATTTCAGGTCCAGTCAGGAAGCCCAAGTATGTGGAAAGTCCCCGGGTGCCCGGGGATACAATCGTCGTACCGGTGAGGAAAGTGTCAGAGCCGGCAGAACACAGTCAGAATGGTAAGTGTGTGTGTTTGTGTGTGTGTGTATGTGTGTGTGTTTTGGAGTGTTTCCATTGGATGTCTGACTAGGAAGGGAAGCAGCTATTAAAAACACTGTGAATGGAGCACTTTTCAAGAGAGTGGTCGTGCGGATTCTATGATACAGATTGTTATGTGCTGCGTCTGGCAGTCTGCAATTTCAGGACAGTGTATATGTGCACAGCGAGCGGAATTAAGTGTCAGAGCGGCACTTTTAGTGTGAGGGGCCTGTTGGATTTAGTTTGTGAGCTTGCTTTCGGGTTTTCTCAAGTGAGTGTGTTGTTGTTTTTGCCTTGTTACATTTCTGGTCTTGCCATTGCAGGGTTTTTTCTTTTTTTTTTAAGCCTGCTAAATGAGACAGCAATAACAATAGATGTCTGTGTTTGCCAAAGCTGGTAACAGCCTCGACCCTGGAGTTAATTGGTATTCTTAAAAAGTTCCAAGATCATTAAATTTGACTACCGCATAAAGTGCAGCTTCAGTGAATGTGTGTGCAAAATAACAGTCCAGTTGCTCTGTAAGTATTTTTTACGGCAATTAGGATTTTCATATTCACTGGGAGATAGATAGATAGATAGATAGATAGATAGATAGATAGATAGATAGATAGATAGATAGATAGATAGATAGATAGATAGATAGATAGATAGATAGATAGATAGATAGATAGATAGATAGATAGATAGATCATATTCAGTCTAATTGACATGAACAAAATAATCATATTACTTCAAGCTAAATTGGATGTTTCCTAGTTTTCTTGTGTTCTGAATATAAGGCCAGATGGCAGACATTTGCTAGAAGTACAAACTTCTTGTCTACCATCCTTTCTTAGTTTCTTGTTACAGGGAAAAGTATGGCCCTGCTTCTGTGTCAGTCCAATGTGCGCAACCTAAATTTTGTTATCTGATCTGTTATTTTTTAATGAAACTTAGAAGCCAAAGAAGCTACTCTGTTCCCTTTACATCCTGATTTGCACAGCAGTAGTTTAAATGTGTTGCCTTTTAAAGTCTTAAGTAGTTTCAAGTTAACGCATTTGGTATCTTGAGAGGTAAGTTTATCCATACATGGGTTAATAGTCATTTTTTCTTTTCTGCTGTTGAACTGTGAACTGTTTTTACTTGAAACTTGGAAAGGGATAGTTACACGTAATAGTTGTGTAGGGGATGCTCTACTCTCCCATCACTTCTCATGCCTCACTGATTAGTGACTCTCCTTTTAGCAAAGTGAATCTAGGGTTTCTAAGCCAGAGAGGTTACTACAGACCATCTCTGAAAGGCCAGAATCATCAATAACAGTTCCCTAGGTTGGGCAGTTCAAGAGTCTGCACTTCTTTCTCCCATTTGGGAGCAAATTTTGTTGCTCCTTGGCTACGGCAAGCCTGACACACGATACAGTTTAATAATTAAAACAACAACACTAGAGAGATGGCAGAGCAGTAGGATTATGTAACCTTTTCACCACTTTGTGGCTGATTAATATTAAGAAGAATGAAGTGGAAGTATTTCTCACCAGTGAGAAAGAAATAGCTCTCAAAATGTGGGGCTCTTTTAAAATTAGGGAGGTGTCTTTGCATTTATACTTATTCAGCAGTAAGTGACATTATCACATGGTGGGGCGCAGTGCACGGTGGTGGATCGGGCAAACATAAGATGGTGGAACCCTTACAATGCCAGGCAGGAAACTGTCATGAATTTCCTGGTTGTGCTAAGTCAAGTAATGGAATCCGGGTTTACATTGTGCTATTTTTGTATCCTACTTTCTCCCCCAGTGAGGACTCAAAGCAACTTACAGTGCAAAACACACACACAAAACCAAAAACAAACAGGAGAACACTTCTGGATAAACAACAGGTCTAGGCTAAGACCAAAGGAAAAGGCCCTTGTAAGGCCAGAAAGGCGGAGTATAAATTTTGAAAATAAATTGGGTTCATGCTCAACAACTTGTGCCTCTGCTGCATCTCCAGGCCTCAGAGCAGATGAAACCAAACTCAGCAAGATCTTGTTCAGCTGCTGCTAGCCATTTAGCAGGCTGTTTGTGTCTTCCCCTGCCATTCATGGCTCATACTATGCTTCAGAGTTTTGATATTCACAAAGGCTTGATACCCATAAAACCCTCTTAAGCTTGTAACTGCAGCCAAGTCCATATCTGCTGCCTCCTCTCGTTCTTCAGAGACTAATGGTGGCAGGGGGAGAGAGGTAGCTGTTGCAAGAGCATGCTGGATCTTCATCCTGATTGGACCTTCTGCCAAGAAAAGAGCCACCACTGCTTATTCACTCTTGTCCAGTTCAAGTGGCTTTGTAGGTTATAGGAAACTTACTGGCTTGCTTGTTCTTGTCTGCTGATCAGCATAGAAGTCCATAATTGCTATGTCTGCAGGCTTGAGCATAGTTGTTCCGAACACATAGAAATGCTGGATAAAAAGATGCTGCTTTTAAATGTGAAATAGCTTTAGCCATTATGGTTTCTGATGGACTTCATTGCTTACAAAGGCTGAGAACTGGAATGTATTAATTATTATTTATTAATTTCATTTCTATACTGCCCCTCCCTGCAAGCGGGCTCAGGACAGTTTATAATAAAAACACTATTAAAAATCTGTCCCCCTCACAACAACCGCTTATACACCCTCTGCCAGTTACCTGGACAGTGATGGGATGAAATAGAAGATGATCTAAAATTATGGGGGGAGCCGAGGAGGAGGATGGAGGCCCGTATAACTTCAGACAGCCATGGCCTGAAATGTAGGCTTCATGTGCCATTTTGCAGGGCCTGCAGAACTGTAACAACTCCGGCAGGGCCTGGATTTGTCCATTTAATTTATTTAAACTTGGTTGTAAAATAGTGAGGCATATGAAGCATGTTGCATAAATCATCATGTATTAAAATATAAACTATATGTGAACTAATTGCAGGGCCGTTAACAGGGGCCCGTTGATGTTGTTTTATTTCCCACCTCCCCCGGAGGCTCAAGGCGGGTCACAGTCAAATAAAATCCCCAAACAGTAAAAACTAATACACATAAAATAGCCTACCAGCCAAGGTTGCAGCAAAAAAACTCATCTTAGACTAAATCCCACATCCCATCTATAAGGGAGGTGGAGGGATGCTGCTGGGGCTCGCTACCGCCATTTTATGAGGGGGGGGGCATGATCTCCTTACTGCCCGGCCTCAACCGTAGACCTGGTGGAAGAGCTCCATCTTGCAGGCCCTGCGGAATGCTGGAAGTTCCTGCAGGGCTCGCAGAGCCTGCAGTTATATGTGTAAATCCATGGTTAGAAAATTAGAAGAAAACTTCCTCTATGTTTTATTGTAAAATATCACACTGTAGCATTTGTTTCTGTAAAAAGGAAGTAGATACATTATCTTATTAGTGAATTAAAGGTAAAAAGGTAAAGGTATCCCCTGTGCAGGCACTGGGTCATGTCTGACCCTTGGGGTGACGCCCTCTAGCGTTTTCATGGCAGACTCAGTACAGAGTGGTTTGCCAGTGCCTTCCCCAGTCATTAGCAAGCTGGGTACTCATTTTACCAACCTCAGAAGGATGGAAGGCTGAGTCAACCTTGAGCCGGCTGCTGGGATCGAACTCCCAGCCTCATGGGCAGAGCTTTCAGACTGCATGTCTGTTGCCTTACCACTCTGCGCCACAAGAGGCTCTTAATTAGTGAATTAGGTAAATATAAACATTGGTTCTTAGAACCAAGTTAATGTTTCACTGTTTCTCTGATGACTTCTGCATATTGTTATTTTTTTAACAGCATTTTTGGAGAACCTCGTGGCTCTCTGTGTGCTTGATAAACACCTTTTGAACTTGTGGCTACAATGCATAGGAAAGAGGGGGTTGGAGGTTACCAACATTTCTGCTCAAGCTCACACAGTTACCCTTGGAACTCCTGTTCCTGTTCCCACAAAATGGCTTTTCATGCAGGCCTCATGATTCGTGGAGGGGTGTGTGTGTCAATGGGTACTACTACTTTATCCATTTTTTCAGCAATGGAAAAGCCAGTAGAACACACAGTGACAGGGAGCCCTATCTACACCCTCGATTATATGTTTCTGCTTCCATTATCCTATTGTTGTCCATTAGCTGTACTCATGGAAACTGCTGTGGCCACATTGGTGACTGCTCGACTTGCCAATACATTTGTCCAAACAAATATACTTTGGGAAGAATGGGATTGCTTGCTTGAGGGTGGAAATAGTGTATGAACTCCTCAACTACTCCAATAAAGCTTTTGAAGGCAATCTAATGTTTTAAGCACGGAATAACATTCTTCTGTCTTGTTTATTCAGAAATATAAACTTTTGAATTTGATTCTTAACTGTGGTCCATATCATGTTTTGAATTTAACATAATCAGCTGTGTGTATTGAAGAGTTTGTCAGCTCAACGAGTTTCCCCTTTTTAATATGCTGTTTAGCTGCTTACTGCTGTCAGCTTTTAAAGCAATTTATTGTCCCTACTGCTTAGTTTGACAGAGAACATAAAGGCTTAGACTCTTGGGAAATACCAAGAATGCCCTGTTTTTCTATTCACATTCTAAAGAAGGCATATGCATTTTTTACATGTTTCATTTTATTTAAAATATATTACCTGCCTTTCTCCCAAACATCTCAGGACCCATGGTGAGTAAGAACAATATAAAAATATTGCAATAAAACAAATATTCTGTTCAGGCTGCTGTCAACGCTCTCCCGAATAACTGTGTCTTAAAACCTGGCCAGCAGAGGTGCATGCTGAGGCCTCATAATATAACCAAATTTATTTATTTTATTCTAATTTGAGGCCATAATCTGCAGTTTCCTTAGCTGTGCATAAATCCAGCTCTGGCTCTCAGGAAGGCCAGGAGCATAAGAACAAGCTGACCTCTGCTGGAGGGGGGGATCTTTCCACAGCTTAGGGCAGCCACTAAAAAGAACACACTTTAGATCAGCGGCCCCCAACCTTTTAAAGGCCTGGGACCAGCCTGTGGGGTTGGTGGGAGAGCTAGGTCCAGCCACCACACATGCACGGCAACTCTGCGCAAACGCGCATGCGTGGAGCTGCCGTGCATGGCCGTTTGCACCTGCCGGCGGCCGCACCTCCCCCTCCCCCCCACAGCGCGGCGTTCAACATGCCGTGAGCGAATCGGCTGCTGAAGTGGCCGATTCGCTCAAGGTCCGGCGAGCTTCTCGCTGCGGGGGGGAGGGAGGCGTGGCCACCAGCGGCCCAGTGCAGAGGCTTTTGCGGCCTGGTACCGGGCCGTGGCTCAGGTGTCGATGACCCCCACTTTAGATAAATTGGATTCTGCCATTAGAATCTCTGCACCAGAACAGGCAGGAAGAGATAGTCCTTTAAGTATATGTATATTCTAAACTGTAAGTCAAGTATATCTTACGCTAGCACAGCATGTGAAAGTTGATAATTCCTGTTTGTTTTTTTTAATTTCATTTACACTCCACCATTCCATGGAGGCTCAAGGCAGTTTACAAAAGCTTTAAAATATACAACAAATCAAATATTTAGGCTTTAAAATTTTAAAGATCAGTAATTAAAATTAATAATCAGCCCAATTAATTCAACGCCTACAGACATGACCTCTTTAAGAGGAACTCATAGGTGGTTACTGAACAGACGGGGGGCACGTGGAGTCCTTGGGGTTTGTATAGGGGTGGACTTTCAAGCAGGGAAGTCAGCATCTTGGTGTTATTTCTCGGCCTCAACTACAATGGATGATAAAGACCAGTGGGAGGTGTGGGAACTATTATAGCAGGGATTTTGTGGAATAGCTGAGGAAGAGCCTCACTCATGATAGTTTATATTTGGTTTCCATGAAAATTGGTTAGTTGAGGGTAACTGTAGCAACCCACAGGGTCTCACAGTATGCTTTTTTAAAAAGTAGTATGAATAGGATTGGTATCCATGGTTAGGGATGGGCACGATCCCGCTCACAAACAAAAGTTCATGACAAATTTGGGCCAGTTCGTGGCACAGCAACCAGCATGAACATTCCATGAACTTTTATGCTGCCTGTGGTGGTTCATGAACAGATACATTTCTGGACAGACTGTCTCCTCTCAAACTGTTTATGAAACTTCAAAACAATGGGGGTGGGGTGGGATTTCTTCAAGCTTGAAAACACTATTAGGGGCCCTCCAAAGCTTAACAGAACTGCTGGCTGCCAGTAACAAGAGTTTCTATCCTGCTCTATGGGATCAGAAAGCTATATATACCCTCAGCCGAGATCCATACCCTCTACTTGATTTATTTATTTCTGATGATGATTGTGATCGCCTCTCCCTGCAGGGGTTTGGGTATTAAGTGGACTCAAACCTCTAGTCACTTTGTCTCTCCACTCATGGGAAACAGCGGAGGCTTAACTACTGGGTGCTTTGGCTGAAGAGTCACATTTTATACCTTCCTGTGAACACCTCTCTGCTGCTGTGGTTGTCGTGTTAGGTAGACTCAGGGCTCCATACCATTGTGAAGCAAAGCACCTCTGATGCCTTTCAAGGGTTAATGTGAATAATACCAGGCTTATTCCATCTCACAGGTGTTATTAATTGGGCCTCTCTGCCTAAATGGCCCTTATCTCCAAGGCCAGAGCTCAGAAATGTGATAATTAGCTTTTCTTGAGAAGCTGTAGTCCACAGGATGGGAAGGGGAAATCAGGAGTGATGAGGTAGCTTTCTAGAGGGTTCCAGCAGGAATGTGTCCTGATTGTATTGTCATCATCACCTGATGCTGTTTGGGCAAGAAACTATAATTGGACTAAAACCCTGGAGAAGAGAACTAGCTTGAATTCTGATAGACTGAAAGCCTAGACTGCAATATACTTATATTGCAATGGACAACAACATAGAAGAGACATAAGTTACAGTTGTTGACTTTTGGGACTTTAAGTTTGTATCACCTAATGTAGGTTTCAAATGTGTTAGATAATTAAGCAAGTTTTCTTATTTTTCTTTTGCTGTGTGATTCTAGTGTGGTGTGTTAAAGGTAAAGGTATCCCCTGTGCAAGCACTGAGTCATGTCTGACCCTTGGGGTGACGCCCTCCAGCGTTTTCATGGCAGACTCAATACGGGGTGGTTTGCCAGTGCCTTCCCCAGTCATTACCGTTTACCCCCCAGCAAGCTGGGTACTCATTTTACCGACCTCGGAAGGATGGAAGGCTGAGTCAACCTTGAGCCGGCTGCTGGGATTGAACTCCCAGCCTCATGGGCAGAGCTTTCAGACGGCTGCCTTAACACTCTGCGCCACAAGAGGCTCTAGAGTGGTAAGTTGCCTAGAGATAAAACTTGGTGTAATGGTTAAGAGTGGTAGCCTCTAATATGGAGAGCCAGGTTTGATTTCCCTTTCCTCCATATGCAGCCAGCATGATGACCAGTTATAGTCCTGTTAGAACTGTTCTCACAGAACAGTTTTGTCAGAACTCTCTTGGGCTTGGACTCCTTGACATCCACCCTGGCTGTTGGTCTGTAGCCTCTGCACGACTTTGCAGATTTCCATTACAAGAATTTTCCATTTAAGAGAGCAACGCTGCCTTTTATTTGTGGGTCACAGATACAGGCTACTTTATAACCCCTTTATTGCAGAAGGATGCAAGCTGGTGGTGATGCCCACCTGCCAGCTCTCTGCCAAGACCCTGACCCAAGGGAGAACAGACAGCTCCAGTGCAGAGACTAGCCCTTGAATCAGTGGGATTACTTGTCCCAGGCTGGCACAGAGCACATTGGTGGTGTGCTGGAAGGGCTTGAGTGCATGCACCATTTGGAACAGAATCAGACAGTCGGAGCTGATACTGAGCTTTCTGTTCCACATGTAAGATGGTCATGGAAGAGATGACATCCTGTGGTGTGCCCCACCAAAAGGACAACCATGGCATAGGTGTAGTTCCTCATTCCCTTCCCCATGTATCTCACACAGCAGACGGGCATACTAAGCTGCATGAAAAGTGGGCAGCCATGCATCAGCAGGTCTTGAGCAAGGGCCATAACTTGAGGTGGGCAGCTTCCAGGTGCCTTTGACAGTGTTCCTCCATATTTAGAGTCAGTTTGGTGTAGTTGTTAGGAGTGCGGACTTCTAATCTGGCATGCCAGGTTCGATTCTGCACTCCCCCACATGCAACCAGCTGGGTGACCTTGGGCTCGCCATGGTGCTGATGAAGCTTTTCTGACCGAGCAGTAATATCAGGGCTCTCTCAGTCTCACCCACCTCACAGGGTGTCTGTTGTGGGGAGAGGAAAGGGAAGGCGAATGTAAGCCGCTTTGAGACGCCTTCGGGTAGAGAAAAGCGGCATATAATAACCAACTCTTCCTCTTCCTCTTCTTCTTCTTCTTCTTCTTCTTCTTCTTCTTCTTCTTCTTCTTCTTCTTCTTCTTCTTCTTCTTCTTCTTCTTCTTCTTCTTCTTCTTCTTCTTCTTCTTCTTCTTCTTCTTCTTCTTCTTCTTCTTCAAGCCAATGGAGTCCAAGGACAAGTCTTTAACTTTCTTTTTGATAGAATCTTGGCCAATTCAGAGAAACAATATTTGTTTGCCTAGAGAACAAAAGTCAAACTGGCAAACATTCTCTAATCCACTCTTTGGGAAATATTCAGGGTAAAAATTAAATTTGGAGTAATGTGGATAAACATATACATGTGTGCTTTGTTGATGTATGCTTGTAGACAGGCAGATGGGAAACCCCGAAAAGTAATATCGTGCCAGTCTCTGCTATTTGTATTAAGTAAATAAAGACAGGAACGATACTTGAACGAAAGTCTCCTTATGGATATCTTCTCTCTTAATGGGATTAAGGAATGGCAGACTGCTTTCTGTAGGGATTTGATGCTGTGTTTAATAAAGACCCAAATGCCTTGAATCAACTACAAGACATTTGGCTTAAAAGATGGAACACCTCCTTATTTCTTTTTGATAGATACTGGGAAAACTGTTAAATCTCTGCTATAGAAGGCCCAAGCTATTTGGTAGTATATCTCAAGATTAAACAGCTGTCTGCTATGGGCAAGCATATTGTATTTGATTAATTTCTTCAAGACTTGATTGTTGAGATGTCTGTTAGGGTTCCAGTTGTCTTCTTAGAAGGCTCTGGCCATTTTAAAAATTAGGTAATGTTCTCATTTCTGGATGCTACTTGCATTCTATACATGGGAGTTAAAGGGGGAAATATACAGGTCCTTCTGACCAATTCCACACGAGCAGAAAAAACTGGGCCAGAGCTAATCCCCGCATCCTCATGACTTCAGATGGCCCACTTTAGGCCCTCCATTGTGTCATGGGAAGCGAACGTGAATATTGCCCTGTTCCGTTTTCCCTGTAGGCAGCATTGGCACCCATGCTGGGCCAGGATCCTGGCAGGGACAAGAAATGCCCCATTTGGTTCTGTGGTGTCAAGGGGCTGAATGGGGCATTTAAAATTTTTTCACAAAGGTGAGATTGTGTTGTTACACAATCCAACCTATGTGCAATTTTTTAAAAACCCTCCCACCCACCCCTCATGCGGTGGAATCTTCCTGTCTCTGCTGCGTCATGGGGACACAAAAATCCAGGGTGAACAGATTCTGCCGCTAAAATCAGTCCCCCATGGGGACACAGGAAGCGGTGGAGGATGCTGCTCCACTGCAACGCACCATTAGCAGCTTGGAGTGGCACCACTAGAGCGGAATCAGTCTCTTGCTTGACAAAATCCTTCTTGAAATTTTCCTGTAGAGCACTGATAGATTATTTCATGAATGTGTGAAATCATCTGAGGGATGAGGTTGCTCTAAAGCAGTGGTTCTCAACCTGTGGGTCAGGACCCCATTTGGGGTCGCCTGGCCCCTTCTGGGGGGTTCCCAGGTGTGTTGCCGCTGTGACAGCAGTGCCCGGTGGCGGCAGCAGGCAGCAGGTGGTGGCTGCCGCAAGCGGCGTTGTGCAATGGCGGCCACAATTGGTGGCGGGCGGTGGCAGCCGCAAACAACAGCCGGCAGTGGTGGGAAGTGGCTGGTGGAGGAGGAGCCCTGGCAATGGAGTCGCCAGCTAAAAGCGGTTGAGAACCACTGCTCTAAAGAAACCAGAGTGATTTCCATAGGCTGATTTCGGTGTATGCTGAAATCTCTCCTGTTGGAATGAATAAACTTAAACATTTTTACTTTTGTACCAGTGTCCTAGTTTCTAAACTGTTGTATAGCATTTGGATGAATGTAGTGATTGATGAATGTATCCAGCTATGCTCTTCACTCTAACAAAGTGTTTTTTTCCATTGGTGGGAGAGGGGTGGTAAATTTCCGCTTATTCCTCCTCTCATTGCTGACCCGCACTTTGCCCCTTCTTCTGTTCCGAAGAGTATGTTGATCCCCCCAAGATGGTTTTGGGCTCAGTATAGTAAGCTGCAGCAAAGACTGGATTCAAATCTGTCTTTATTACTTTGTGCAAAATATTTGACTGTTGTTCTTCATATGTTATCTTTCTGCTTTTACAGAAACAAAGTCAGAGAAAGAATCGAGCTGCTCACCGGCAGCTCAAGAACTGATGACAAGACTGGGATTTCTACTTGGAGAAGGCATCCCAACCTCTGCCCATATCTCTGTAGAAGAAAAACATGAAACTATGGTATGCTTCAAGAAATAGTTATAAATAGCAGTTTGTGATGCCAGTATCTTTGCTGCTTTCAAAATATTTAATAACAAACACATCTCTATATAGTAACTCTTCCTTATAGAAATATATATACATTTGACTTTTGCAGCGAGAGCTGAAAATAAATGAAGCTGTGACTTGATCTTCCGTCCCTTACAAGGGAATTGTTTAAAACTAAGATGGATAGAATTATGAGAAGACCATTGCTTTAAATCTGATGCTTATAGTAACTGGAAGGATTTTTAAAAACACGCTTTTGAGTATTTCTTTACATCCACTGTTGTTCTCCGTGCCAAAGAAAGGATCACAGACAAATGAAGGATTTGGTATCTGACCTGGTTGACCAGATTATTTGCTTTCACTTTTAAGGTTAGGGTTGACTGGCAATCCAGATCTTGTTGCCTCTTTGAACAGGAATTAATAGGGATAGTTCACTTGCTTGTCTTGTGGGTGTTTTTGAGTGAGGGTACCACAGGCCTTTCTGCTTGGAGCAGGGGTCCCCAAACTTGTTGAACTGGTGAGCACTTTTGGAATTTTGAGAACATGTAGTTGATGCCACAACAAATTTCCTGCTGAGGGGAGGGGGCTAATCACAAAATGGCTGCCACAAGAGCCTGGTCAAATAAGAGGAGGTTAACAGGCTCCAAGCCAAACCCTTTCCTGTGATGGAAGCATCTATTTCCAAATAAGTGTGCCCTGCAAGCACAAAGATGATGCCTCGTGGGCTTTTCTGAAGCATCTATTTCTCTAAAGTGAAGGAAAAATAGCACTATTTCTTTCCACTGGGAAACACATCAGTAGGCATCATGCATCTGTGTACATCATGTTGGGGTTCATAGGACTGGTTGACTTCCAGGACACTAGGACTCAGCAAATTATTTGGCTAATGTCTTGGGGAAGGTACACTTTATTGTCGGCAAATTAATAGAGATAGTATATTTCTTTTCTATTCTGGAGCAAATCAAAGTGTTTCTAAATCATATTTGTGCATGCCTTCGCATTTGAATAACTGATGAAATATAGTCTGCATTTGACCACCATCCTGAATAAACTCCTTTTTGCATGGCTGCTTTTCAGCATGGTGGTATTTTCCTCCACCAATTTCTTGCTTGAGATATAAGACATTGGGTAGAATCCTACAAAGCATTACCGTGTACAAATAGAAGCACTAAAAATAAATTTGTCAGGCTACTCACACTAAGTTGAAACTGTTTTATTCAAACTATTGCTCATGCATAAAGTATAGCACAATTTCTTTTTAATTGTGTCAGTACTGTAATGAAGCGTTGCAGTAGGCCTTGCACCACTATTTGTGCTACCAGATCATCACTACATAGATTTTCCTTCCTGCTCACCCTTTGTTGGATCCATCCTACTTGAATATCTAGGCCATGGATTCCCAACCAAGGGTCTGTGGATCTTTGTGTGTCCACAGGAGCTCTGAAAGTGGTCTGCAGGAGTTCTGAAGTGGCATGGTTGGGTGGGGGCAGGCTGTCTTCTTACCTCTTACTCTTCTTTCCAGCCTACATGAGGCAGAGCCCCCATAGTAGTAGTAAAGGTGGGGGGAGGGAGCAAAAGGAAGGCGAAGGGTGCAGGCAGTGATGTCACTTCTGGAAGTATGGCAGGGGGCTTTGCCAGCTGACATCATTTCCGGGGGTCCTCAAAACCTGCATTTTTTTTTCTGGGTCCTCCATGGTCAAAGGGTTGAAAAAGGCTGTGGTAGGCTGTTGGGCACAGTAGCCCCTTTCCTCCCCTTTAAGAGTCTCAAGAAATCATTTTTGGAAACATTCTTGGGATGGTTTGGGGCTGGGGGGGATATTTAGGTTTGCTTTTTCCTTGAATATTAAAATTGTCTTCATCACAGCTAGAAATGCGATGCTCAGTGCATTAATTCTTTTTGTTTCTCTTCATGTTTGTAGTGTGCAGTAGTGAGCCAAGGAGTCAGTCCCTGTTCTACGCTAACCAGCAGCACGACATCACCTAGCACCGATAGTCCCTGCTCAACTCTGAATAGCTGTGCAGGCAAACCAGCAGCCAACAGAGGTAGTCCCTGTGGGACCATTAGCAGCCCAAGCTCCACATTGGAAAGCAAGGATAGTGGTATTATCGGTAAGCAGGTTTCATTCCTACTCGTGGAGCGACTTGCATCTATCTCTTTGTAGCCTGCTTTTCTGCATCAGCAGGTGGGCCAGTAAAAGACCCCCAGGGGTGCGTAAAGCTTTAGCTCTCTTATTGGATTTTCATTAGTACTTGGCTCTGATTCCAAAATCTCCATGCTCCAAAAATTCTTCCACTGAAATAAGTATGTCATTCTCAGTGTTTCTTTTCTCCTATTTCAGTACCAGATTTTCTATAATGTAAGGTCTTAAGATGGTGGCGCTGGTGATTTTTCTAGTTGATGGGAGAAGATGGAAGAAAAACAGATTTAATTAATAGGCTACATATATATGCATGGTTAACTTCATGCGAAACTGGGGATTTATTAAATATATATATAGTAGCTGTAGGTTGGTTTTCTATGGCTCTAGTCTTAGTTTCTAGTTAACTGTGTATAAGGGGAGTGATTTGATTTGTTAGAAATTGGGGATTCAAACTCTTATACAAGCTACCATGCCCTGGGGGTTAGGCAAAATGAAGGCATGTGGAAGAAAAATAGATATTTTGGATGATATGTTTTTTTTTCCTGTGAGCAACCCACCTACTGTTCTCAAGGGTATTATGGAAACTTATAGGATGTTCTAATGAGTGACATGGTTGATTAAAATACAGCACTCCCTCCCATGCACTTCTCTATGGATCCTGAAAGAGGGTAATGAATCTGAAGGCTAGCCTTCACAGCATGCAGTTCAAACTTGTGTGCATAGGGGAGAAAATGGAATGGAAATGAGAATGAACTTGCACACCACTAAATTATGTTCAGTCCATATCTGTTGCTTATAGACCCAATCCTTCTGTGTTAATTTGGAGTGGGAGTGGGATTCCTCAGTAGCTTTTTGTGAGCACAGTGTGAATGGCTGCAAATGCAAATTTAAATAGCATTTAAAAGCTCATTCATGGTAGAGTTTAGCAAGTATATCTTTTGTAATACTTTTGGCAGATTTTGCCAAATAGCTGGTCCTTCCATACTGCTTAAGTAGGCTTGCATTGTATTTCCATTCCTACTCTGTTATTCTGGGCCAGTAGGCCCTTTGAGAAGGGGACTGCCCTTTCCCTCCCTCTCCCACACTTTCTGCTGGCTCAGGCTTCGTTCCTCCTTTTTTTAGTGTTTTATTGCTTTAGTTGAAATTGTCTCTGCCTCCACTGACATAATAGAGTTGAGGGCAGATTTTCATCTTTTGGAGTGAGCTAAGTAAGAGAAAAGTCTGGGCTAGTAGCCAAAGAGAGGGGGAGAGAGTAATTTGGCGAGATTCTTTCCCCTCAGTATGAGAGTGGAAAGTGGAAATCTTCCCTGATCCTCTCCTCTCCTCCCTCCCTCCCCCAATTAGTAAATCAGAAGCGACATTTAGTTCATTACATATCAAAAGGTCAAGCTTTTTCTTTAATAATTCTGTCGCAACAAAGCCACTGTAGAAGCCCCTCATCTTTTGTCTGGTTTAGAGCCTTATAACCTTTACAAGTGTTTTGAGTTGTTAGGATCCTTAAAATAGGAGGTTGTGCGTAAATCGTTTCTCACGAGACATTGATAGTAGCAACAAATAGTACGCACATGGTGGCTGTCCAATATGCATGATTGCTGAAACTGCTCCACGGTTGCTGTCAACAGTACAGATCTCTTTATTGGTGATAAAGAACTTCACTAGTCCCCAGGGGATTTCCAAATACAAGTCAAAGTTCTGGTTTTGAGTCAAAGCTCTGAACTGGGGAGGGGCCGTGGCTTGGTGGTAGATGCTGGCTTTGCATACGGAGGGTTTCAAGTTTGGTTCCTGGCATCTCCAGTCAAATGGACGTGAAAGATTTGTACCCAAGATGCTGGAAGAGCCGCTGCCAATCAGAGTAGACAGAAATGACCTTGGTACACAAATAATCTGATTTAATAGCCCGGTGCACAAAACAGCCTTGTATGTTCACTACAATGCGCAGGCAGGGAGAGTGGGAATGAGAGTGCAGGACATGCCTCTATGCCAGGGGTAGTCAAACTGCGGCCCTCCAGATGTCCATGGACTACAATTTCCATGAGCCAGCATTTGCAGGGGCAGGGGTTCATGGGAATTGTAGTCCATGGGCATCTGGAGGGCCGCAGTTTGACTACCCCAGCTCTATGCCATCACTTGGCCATCTGCAGGAGCGATTGTGCATAGGAAGTGTCACATGGACTCTCTCCATGATAATCTGCTCTGGTTTTGGAATTTCACTGGTTGCAGGGAAGGGACAATTGCATAGCCACTTACTCTCCATGGTTGATCAGGCGATCTTGCAGAGGCAGGAACTGGGACCAGTGTGCCTGCTTCTACTCTTTCTCCTCATGCAGTCATTGAACATGTATAGCTGTTGTATGTACCGGGCTAGTATAATGGCATTCAGACTGCTTGGTAACAGGGTATATGGAAGACATTTGAACTTGCCTGTATTCAAAGCTTGAGACCTTACTCCAGGTTCCCCTGTCTTCAAAATTTAGGTGGGCAGAAGTTGGAGTGTTGGACTTGTATGGCAAAAGTTGTAATGATCTCTAAAGCAGTCTAATTTTCCCCTTTCTGCTGTTATGTTATGTAACGGAGGTTTATTATTTTAAATTTTAATACGTTTATTGGATGTTATGCTTGGTTTAACAATTTATTAGCCTTCTTCAGATGTTTGTGTTTATGAAAGATGGATGTCAATGTTTGAAATAAATCTGTTTGTCTTGAATGACCTTGCCATCTTGCACAATTGGTCACATAACAACACCTCATACCATCGCCAGTATTCTGTTACTCAGAATTTATTGGTTTTCTTTCTTTTCTTTTTAGCAACAGTGACAAGTTCGTCGGAAAATGACGATCGCAGTGGATCCAGTTTGGAATGGAGTAAAGATGGTAGTCTCCGAACTGGTTCGCATCAAGGAATTATCCACGAACGAAGGACAGATAATTGTTCCCCAGTTGCTGAAGAGGAGATAGTTGGCTGTTCTGAGAGTTTGCCAAAAGTAGAAGCATCTTCCGGAGATGGTCCTGTTACTTATACTCAGAGTTCCAGCTCATTAGTCATGCCTCGGCCCAATTCTGTTGCAGGTGAGGAAAACTTGAGAGGAACTACTGAGTGTTTTCTAGATGCTTAAAAGAAAAGGAAGAAAAAACTTCACAGTGCTTGGGTAGAAACCATGGCTCAATGGTCGAACATCTAGTTAACATGCAGAAGGTGCCAGAGTCAGTGCTAGGCATCTCCAATTAAAGGGTCTGGCGGTAGGTGATGTGAAAGAGCTTTGCCTGAGACCCTGGAAAGTGGTTGGGCAGTCTGTGTAGACTAGGCTTTTTAAACCTTTTGACTATGGAGGAGCCCCTGAAATAATTGTTAAAACTTCAGGGAGTCCTGGAAGTGATGTCAGCTGGCCATGCCTCCCTGCTACTTCCCCTGGAAGTGACATGTCGCCTGAAGTGGCATCACTACCAGTGCTAACAGGCAGGATTAAGGAGGATTGAGGGGGGAGAGACAGGAGGTGGCTTAAAGCAGGAGTGGGCATGCAGGCTCTTCTCAGGTGCAGAAACCACAAGAGCCGTCACTGATGCTTGAGAAGGGTGGAGAGGAGCAATGGAAGCACCTGGTTCCCTACCTGGTGGCCGAGTCAATTGAGGAAGGAGGGGAAAGGCTGTGGACCCCTGGGGATCCGTAGAACTCTGGTTGGGATTCCCTGGTGTAGGCAATACTGATGCTCAAGGACCAAAGATTGGGTTCAGTATAAGGCAGTTTGCTGCTTCTATTTCTGTCCTTGTGTTAGTGTGAATACACTGAATTACATATGATCTCTACATAATGGAAAGGCAGATAGAATAGACAGCATAGCTGCATTAGAATGCAAACACTTTAAGAGGACTTAAGTTTTTCAAAATCCATACCCCACAGAGTTATGGGTCATTAGTTTATAAGGTGCAAGGTAGACTTTTATTTTGCTCATTACCACTACATCAGCCATATAGCAGGGATCAGTTAGCTTCTGGTGTAAATTAGAAACAAATCCTGAAAGTCGTAGAAAAGGAAGAGTTCTCTCCATGGTCATGTGGTAGGTCGGCAACCACATACTGGAGGCCAAACTAGATGACGCAGCTTCCTTGGGGGACACCCCTGCTATTCTACCCATAGAATTCTCTCGCTGTACAAACACTATGCAGACATAAACCTTTTTGGGTCACTTGGGAAAGGCTCCTGTTTCCTCCCACCCACCCACTGTTTTCAAGAGCCTAGCCTGGGGTCATTTGATCTCTTGAAAATGGTGCATGGGGTAGAGACAGGTCCTTCTCCTCCCCATCATGCTGTGGTTCTGAGCAAGATCAACCCCCCCCCCATTTGTAAGGTGAAGGAATTCCACTGGTAAAATGATGGTGTCCCCAGGGATAGCGTATTGTCTAGTCTGACCGCAGGAGCAATAGATATGCTAGCTGCAAGATAGGTGACATTTTCCTAGTAATAAAATATTGCAGGGTAAAAGCCAAGGAAACTGATATCCAAACTGGCACTTAAAGTTTTCTCCAGTACAGATATTTGTGATATCTCCAAATGTCTTGAGCGCTGCCTTGTTTTGTTGTCTTCATGCAAAAGCAGAATCGCCAAGAAAGTAAAGCTAAGGGATTAGTTTCTCTAGACTGTTTGTTTGTTTACTGTGGTTAGAAATTTTCTGTAGATTGAGTTCATGCCCATGCTACTAAATTGATTTTTACATAAAATTAACGTGGAGAGGGGGGAGAGACTGCGTTACCTATCCTATCTACTTGCATAGGCATGATGTTTTATTTTCTCAAAGGCTAGCAGTTGTTGAGAGTTCCTGTATTTCTAGGACGTGATTTCCATCCCATTAATGGAACATAGAGGATTGTCCCCACTGCAAGGCCATTTTTAGCCCATTTGTGTGGTTTATATGCAGGAATAAACATTGACTGCTATTTATTCTGATGTGACCTGGCAGCTTTCAGGCTTCACAAGTTGGCACTGTCTTTTAAAAGCTGTGCCAGGACAGCTTCTGAGCCTCTTGCTCCGGCCTTGAAATCTAGATCTGCCATTAAATTGGCTGTTAAATATCTAAGGAATGTGATTGAAAACAAAGTCCTTGCAATCCCTTGGACTCACTTCCTTCTTGTGAGTTCACGAATAAAAAACACGGTACCAAAGGAATGAATGTGAGTAAATCACCAACGTTGGTTTTAAGAATTCTGCTTCCAGAGTATTTAATTCCTTCTATCACTCATTTCAATGTCAGTTGAACAAAACTAGTATTTGAGTTTTTTTAATGCCTCCATTTCTTAGATTTGCATTTTCTGTTTTCCATCTAAGCTTTAAAAGCTTGTGTAAAAGTGATCCTGGACCTGCCTCTGAGCAGGTCTCAAGACCTGGTGAGAGATGTAGTGGTTGTTGCACCAATTGGAAACAGTGATCACAGTGCTATTAAATGCTGCATTCAGGTCAATAGAAGGTTACCCCTAAAGCTCAAAACTGTCACATTTGATTTCAAAGGAGGGAACTTTACAGAAATGAGGGGAATAGTTTAAAGGAAGCTTAAAGACAATCAAATCCCTAGAGCTATTTAAAACCACTCTGATTGAAGCCCAGATAGATTGCATTCCACATGAAAGGCATTGCCAAGGCTAAAAGAAGACCTGCATGGTTAACAACACAAGTCAAAGAAGTTATAAAAAGTAAAGAAATTCATTTAAAAAGTGGAAAGTTCGCCCCTGGGGGGACAACAGGGTCTATAAATAGGCATGCAAAAAAAGATGCTAAAATCATCAAAACAAACAATATTTTTTTAAAAAACACACACACATTCATAGCAGGAAACCAGCCAGAAAAGCAGCGGAGCCTTTGGATGACCAAGGAATAAAATTGCTAAAGGAAGATGGGAGGTGACTGAGAAACTAAGTGATTTTTTTGAGTCAGTGTTCACTGTGGAAAGTGTGGGGCACCGTACCCATGCCACGGCCATCATTTTCAGGAAGAGAGTCTGAAGAATTGAGCCAAATGGAGGTTCTAGACCTGTTGATGTAATTAAAAACTGATATATCTCCAGGTCCTGATGGCACACACCCTAGGGAACTCAAATGGGAAATAGTTGATCTACTAACCCATATATATAACCTTCCATTAAATTCAGCCACTGTACCAGAAGATTGGAGAGTAGCAAATGTTACACAATTTTTAAAAAGGGATCCAGAAGAGAAACAGGCCAGTTAGCCTAACATGTGTTGCAGGCAAATTAGAAGAAATTATAATCAAAGCCCCCAGGGCTATTCTGACTGTTCATTTATCCCTTCCCTCAGGATTTGGGTGGAGTTATGTAGAGCCGCCACCACTTGGGTTGGGTTGGGTCAGATTGGGCTGTTAGTTTTTACGAGGATTTTATTGTATTGCGGGTTTTAATGTGTTTTTACTGTATGTGACCCGCTGCGAGCCTTGTGGGAGCAGCGGGCTATAAGTCCAATTAATAATAACAACAACAACAATAATAATGAGAATTATCAGGCACATGGAGGAGCAAAACCTGCTAAGAGAAAATCAGCATGGCTTTTGCAAAGGAAAGTCCTGCTTCACTAGCCTTTTGAAGTTCTTTGAGAAAATGAACACGTAGGTAGACTGTCTTGGGATAAGAGCACAGATTCTTGAATGGATTAAAAACTGGTTAAATGGCAAGAGTAGGTGTAAATGGACAGTTCTCGCGAGGGAGGGTAGTAAGTAGTGGGGTCCTATAAGGATCAATATTGGTGCCAATATTATTTAATGTATTATCGTTGAACTGGAACTAGGGTGAGTAGTGTAGTCTGATGGCCAGGCTTTCAGTACAGGCTGATGGGGACTGAACTTGCTGAGAAGGGAAAAGATTTTAGATTTTAAGTTTTTGACCCATGTTGTACACCATCCCAGTGTGCACCTGCAGTGAAAATGATTAACTCTAGGGATTATTAGAAAATGGATTGAAAATATAATGGCTGATATTATAATGCCACTGTATGATACAGCCTTATTTTGAATATTGTGTATAGTTCTGATCACAGTATCTCAAAAAAGACTTTGCAGAACTGGGAAACATAAAGGGGCAGCAGTGATTAGTAGGTTAGCACACTTTTCCTTTGAAGAAAGGCTGAAATGTCTGGAACTTTTCAATTTAGAAAAAAGACAACTGGTAGAGGTTTATAAAATTATGCAAGGGGAGAAGGAGTTGACCAAGGGAACTTTTTCTGCTTGCTTGCTTGCTTGCTTGCTTGCTTGCTTGCTTATTTATTTATTTATTTATTTGTTTATTTATTTATTTATTTATTTAATTTTCTAGCCCGCCACTCCCACGAAGGCTCGTGGCGAGTTACAATGTACATAAAATCACCAATAAAAATTGCCCCTAAAACATTATAAAATACAGCATAAACCAACACAGAAACCAAGATGTATAGTATTCCAAAATACTATGGCTACTGTTCAGTAGATTCAGGATAGACAAATACCTCTTGCTATGGAGAGTAGGTACAATAGGGATTAAAATGAAGAAAGGAATTTCCCACCATAAGTATCACAGGTCCCCACATGTGAAGACTACACCTTAGGAAAAAGATTGTGTGTTCTTGGTAAGCCCTCCCCTTTGTCCATGTGATTGATGATGATTTTGCCCCAACTCCCCCTGGATCTTTCACTAATCTTTGCAAAGTGCTTTGCGCTTGGGTTCTCTTGTGATCATCAAATCAGAACAGCTCTTCTAAATATCATGGCACCTGCTTGTAGGGCAAATGAACTGTTGGCTTTTGTGTTACCTTCCTTTCTTGAAGATTCATAAGAATGCTAGTCATTCATCCAATCATCTCCAAAGATCGTTTGCCTGTTTTCCAGGAGATAAATTTACATATTTGTACACCCTGGATGTTTATCAGGGTCTGCTTGCATAGGAGTAGCAGTTTTTGTAAAGATGATAATCTAAGCATAAAGACAAGTGCATTCATTTTCAAAGGTTCTATTGTAGGATCACTTGGATCACCCTTTATCAGTTGGCCAAACAACCTGAACTCATCGATATCAAGAAACATCTCAGTTGAGGAATTTAGTCATTCTTGCCATATGTTCATGATATCCATTGACTGAATCTCTGCAGGTTGACTATTTGCATGGCTCCTTCAGCATTTTAATAAGCATTATGCTTTTGAAGCCAAACCTTGGCTTGATGCCATGTTTTAAAGTAGGGGTAGTCAAACTGCAGCCTTCTAGCATTCGCTGGCAGGGGGGCTCATGGGAATTGTAGTCCATGGATATCTGGAGGGCCGCAGTTTGACTACCCCTGTTTTAAAGAATAACACTGCAAAGAAGCCCTGGATGATGAATTCATACACAAGCAAATTTGTTACAAAAATGTTGTATTTGGCTTTTTAGAATTTTTAGTAACAATTAATATACAGTTAGAGAATTAGTATTCGTGCCTTGTTTCAGATGCATTATCAATAGTAATTCTTTATGTACATTGTTACTAAAAATTCTAAAAACAATTGTGTATGAATTTATCACAGTGATTTCTGGTCCATTGTGTTGTCTCCACACACTGTGAAACCCCCCTTGGTCTTTTGCTGTGTTTAGAAGAATAGCATTTGCACTGATGTTTTAGCACCTATTTATAGGTGTGTCACCTTCAGTCATCTGATTGTGAGACTTCTCAGAGACCACGAAGAATAAAGAGAAGCTACTTACCTGTGACCACTGTTCTTTGAGTGGTCATCATTTCAGTCACACAACCCGCCATCTTACAGCTAGTTTATTTAGGCTGTTGCCCAGCATTAATATTATTTTCTACAGCTTGACAGAAGCCGTTGAGATGAGAAGGAAGGTATTTGCTTTAACTTCCAAGGTCTGTGTGTGCCCCCCGATCTTACACATTTCCACAGATATTTGTAGATGCAGAACCTAGTCATGTGACATAGATGGCTAGTCAGAGAACAGTTTCCAGTAAGCAATCTTGGATTTTCCAAATTAATGACTGTATTTAAGCTCTGCTATGATTGCGATAAACTGTCAGCTGTTGAAATACGTGCAGTGTGTGTGTACATGTAATGATGGCCGTAGAGAAGCTTCCGGCCAACTCTTCGTGAAAATAAATACAGAGAGACAGACAAGGAAGCTTCAAACACAGGTGTAGGGTTCAGAAGGTTTATGAGGATTTATTAGAGAGTTGACATTCTCAGGAAGAGGAACTGAGAAATGCAAACTATAGTTCTGAATGGCTCGTATGCCCTTTCATTACACAGTTAATAACATAGCTTGACTTTCTGCTGCATTTTGTAGGAAGTAACATAGTTCATGGTGTGTGTACGTTTAGACAAGAAAGTGAATGTCCTCCTTTGAAGACTGCTGTTGGTTACCAGGAATCACGAACTCAAAAAGTTCTATATATTTACACAAAATAGCATGTGCAGTTTATTATAACTGAGGTTTCTTCATGTGCATCGTGACTCAGCAATAATTAAAAGTTTCTCAGAGAACCGACACTCAGATCTGCCTTCTGTAACAATCAGCATTGCTGAATCATTGGAGGCTAATTTTCATTAAGCCTTTCCAGTTAGGCTGTTTTACCATCCAATTAGTGTAACGGATTATAATCCTAGTCCACGTACTATAGCAGCTGCTAAGAGTTTTTAATTATTGAATTAAGAAAAAAAGCATTCTTGATTGGAATTCTGAGTCCAGGTTACAATCCGCGTGTATTTTAATTTGCCATATGTACAAATACCCAAAGGGTCGCCATGTCAGAACCAACTTAACATTGTCACATGGACAAATACACATTTCTTTAAGTTCGTTTGCCGCTACCCCCATAAGGCAATGTAGAACAAACTTCAGTTCAGAAAATGAATTGTACACAATAAGATCTGCATTTCCCTTGACAGGTCAATTTTCTTCCTTATTCTCCTTGTCAATTCCCTTTACTGTTTTAAGGGAAGATAGAATATATCGATATGAAATATGTATTCCGCTTAGCACGAATTACAGTCAGCATTAGGCTATTAAAAGAAAGATTTCTGCCTGAAATATATATGATATAAAATTGGTGATTTACTGGGGGGGGGGCCCTGTTTGTGCTTTTGTGGTTAAATATTTTGAGCTGGGAAAAGACTGCTATGCAAAGAACAAGATGTATTTTATTTCCAGTTCTGTAACTGAGTGTGTATTTCGAGATGGTGAGTTCCCCTTGATACTGACTTTAAATGATTTTGTATTTTCATGGGAGGTATGTGATATGTTGAATGCAGAATTCCAGAGAAAAGCTAGAAGAGATAAGAATGCCTTCTTAAATGAACAGTGCAAACAAATAGAAGAAAACAATAGAATGGGGAGGACCAGAGATCTTTTCAAGAAAATTGGAGATATGAAGAGAACGTTTCATGCAAAGATGGGTATGATAAGGGACCAAAATGGTAGGGACCTCACAGAAGCAGAAGAGATTAAATGGACTCCGGGGAATGGTAGAGGACAAGAGAGCCCGGAGGATCATTGTCCATGGGGTCACGATGGGTCGGACACGACTTCACACCTAACAACAACAATGTGATATGTGATGAACGGTGTCACTTTAAAGTGTTAATAAGCAAATAAATTGTCCTGTATGAAAATATGGTTCCCAACTGGCCCGGGGAGGGGGGGAGGGTGGCCTGTCCTTTTAATCAAGGTTTATGTGTAGAAATGACCAATTGAAACTTTTCTTGTCATAGAGGTAAATTGCTTCACCTGTTAAATATCAACCAATTAAATCTCTATTAAAGAGACAATACATTTTTTTCCTAAGCCAGCTGACAACCCTGAATAACAATATTGGTTGTTTTAATTTTGCCATCTTTGTTTGCAGTGGAACTATATTGGCTGCTTAGCCCTGACCTGGATAGCCTAGGCTTGTCCGATCTCATCAGATCTTGGAAGCTAAGCAGGGTCGGCCCTAACTAGTCTTTAGATGAGAGGCCTCCAAGGAATACCGAAGATGTGACATGAAGGCAGGAAATGGCAAACCGCCTTTGAACATCGCTGCCCTCGAAAACCCTGCAGGGTCACTATAAGCTGTGACTTGATGGCATTTTCCACCCCATATTGGCAGCTTGCTAGAGTGGATGTGTGTTAATCTTCAAAATACCTTTGGAACTTTCTCTATTGAGCGGTATAAATGCCAGGGTGTGACCATGTGTGGAATCCTCCTTCCCCGGTCCTTTTGAGAATTTATTTTACTTTGCCTTGCTTAGTGCTTTCTCAGTATTCTTTGTTGTAATGAGTCATCAAACTAGTTAGATTATGTAAGGACAAGGATAAATATTTCAACACTCTTAAAATACTTTAACACACTCTTAAAATGGTTAAAGAGTCTTCTATATATGAACATTTGTATGAACAAATGTACCAGTATCTGATAGAGAAGATTACTCTCCACTCGCCAGCCCAACATAAATCATGGTCATTGAACCATAGAGTTGGAAGGGAGATCCAGGGCAATCTAGTCCAACCCCCTGCACAATGCAGGAACTCACAACTACCCGCCTACCCAGAGTGACCCCAGTTTCATGCCCAAATGATTCCCCCCCACCAAAAAATCTCCAGAATCCAGCCTGGCCTGGAGAAAATTTATCTACCATCCCACAGTGGCAATCAGCAATTCCCTGGGTAACCAGATAACCTCTGGTTGTTTCCTTCCTCCTTATAACCTTTGTAAAGAATGTGGAATATATTACAAAGGCTATTTGTAGGTCTAGAAAATAAGATTGGTGCCTCTTTTCTTTACTCATTTAGGAAACAATCTAACGATATGAATGATCTAAGTTTCTTATAAGAAATTTTCTGCCTGTTTAAAAACAATGCTAAATTGCAGAATATAGAAGGTGGCAGAGACCTGGGAATTACAGCTGGTTTTTATCCAGCATCTCGAACTATTCACAAAAGCAGAGATTTGCCTATATAGGTCATACACTTTGTGTAAGCCATGCATGTTTTAAAGCAAGGTACAGGGAAAGATTTGTTCATCTCTGATACCTGAATCTTTGCTATCCCAAACTGTGAAAAGGTTTGTATCTTGACATGAATCTGCAATTACAAAAAAAAAAGCTCTTATTTTAGTGTTGATTTAATTCAGCCTATGATAATAGCTGTGGGTTAGAGAAAAAAAGAGGGAGGGGCAAGAATGTCAGCTTGTGGAACTAGTTTTAATGTCGGTTTACCTTTCTTTCTGGACTTCATCCCTCTTTCCATTTCCTTTTTTAAAAATTTTGTATTACAGCATTTTTGTATAGTACTTTAACAGCTGTTTGAAATGTTGACCACATCTTCAGGGTCACAGAGCAAAATAATTGACTCTCTTAAATAAAGATCCCAGATAAATAAAAGATTAGAAATGGTATTCTCCAGATTAAGATAAGCAGATTGTTCATGTAAACGTTTCCTACTTTTCCCTCCATCTCCGGAATTTTTATCATAAGGAACCAGATTTTCAGCTAGGGTGGTCTTAGGAGACGATGGGGATCCAATATAGGCCTGGTTTAAGAATTCACAGGACCTTTAGCACCAGAGCCAGTTTAATAATGTGTGGGACCTTAGCAGATCACAACTGTTGCTGCTACTTGTGCTGCACAAGTAACAGTGGGGCACCTTTCTCAGGAATAGATGGAATAATTTCTTACTTAACGTTCATCAGTAGCTCACCATATACAACTATAAATAATCACACAGTATTTGTAAGCATGAAAAGTCAGCCATGATTACCTAGAAACTTCCTGTAGTTGGGAAAACATGGTGAAGGAAAGTGGGGTCATAGTTGTCACATTCATCCCATTCGTTTCTCTGACGTTGGCAGGATGCTCAGGCCAAATATCCTGATATCTAAGGGGTCTTTTGCACTTATGCAGCTTGTGGTCTATCCTTCAGCATGCAAATTGCCCTTTTTTTGTTCTTACAGTCCTCAATCCACATAAGTATGAAGATCCCATAACAGTGTGAGCCCCACAACTGCGGGCCCCCTGGAATCAAGGGGCCTGTAGCACATGCTACATTGGCTATTAGGATAAACCGCTTCTGATCCCATATCTGAGTTGATGGCATTGGCAAGTCTCTTAAATTCATGAATCGTTGCTTCTTTTGCTATTTGTACCAGAAGACTTAAAGCAAGGGTAGTCAAACTGCGGCCCTCCAGATGTCCATGGACTACAATTCCCATGAGCCCCTGCCAGCAAATGCTACCCCTGACTTAAAGGGTTAGATTTTGTTAGAACAATTCTTTAAAGATGAATTTCCTCTTTGAGGTATTCCAGAAGTACAAATACCTTGCTGACAGTGGTGTCCGTTTCATTGAAAACTCACTAGCAAATGAGGTGTGATAGGCAAATGGGAAAAGCCTATCAAATGGATGTCCTTTGCATATGTCATGTAAACAGTTCTTAGTTTTGCAAGCATTATACATACATACATTATACATACAAACAGTAATGACTGGGGAAGGAACTGGCAAACCACTCTGTATTGAGTCTGCCATGAAAACGCTGGAGGGCGTCACCCCAAGGGTCAGACATGACTCGGTGCTTGCACCTTTACCTTTACCTTTATACATACTTTAATGTGATTATGATACTGGGGCTTTTCTTTGCTCATGTGTACTACATACACTTCTGTAAATGCATAGAATTTTAGCCACTGAGTATAGGCCACTCCCATTCATTTCAACAGAACATACTTGGGTGATTTCTCTTGGTACATTAGATCAAGACGGGTAGCCGTTTTAGTCTGTCAGTAGCAGTAGAAAAAAGCAAGAGTCCACTTCTTAAAGATCAACAAAATTTGTGAGTCACTGCTGAAGAAGTGAGCATGACTCATGAAGGCCACACGTTTTGTTAGTCCTTAAGGTTTGACTGGACTCTTGCTCTTTGGTGTGTTGTTTAGGAGTGTGGACTTCTAATCTGGCGAGCCGGGTTCAATTCTGCACTCCCCCACTTGCAGCCAGCTGGGTGACCTTGGGCTCGCCACGGCACTGATAAAACTGATCTGTCTGAGCAGTAATATCAGGGCTCTCTCAGCCTCACCTACCTCACAGGGTGTCTGTTGTGGGGAGAGGAAAGGGAAGGTGACTGTAAGCCACTTTGAGACTCCTTCAGACTCCTTCAGATGGAGAAAAGTGGCATATAAGAACCAACTCTCCTTCCTCTTCTTCTTCTTCTGTTGGTAGATTAGGTTAGCCACAGTTCAGCATTTACATATATATGGAAGGAGAGTAGTCCGTGAACTGCTAAGGTTGCCTTTGAGATTCATATTGCACATGCTGACACCACTGAAGAGACAATTCTCTCTTTAATTTCAGATGTGGCTTGCCTCTTTAGCAGTGCAAATATGTCAGCAAAAAACCTGCCTATGTTGCAGTTGTCATACGTGTTCATGACCATTGTTAAATCATGCATATCTGTTTCTGTATCTTTTCCTGTTAGTGAATTCTGGTGTTGACTCATTCCAACAAAGTTCTCATGCTATTGAAGGTTTTATAGCTGAACGGGTATACATCTTGGCAAAAAGAGAGACAGAAAATCCTACTATTAATGGAATGATTGTTGATTCTTGATGCTGTGAAATATTCCACACAGTGTTTGCTTGTCTGCCTGTAAGCTGGACTGCCAATACCTCTGACTTTAATCATTGGGGCAGAAGATTCATCTCGGGTATCTTGCTGTGTTTTGACTTAGCAATATTGAAGCTTTAATGTAATTTGACTGCCAAACTAGCTGTAAGAATTCAGTGAAAGCCTTGTTTCCTTTTAGTTACCAGCAAACAGTAAATCAGTTTTAAGTTTGTCCTTGATGTAATTTCCTATTTTAAATAACACACAGGCGGGAGGATAGATCTTTTTAATGCAGTCTTGAGCAAGGCTGAGTATGGTACACAAAGAATGTTTAAAATGTCTTGTATTTTTAGACTAGTGATATGAAATATAAGAACTCTTGGCTTTCTATGTATGGAATTGTTTCTCACTGTGGAATGATTGATTTGCATGTTTTAGTTCATGTGATGTTTGTTAGAAATGTAGTAATATGTCCTGAATACATAGTTACTTTGAATGCTTAGCAATGAAAAATGGCCACATGATGTATAATACATTTCAGGAATTTTATGGCTGTTAAATGTCGTGGTTGTGATTAACAAATTCACAGAACACAGTAATTTAACTGTTGATGTTTATGTAAGCGCAAGGCTATAATTTTTGAAGTGGCAGGTCTGTGGGAAAAGGTGGTTTCTCGCTTTTTGTGTGATGTATTATGTTTTGCACCACATTTTCTCCAACAAGCTCAGAAGGGCATTTTAGTTTGACATCTTAGTGAAATTTGCTTTGTTTGACTCTTGGCCCAGCTGAAACTTTTCTTGGTGCTATAGAATGTATACTTGCTGTTATGATACCGTGACTTTTAGTAGCTCGATCTTGTTGATTCTTGCCTATTTTTTTATCTAGAGCAACCTTTCTCAACCTTTTTACCACTGAGAAACACCTGAAACACTCTTCAGGCTTTGAGAAACACCAGAAGTGGTCTGATGGACCAGAATACAGTTAGGGAGCATAGCTGTATACATACCTACCTGTGGCCCCTCCTCTTCTGATTATTGGCCATTTTTGGGAGGGGAGGGCAGGTAAACAAATTCAAAAAATATATATTAATTCCCACCCACTCGGGAAACCCTTTCAAGGCTGTCAAGAAATCCCAGGGTTTCACAAAACTCTGGATGAGAAAGCCTGATGTAGATATTAAGAATGATGCCTTAGGCCAAGTCAGACCACACACCTGGTTTAGCAACTCCTGCCCTAGGTCAAAAGCCCTAGGTTATATATATTTTTTTAATGGTTGTGCAGACCACGCCCTTTCTCAAGCAATACCATTATCTGTCCACTAGATTTACTTGGCTGAGATGTTATAACACATTAATTTGGAGCTTCCAGCTCATTCTTATTTAAATATACACAGACAGATTGTTTGGTGTTAAGAAGGCAATTGTACAACTGTGTGTAATAATGAAGATGTCATCCTGCTTCTCTTCAACACTGAGGGCTCAAAAGTGGCTTACAAAATAAAATGCAGGAACAGTACAAAAATTACAAGTCATCAAGCCCTCTGTCCAAACTCAAATAGGTAGTGAGCCAGGAGAATTTCCAAGGCTTCTCTTGATTCCACTGGCAAGGTTTATGAGTGTTTTCAGACTGCAAACTATGGATTAAGATCAAAAGTCCTTTGACTAGTCTCTTCTGGCCAAACTCTGCAAAAGTTTTTAGGGACAAATGCTCAATCCATGTCTTATTCTGCTGGCTCATATGTTTCCAGTTCCTTCCTTCGGGTCAAACTCTGAATTTAGGGGCCAAACTCGATAACACAGCCCCAGATCAACCGTGAGAATGTGGTATCATTTCACTCATTCACCCCTTTTTTACTTTTAAAATCACTGTGGAGTCTGCAGTGTGGGGAAATGAAGGCCTTCTTTGTCATCGTCCCCAAGTCCTCAGGAACCAAACTGTATGAGGCATGATCTGGTCCCAGAAGCTATTCTTTTTTTGAAGGCTTTAAAATGGTGCCGCATCCCTGTGGTTGACGTAGGGGCAGATTATAATGTAAGTTGACTACAACAGTATAAAGTTCTGTAAAGCTGCTTATTGTCTTTCACATTTTTCTGCCTTTCTGTCTTCAATAGAATGGTTCTGTGCTAGTTCACACATGGCATGAACACACCATAATCCCCAAATAGCATAGGTCTGTATTCCAGGTGTGTTCACCTAAGTGTAAACACACATATAAATGTAGATTCAAGTGGGTAGCCATGCCACTGGACTCGTGATTTTATTTCATTGTACATATATAAATGTCTTACGTGTTTGGATATATGTTTGGTTTAACCAGCAGGTCTGCTTTGTGGTTGGTGCTACTAGTTGTACCAAAACACAAGCCAATGCAAGAACTCAGGTATTTCGTATTCTGTTTCATGCTGTACAATTATTGACAACCACTGTTGGGGACATGATATTGGGCTCTACTACTGATGTTTCTCTGAACAGATGACATTCTTATTACAGCAACCAGTTCCACCAAGTTGGAAGACCTGAGCTATTTGGATGGTCAGAGGAATACTCCCTTAAGAACCTCAATTCGCTTGCCATGGCACAACACAGCTGGAGGGAGAGTTCAGCAAGAAATCAAAGGTATTAATATATTTACCCTTTCTTATGATATCTATAACTCATTAACCCTTAGGAGCAGATGTACCATTCAGGAAGAAGCAGCACAAATTCCACATTTGTACAGTGTGGGTTAGACATAATGCATTAGGTCCATGGTCACATCCTTTAGGGCAGTGGTCCCCAACCCCCGGTCCAGGGACCGGGACCGGTCCATGGATCAGTTGGTACCGGGCCACGGCTCCTCCTCATCCTCCTCCCTGGTTGCTGCCTCAGGGGCTGCCCTGCCACTCTGCCGCCGGCTCATCTTTGGTGTTCTCCAGTGGCCGCCATGGCTGGGGCTCCCCCTTGACGAGGCACAGTGCAGCTGCTGCTGGCAGCACCCCCCAGCAGGCGGCAGGAAGTCAGGGGCGCTGGCAAGAAAGCAAGTGGAGCAGGGGCTTAGGCGGCGGCGACGTCCCTCGGCAAAAGACCCCCCCCCCCCCGGCCCTCAGTAAAATTGTCAAGCGTTGACCGGTCCCTGATGATAAAAAGGTTGGGGACCACTGCTTTAGGGGTCATGTTAGAGGCATTTAAGTTTCAAGGCAGATAGGTGGGATAAGCTACTTTGTTGGAGAAGAGAATAGTTTGTAAACCTTTCTTCTCAGGCCATCTCCCTGATTTAAATCTCATTCTCCCACAGACACTTAAGTACCTTCCCCATTCCAAACTGCTATTGATTGCGGAGTGATGTCATAAATGAGAAATATATCACCAATTCTTCATCACATTAGCAGGTCTATAAGGCTGCTTTTGAAGTTTAAAAAAAGCAGAAAAGGAAAGTTATAAGGAAGTTAAGAGGTCTTGCTATTCAATGTCAGGTTCCTCAAATCATTCATGGAGGGAGGGAGTATTTTGATTTCTAGGCTGTCCCCTTCTCGGGGAAGGTTTCTCTAGGCAGGCTCAGGGTGGCTTAAAACATACAAAACTATATTTACAACAATAATACAATTTAAAATTTTTTTAACATTCTATCATTTCCGTAGTCCCTGTTGTGTCATTTAAGTTCTCTTCTCTTTTTGAGGGACTCCACTAGGCCCTGACCTGGATGGCCCAGGATATCCCGATCTCAGAAGCAAAGCAAAGGAGGTTCACAGTTGTTAGGCAGAGGCTGGCAATGCCAAGCCACCTCTTTGTCTCTTTCCTTAGAAACTCTACGGGGCGCCATAAAATGACTTCATGGCACTTTACATATACACAGGCTCACTGGCTGAAAGCTGCTTTAACATCCAAATCATTGCCTAAAAGAGCTCCTCCACTGTGTGGGAAATCTACAGCTTCTTTTTGCTGATTAATACTGCTGGCTTTGTAGGTACTGTCACATGAAGATGGCTAGATGTCCAAAAAGGAGCCAGTCCTATTACTTGTTTAATAGTTTGAACTTATCTTGTCAGCCTAGCCCACCCTTCTCAATGTATTTTCTGTAATGCTCTTCAGGCTTCAAGAAACCCCCAAAGTGGTGCAATCGTGCAGAATATGGTTGGGAAGCATAGCTGTGTTCATGCCCATCCAAGGTCCCTTCCCACCCCATCTAGGCCCTCTGGCCATTTTGGGGGTGGGTTGGGTCAACATGACCTGATCTGGTCATATTACCTGATAAATGTTGAATGCATTTTTAATATAAAAATATATATAAAAATTAATGAACTACCCATTAGGGAAGCTCTTCCAGGGCTGTCAAGAAACTCCAGAGTTTCTTGAAACCCTGGTTGGGATAGTCTGGCCCAGCCGTAAGAACAAGAAGAGCCAACCCCAATGCCTAGCCCAGCATCCTCGTTCACAACAGTGCTTCCAAGAAAGCTACATCGGAATGAAAGGGGGGCAGCCTTTTCTCAGTTTTGTCTGGCTGACAACAGTTGGTATAGAAATATAGCCACATCTGAGCTACAGGGAAGCGCTTCATGCTGTGATGTGTTTTATGTTTTGTTTTGCTCATCAGAGCACATGTTAGGGCTCCACCCAATCCAAGTCCCATAGAAACACAGTCATTCACACTTGGATGAAACGTTTCTCTGAGTGCAACAAAAGTACATAAAACAGGTCAAACAAAAGGCGATCAAGTGCTAAAACCGTCTATATCTGGAGGCAGAGATCAGAAATGGAAGCTACTACGTCTGTCTAGAATGTCGTGCATAACTATTTTAATTAATCCAACAACTGATAGGAATAAAATATGTCACCAGATATCATGTCAGAAGCTGATCCAAAGCTTATCCAAAAAGAATTTGTGTCTAATATTTAATATGTTTCTCTACTCTCTCATTTTACAAAAGTAAAGAATTACAAGTTCACACATTATCACTGGCCATATGTGAGTTCCAGTGAAATGTATTAAGGAATCTGGGTAAGTGAGAAGGCATCTGTGTAAATGAGAAGGCACATCGTGTTAGGAGCTAGGATAGCTGCTTTACACAATGCTTCTGGAGCCAGCCATTCTGCTTATATCTACGATTAAGGACTTCTTTTCATGTTCTAACAGAGTAGCTGCCAATCCCTGTGGTTACTTCTCATGCCAGCCCCATAAAAAGCAAACTGGAACTTTGTGTATAAGAGGGACCATCTTGGTTACTTTTTACATGATCTTCTGGAATGACATGGGATGGAGCCATACCACAATGAGAGTCTTGTGACTGGCCTAAAGATACCCAGCTGTATGTAGGGAGGCTTTATTTAGAGACCCTCCAGGCTACAGGGTAGTGCATTAAGGCAGGGGTAGTCAGCCTGTGGTCCTCCAGATGTCCATGGACTACAATTCCCATGAGCCCCTGCCAGCAAACACTGGCAGGGGCTCATGGGAATTGTAGTCCATGGACATCTGGAGGACCACAGGCTGACTACCCCTGCATTAAGGGACATTGGTAACACTGGTGTGAAGGAATAGGAATAGGATCCAGTTGTTTACCTTCTGATGACCCACATTACATGAAGCAGTGAGTTCTACGTATGTAAGCTTCTTTATGAAAATATGTATACCCTTCAGTTCCTCTTGTGTTTTGAGCTGCTTTACATTTTGTGCAGAAAAAAGAAAAAGAAAGGGTTTTGATTCCATGCTCAAAGGATGCATCCTATACCTTGCAGTTCTGCTCCTGCCCAAAATGGTTGGAAGGAGGACCATGCTGTAGTCATTGTCTTACTGATTTGGTTTCTGTCTCAGCCTTTTTGTGACTTCTTTAACAGGACTCCCTGTCTCTTCACAGCCTGACGGATGAGCCCCCTTAGAACTTGTAGATTTGATTATCAGAGATAAATCAGACCCTTACGAATATAAGCATGTTGATTTGAAAAACAGTGTTGATGTGTTTTGCATAAACTCTGGATGGAAACCATTTAATGTTTATAGGCCAGCTTTACAAAATTAGCTGTGTCTATTCTGCTCTGACAGTTTTGGTTCAGGGCTGAATTGACAATGCATGATCAAAACCAGGTTATTTGCAGCTTCTAAAACTGTTCTTTCAAGAGGAATACTTGTGCTTCGAATCAACGCTTTTTAAAAGGCATAACATATTTTCGTCTCACCAGTACTTTTCCTTCTCTCCCCTCAGCACGTTTTGCCCCCTATAAGCCTCAAGACATTTTGCTAAAGCCACTATTGTTCGAAGTGCCCAGCATAACAATGGACTCTGTGTTTGTCGGAAGAGACTGGTTGTTTCAAGTTATAGAGGAAAAGCTGAAGAATACAGAGCAGGCAGAGACCAGGGGAGCTGCCATCATTGGAAATGTGGGATTTGGGAAGACTGCTATTATCTCAAAACTTGTGGCCCTGAGCTGCCATGGGAGTCGCATGAGGCAAATCGCTTCCACCAGCCCAAGCTCTTCTCCTAAAAGTACGCTTCAGGTTATTATTTCGGGGACTCGGAAGAAGGGTTTAAAATGCTACGTTATATTAAAAAATATTTTTAGAATATATTTGCTACCTGAATTGCAGTTTTATAGGATGGAAAAGTTACAGTGCTATCTGTTACAATGCTGATAGCCCCTTTTCTTTCCTTCTATCCTTTCTTTGCTGGTGTCTGGGAATGATCCACGGTCCTTCACCCACACCCCCATCGCCTTCTAATGTACACCTGTGTAAAGTGCGGCATGTTTATTTACCCCTTCTCATTGCACTGATTTACTTTCTTGGTAAAGTCCTGCCTGTGTCATTGCTCAGCTTCATTTCAAAAACACCGAGTTCTGTCCCAAAGCGTGGTTTCAGCGACTGGATTACACACATGCTTTCATGCTTGTTGTGGTTTCTTATTTGTTAGCCAAGTTTCCATTACAAGCAGTTCAGATAGGAAGATGATGTGTTCTCCCCCCACCACATGACTTGAATGTTTGGAGTTCTTTTTTTTAAAGGGCCTCCTTTATAGTTAACATTCTGGATAAAAGCATTTTTTAAACCCACAAGACGGTAGGTCAAGAAGCTAAACCCGGATCGTAAAAGCCCACTTTGAAGAAAGCGATAGAAGCCTACCAAGGCAAAGTAGGTGAAAGGAATGGCGCACTGGCAGACTTGCCTGCTGTTACATTTGGTGACCAGTGGGTGGAGGCAGCTAGAGACAATATCTTCCTCAACTGGTCAGTGCAGCAGAGAGAGAGAAAGAGTCCCTGAGTGAACCCCAGAATCTATTCTGAATATATCAGTGCCCTTGGCTTCCTTCTATCCATGCGTGCAGCATCCACAACTAGGAGTTGTGACAGGAGGTGTTTCCCGTGTTATGGAGTAGGTGTGCAATCTGTGTGTGAGCGGCAGAAACGGATGATTGAAAGGAAGCTGGAATTCAGGGAAGGAAGTTTCACCTGGAACTGTAGCCATGAGAGTCTTCCGGCTGCGAGAAGGGTCATGAAGTAATATATGAGGAAGACTGAGTGAAGTAATATGGCAAGCAATTTGTGAAGAGAGCAGCAGTCTCTTACTAACTGTATAGCTCATTTATAACCCCACAAATTCATACCTCCATTTGTTACCTTAATTGCTCTGCCTAGTTTCAGGGCTGGATACAAAATGTGCCTTCATTTTTACCTATTACTTCCCTATGTGTATGCTCTGATGTCCTTTGACTTCTGATTTTACTGCAGACTCCTTTTTGTCCTTTGGGGGACCATAATAATCCCAAGTATTCTGTGTGCAGGATTAGTGTTAAAAATTACAGCGTTTCTGGAGGTGAGGTTTTGTGTGGCAAAATGTGGCAGATATATTTTCACATGACTTAAGTCAGGGGTAGTCAAACTGCGGCCCTCCAGATGTCCATGGACTATAATTCCCAGGAGCCCCCTGCCAGCGAATGCTGGCAGGGGGCTCCTGGGAATTGTAGTCCATGGACATCTGGAGGGCCGCAGTTTGACTACCCCTGACTTAAGGTATAAAGAACAAGCATATTTCGATATGAAGGTTCCAGCCTTGATGAGAGGAAGTAGATCAGTTTATGCCCTCACATCAGCCAAATATTTGAGAAGTGCCTGTTCTGTAGATACGTATGCATCTTTTTATATTGTCATATTCAGCAATAAAAGGCTCACTTGAGGTACTTTAAGGAGTGCGGGTGAATGCCATTTTATTACAAAGCGACTTCAATGTTTTTCTTCTGTTTTTGAGTTGAATATCTGATGTCATGGCATCCTTGCACTAGTGTGGTAGATAAATATCACCTTCAAAATACAGTTTTCAGTAAATGCAACTCCAGGGATGAAGTCATAACTGGTAACACATGAGGGCAATCTAAGGAGTTCAAACAATGTTTAGCTTTCCCCAGAAGACTAAACATTTCCAGTATTACATATATTTGTAATCGGTACCACAAAATGATTATTGCTAGTTATAACTTGGGACGTCTGCCTGTTTTTTCCCCCCTCCACAGCCGGTGACCCCTGTCAGGAGATCCCTCTCAGCCAGTTGTCCCCTTCTATTGTTACCTCAGGTGGGATCAGTACAATCAAAAACTTGAACTGCCCCTCTGCTCAGGAGCATCAGAACCAAATGAGTGATTCAGTTAGACGGCTTGCTTCAAAGGTAACATGGAATATTTATCAGTTTCTTCAACAGTATGCAAAAAAAAACAGAATTTGGGAGGTTTGTGCCTTTTGTAGTGCTTGTTGTGAGCATTCAGGATACTTGGTAATCATAGCTATGTGGTCAGGACCATGTGGGCTCTCTCTACCCCCCCCCCCGTCCTTCCCGGTTTCAATAAAAAAAGCAATTTACTTTACTCCTGTACACAGGTAATCAGAAGCCCTTGTATAACCTTGTATTAGGTTTCTGGATAATCTATTCCTTTTCTTTTTCTCTCCCTTTTCTGGCTATAGAAGGCAAAGCCACAGTCTTGTTTAAGAATTATGGGGCTATTCTTTTTCTATCTGACTCTGGCAGATGGTGATCACTAATTCCTATGGAAGCTACAGCTAGTTTGTTCCGTGTAGCTTCCTGCAATGCATGTAATAAGACGGAGGGGAGGATAAAATATTTGATTTAGGCAGCTTAGAGCACTTCCGTCATTGATGTATCTAACAGTTATATAAACTGGAATTATCAGCAAATTGCAGTGGGGGGTATTCGAATGCATTTCTGCAAGAAGGATTGTGAAAGGAGAAAAGCTTTGCAATGCGTCGTAAATAGGAGAAGATTTGGTCTGATATTGAAATATTACATTAAAGGGGAGAAAATTCCCTCCTAAAAATATCCAGTACACTGTTTATGTAAGAACTGCCCCAATGTTGACATCATCAGAGCAGTTGTTATATTTAGAATGTATTAATCCCGGTCCATTTGACTTAACCTACAGACTTATACAGTCAGAAAGCTTTGCCCTTTGTCCTGAAAGACAATTTCGGAGGCCAGTACATGTCTCCCTGGAATTATTGGATCTGAAAAGGTCTTTGAGTCATGACCAGTTCTGCTTTTTGGTTATACGCAGCATTCTTTGCTGGCACAATGACTGCATTATGAACTTAGCTGTAAATTAATTTGTGTTTGCAAAATTGTGTCTGCTCTTTTTCTAAAATGTGTTGTTTGACACTGGGGAATATATTTGGGAAAGGAGGTCATGCACCTTGTAAGGACAAGGAATCCCCATCAGATGTGGAAAACAGTCACACACTTCTCTCTACATCCTTTCTCCATTTCTGAAGCGACTTTCTTTTTCCATGTATGTGACCTTTGACCTTGGTTTCATTTTACCCTTGTGTCAGCACTAACATAGTGGTGACTGTTAATTTGAGATTGAGGAATGTATTACAGTTCCCAGATTTGCTTATAAGGATGTTCCATTTAACCTTTTTAGCACTGGTATATACGTAACATTAAATCATCAAGTTAGAAATTATTTTCTTCTTTTTTTTAAGTTGAGCATTCTCCTTCTCTCCCCTTTCCCTCCAAGATTCTGAGTCAAGACACTGAGGAGTGAATGAATTGGTTAGTGGTTAAATTCGGTACTTTTTAGTACTTTAGTCTGGATCTCCCAAACTTCTGGTGCTTAACAAGGAGCAAAAGTCTTAAGTCCAAAATCTCATCCTGCTTCATGGATTTGAGCATGCCTTTTCTGTTGTCTGCACATATTTATCTTGTGACATTTGTAGAGTGGGTAAAGATGACGAGGAAGGAAGGGCTATATGGTATAGCCTGATCTCAGAAGCTAGACATAGAATCATAGAGTTGGAAGGGACCTCATGGGTCATCTAGTCCAATCCCCTGCACTATGCAGGACACTCACAACCCTATCACTCATCCACTGTAATCTGCCACCCCCTTAAATGGTTGGTACTTGGAAGAGAGACTAGCAAGGAAGATTCTGCAGAGTTAGGTGGTAGCAAACCACCACTGCTTCTCACTTGCTTAGAAAGCCCCTTGCTTATGGGGTTGCCATAAGTGAGCTGTGACTTGATGGTACTTTAGGTGCATACAAAACTGATGTGTATGACATTTTGAAATGGAATTCCATTCATATACATTCATAAACATTTCAAATTAAGAAATTCTTAGTTCTTCGTCTTTTAAACTGAATATGTCCTATAACTTTAAACCACTTGGACCATAGTAAATCAGAGTTCTCATTCCTTTGGTGAGATGTAAGTTATAGCATTAAAAAACCCACTTTACTGAGCCATTCTCTAACTTCAGGCTTTAAAAATTTTCAGTAACATGCAAAATGTGCCGCAGTAATTAGATACAAAGATGTATCTTGTAGCCTAATGGGAATTCTAGATACATAATTCAATAACAGGCATTTGGGTTATTTTCTGTGGTTCTTTCCAAACCAGCATTCACCAGAATGGCAACCTTTCCCAAAAAGAAACAGCTCTTGGGCACAAATACTACATACCATCAAAATTCAGACCATGAGTCATATACTTTGACAATTGCTTTTGAGGTTAAATATAACTGATGAATCTAGAGTTCCTAGTTCTGGGTTGGGAAATCCCTGGATATTTTGGGGGTGGAGCCAGGAATGGGAAGGATATGATGTGGGGAGGGACCTCATTGGAGTTTAATGCTATGGGGTCCACCCTCCAAAGCAGCTGTTTTCTCCAGGGGAAATGATCCCTTTAGTTTGGATATGGCCTGTAATTCCAGGGATCCCTAAATCCTGCCTGGTGACTGGTATCTCTCGATGAATCATTTCCCATCAATTTTCCCTGAAAGTTAAGCATATAGAAAACCAATCAATAAAGCAAATTCCCAAACTTCCATTAAAACCTTGTGTCCTAGTGTTGAGCTCCATTTTAGATTATGGATTTAAGAATCTCTTGTGAAGATCTAGTGCAGAGGGTCACAAGACATGTTATAGCCAGGTTCTCTTTAGCATACTAAAAATTGGTATATAAATCCAATTATAAATAAATAAATAAATAAATACTGTTCTGTAAGTTTACTGTTTAATAATAACTGTTTTGTGTCAGCATGTAAAATACTATACTATATATGAACATTTGTTTTTGAAAGAAAAGGCAAGCTACTTTACTTTAAAGTAAAAGTTAAATATCAATTGAGAGAACAATATGTGTCCAACAGTCAATACCACTCAAGACAGATTATTCCCTGAAAACACTCGAAATGCAATGTTCAGACCAGAGATGTAGTACTGTTGTTAATCTGTTGTAGTATAAAAATGTCCTTTGTTCATGGAGTATATTTATCGTGTGTATCCAAATTCTTACTGATTAAAGTGAAATTATATGTTGGAAAAGGACCATGAGATCTGCACTTTAAAAAATGTGCGCGCATGTGCGTTCACTTTCCTTTATTTTGTTTTGTGAGACAATTTAAAAGATCCAGTTGAAATGCACATTCAGCATGTTTTCACATTGAGTGTTACAAAGTTAACCACTGGAATCTTTCTCCACAAATTGTAAATCGTGTTTTTTCCTTCTCTTCAAAGGTTGTTGCCTATCACTACTGCCAAGCTGACAATACATATACATGTCTTGTCCCAGAATTTGTGCATAGCATTGCAGCGTTACTGTGCCGGTCACATCAGCTAACAGCATATAGAGACCTTTTGATTAGAGAACCACACCTCCAAAGCATGCTTAGCCTTAGGTCCTGTGTTCAAGATCCAGTAGCCGCATTCAGAAGAGGAGTGCTGGAACCACTTACTAACCTTAGGAAAGGTAAGGAAAAAGAAGAAGAGTTGGTTCTTATATGCCACTTTTGTCTACCAGAGTCTAAAAGTGGCTTACAATCCCCTTCCCTTTTCTCTCTCCATGAAGTAACTGAGGCCGAGAGAGCCTGGATATTACTGCTCTGTAAGAAGAGCCTTATCAATGAGCGTCTTGTGGCGCAGAGTGCTAAGGCAGCAGACATGCAGTCTGAAGCTCTGCCCATGAGGCTGGGAGTTCATGTCAGCAGCCGGCTCAAGGCTGACTCAGCCTTCCATCCTTCCGAGGTCGGTAAAATGAGTACCCAGCTTGCTGGGAGGTAAACGGTAATGACTGGGGAAGGCACTGGCAAGGCCACCCCGTATTGAGTCTGCCATGAAAACGCTGGAGGGCATCATCCCAAGGGTCAGACATGACCTGGTGCTTGCACAGGGTATACCTTTACCTTTAAGAACAGCCTTATCAGTGCTGTGATGTGCCCAAGGTCACCCAGCTGGCTGCATGTGGAGGAGGAGCAGGGAATCCAGCTCGCCAGATTAGAAGTTGGCGCTCCCAACCACTACACCAAGCTGGCTCTGTTTCTTGAATGATACATCTCATGGTGCTCTGAAGTGTGTCAGACATTTCCAAAACAGATTGTGTTCGTTTGTTGATCTTAGGAGGGCTGCTTTTGGTCTTGTGCTAAATATGATAGCAAAACTCACCTAGAAAATATTTCAAACTATTGATAATTCAGCTGCATTTCATGTGGTGAGAACATGTTTAGAAAGCTAAATTGATTTGTTAGTCTTAAATGAATAATGAACACCTACATTTATGCCAGAACATTATTAGACTATAACCTTACACATTCACTGATGTGTTCATAAACCATCTGTAGTGCATGGCACATGGTTTATTACTTATGCCGGAAGTTCTGAGAGTCCATTTGCAAAATGGAACCTTAACAGAAGTTTGCAATGCTAAATGGTTCAGTAACATCATGTACTATTTCTCTATAGCACTGGCTTTATTAATGTAGCAGCTATCATGGATTTGATGAACTACGGTTGTCGCCCACATATCTCAGAATGTTTGATTAGTAAATAGAAGAAACTCAATATCAGCAAAGATGGATTGGAAAGCTAGGCTACTATTACTCTGCTGCAAAATGTGTGTGTGTGTGTGGGGGGGGAGATGGTTTGCTGGAGGAAAAGTATACCGCTGTTCCCAAGAACCTCCTAATTTGGATGCTTTTCTTCCAATTGCTTGAGGAAAAGTTGAGGGAGCGTGGTCTGTTTAGCTTGAGGAGAAGACTTCTAAGAGGTGTTTGGATAGCCATTTTCAAGTACTTAAAGGGCTGGAGGATGGAGCAGAGTTGTTTTCTGTTGCCCCAGAGAGTCGGACCAGAACCAATGGGATGAAATTAATTCAAAATAATTTTCGGCTTAACATCTGGAAGAAGTTCCTGACAGAGCAGTTCCTCAATGGAGCAGGCTTGCTTGGGAGGTGGTGGGTCTCTCCTTTTTAAGCAGAGGCTAGAGAGCCATCTGACAGAAATGCTGATTCTGTGAACTTAGGCAGATTGTAAGTAGGTGGGCAGAAGGGATTGTGTCTGAGCTTGGCTCTTGCGGCTCAAGGAAGTGCTGATCACTACTTTGGGGTCAGAAGGCGAATTTCCTCCAAAGCAGACTAGCCAGCCATTCTGGTTGTTGTTGTTGTTGTTTTGACGAGGGCATCATCTGGACATGGAATTGGGGACATGGTGGGTGAGCAGGTAGTTGCGAATTTCCTGCATTCTGTAGGGGGTTGGACTTGATGACTGTTGAGATCCCTTCCAACTCTATGATTTTTAGAGAAGAGCTGGGTTTTTATGCCCTGCTTGTCACTATCCAAAGGGGCTTATAAACACCTTTCCCTTCCTCTCCTCACTACAGACACCCTGGGAGGTAGATGAGGCTGAGAGAACTCTAAGAGAACTGCTCAGTGAGAACAGCTCTAAGACAACTATGACTAGCCCAAGGTCTCCCAGCTGGCTGCATGTGGAGGAGTTGGGAATCAAACCTGGCTTTCTGGATTAGAGTCTGCCTCTCTTTATCAACTACACCAGGGGTAGTCAAACTGCGGCCCTCCAGATGTCCATGGACTACAATTCCCATGAGCCCCTGCCAGCATTCACTGGCAAGGGCTCATGGGGATTGTAGTCCATGGACATCTGGAGGGCCGCAGTTTGACTACCCCTGAACTACACCATACTGGTCAAGGTGTTTTATGATAATGTCTGAACTATGCTCTTGTAAAAAAAATTAAATATCTGGTGTATAACTGCTGTTCAGAAATCCAAAATGCCCCCACAGCTTTAAGAAATTCAAATCCACACCTCAGTTCTAAATATTTGGAATCAGTGTGTCAGACTAGGATGCCGTAATATAGTTCCTACAATGCATTTTTTTTTTATTTTCTGGAATTTCTATACCGCCATCCCATAAGGCTCAGGGTGGTTGACAGAAACTGTTGTGGACATACATCACAATCACAACCCAAACACATCAACAGTAATCATAACAGTGGTTCCAAAATTAACAAAATATTACAACAGATTCATTTGAAGAACAACTTTAACAAGAACCCCCTAGGGAGGTCAGTTTTGTTCAAGTCATGGAGAGGGGGGTCTGCAGGGGGGGAGCAGATGTTGCGGGTCGGTCAGCCTGAACCAAATGCCTGGTGGAGGAGCTCCCTTTTGTATGCCCTGTATAATTATGGGAGTTCAGGCAGGGCCCTGATCTCTTCAGGGAGCTCATTCCACCAGGTGGGTGCCAGGACGGAGAAGGCTCTGGCCCTTGTTCATGTCTGATATGCTTCTTTGGGGCCAGAGATCACCAGCCAGTTGGTGGTGGCAGAGCGTAGGGCTCTTCTGGGATCGTAGGCAGAGAGACGGTCTCTCAGGTACACTGGGCCCAAGACTGCATATGGCCTTGAAGGTGATTACCAGAACCTTAAGCCTGATCTCAAATTTGACTGGGAGCCAGCTGAATTGTTAAAGCACAGGCTAGATGTGGAATCTCCACAGTGTATTCGTGAGGATCCTGGCTGCGGCATTCTGCACCAGTTGCAGATTCTGGATCAAGGATAAGGGTAGGCCTATGTAGAGCGAGTTGCAGAAGTCTCGTCTAAAGGTGAGCATCACATGAATCAGGTGGCTAGGTGTTCTGGAGCCAAGTAGGGCACTAGTAGCTTGGCTTGGCATAGGTGATAGAAGGCCTACCACGTTACTGTCGTGACCCGTGGCTCCATGGAGAGGGAAGCATCGAGGATCGCACCCAGGTTTCAGGTGGAGTGAACTACTGATAGTTGTGCTCTGTCCAGGCTGGGGAAGCACGCTTCTTTGCTTGGTCCCTTCCTACCTAGCCACAGGACTGCCACTTTTGAAGGGTTAAGGTTCCGACAACTCTGCTTGAGTCATCTCATCGCTGCTTCCAAGCATCTGGCTAAGGATTCTGGGGGAGAATCAGTGCAGTCGTCCATCAAGTATTTATCTCTGCATAGGTTCCTGTCACAGATTTGTTAGAAAATAGAATCATCATATAATATATTTTTGTGGGAAGGTATGAAATGACACATAAGGAGACAGAATCAGCGCTGTGTTATTTCTACAACAGTAACAAAAGATTCTGTCAGTGGTGTACTCAAATTGAATTATTTAAATGGGGTAGTGGAGGGGTACATGCAAGATACTGGAAAAGGTACACATCTTAATTGCTTTTTCACTTTATTGCCTTCCAGAACAGAAAATTCCACAAGAGGAATGCATCATTTTGATAGATGGCTTAAATGAAGCTGAGTTTCACAAACCTGATTATGGGGATACAGTTTCTTCATTCATTACAAATATTATTTCTAAATTTCCTCCCTGGTTAAAACTAATTGTGACTGTGCGAACAAACCTTCAGGTAATACTTTTTAAAATGTGTTGCTTACAAGCATTTAAAGTTGACGGAAAAGAAGTCTCCGAGTAAACAAGACACTGAAGCATTAATTATAACTGGAAATGATAATAAGGAGGTTTTAACAATTGTTACTATGATGCATATGTAGTTGGTGGGTTGAAGAATACATTAAGCATTAAGCCCATCTGATCCAAACCTGCTCAGAATCCCCAGCCCAAAGGAAATGAGATTGGCCTCAATCAGGACCCTGCAGGACCTTAGCCAGTTCCACAGGGCCTCTAAGACAAGAGGTGTTCCATCATGCCTATGGTTGAGGCCTAAATAGACCTTCCAGAAGTTCTGGCATCACGGCTGAAATGCAGAGTAGACTTGCCCTCCAAAGATCTTGAATCTCCCCCACCCCGGTTTAAATGAGTTAGGTGTTACTGTAAATTACAAATATGTTTTATGGGTTATATCCTATTTTACTATGCGATTGGTTGTTTTTAAACCATGCAATTACCCGTCCTGAGCTACCCAGGACTAATAACATTTATTATTATTATTTGGAATTTTATATGTATGTATGCTTAGTGAAATATAAAGATGGAAAATTAGGCTAATTTGTGATGGCAGCAATATGAGATACCTTTTGATAGGTGCCATGGTTCAGTGGCTGTGACTGCTTTATATGCAGAAGGTCCAAGGTTCAGTCCCCAGAATCTCTAGTTAAAAAGATCAGGTAGGAGGTGATGTGAAATATCTCTGTGCCTTTGGAAGGTAGCACCTCTGCCATTCTGATAATGTATGATTGGCCATTAGCTACATTATTAGGGAGAGCCCGTGACTCTGTGGAAGAGTCTCTGCTTCGCATGCAGGAAGTCCCAGGTTCAGACCTCAGCATCTCCAGTTATAGAGGACTAGGGAGCAAGGGATGTGAAAGGCCTCTGCCTGATACCCTGGAGAGCCACTACCAGTCTGAGTAGACCTGCACTGATGGCTTGATTCAGTGTAAAGCAGCTTTGTGTGTGTTCATACCTGATGACCCAAAGAAGAATTTCCAACCTTGTTGAACCTTGTGGACACTTCCAGAATTTTGACAACAGGTAGTGGGCGTCCAACAAAATAGCTGCCACGACTGAAATGAGGCTTTGTTGAATTGAAAGATTTCAATTGAAACAATTGAAAGATTTCACAAGATGTTAGGATAGTCCAGTCCCAATACGATAGAGGTAAGCTCATTGCAGGTACCAAAATGGTACTTCCTGGGTTCTTTCTACCCTGATGAAGTGGAGGAAAGCCAGGTTTGGTCTGTGCTTTGGGTAAGAAGCAAGTGGCCATCAAGAAATGCATCACTGGACACTGTGGGCATGGTGTTAGGGATCACAGACCTACAGGAAGGCTGTTACAGGAAAATAAGTATCCCCGATATGCAGATCTCTTTTTACCAGGTTGGCATTTAGATTTCTGGCGGCCCTCAGAAGCCTTCTTGTCTATCTACAGTGCTACTGAGCTCCTTTTCTCACCCATAGCAGTTCCTGAAACTGGCATCTGAAGGGATTTGGAGCAGCGGTTCAACTTATGCACCACTATCCCTCTTGGGTTAAAGGAGGGAACTGCAGAAAAACTAATCTGGCCAGCAGGCAAAACTCTCAACCACAATAGACCAAAGCAATCAGCATGCCAATTAAGCCTGCAGGTGAGGGTTTCATTAAGATAGAGGTTCTTGGTGCCAAAAAATCCCGGCACTTTGGACCCAGATGTTGGAGTGGGGGGTTTTGGCTTCGTTGTCTTCACAGCAAGCAAGGGTGGAATCGAGAGAGATAATTTTTCCCCACGAGGAAGCATTAAACCATGCCGTTTTCCACCCACGGTCTGAAATGCTACAGTCCAATTACAGTCCTACCAGCACCATATCTTGTGTGATCTTGACCAGTTGTTCACTCATTGAATTCACATCTGTAATAGAATTTAATCTTATTCCAGCATTATCTGCCATAGCAGCTTGCCTTTTGGTTTAACCGCGCCTCTACAGCTAGCAAGTTTAAATGCCATTTATATCCCTATGAAACACGTACCATACTAAATTATTTGTATTTCTGTCTCTCGTTTATTTAATACAGGAGTTAACCTGCTCACAACCTTTCTTCATGATCTCCCTAGATGATTTCCCTGACAACAAAGAAATACAAGCTGATCTGAATGCCTATATTCAGTACAGGATCAATGCAAGCCAGGATATTGTAAACAACATATCTCTGAATGGGAAAGCAGATGCAGCTATCATTGGGAAAGTGAGCAACCACTTGATCATGAGGAGCATGGGATCGTATCTCTACTTGAAACTGACCCTAGATCTCTTTCAGAAGGGTCACCTAGTAATCAAAAGTGCCAGCTACAAGGTGGTCCCAGTCTCCCTCTCAGAGCTTTATTTGCTTCAGTGCAACATGAAATTCATGACTAATTCGTCCTTTGAAAGAGCCCTGCCAGTGCTCAACGTGGCTTTAGCATCTCTTCATCCGTTGACAGATGACCAGATTTTCCAGGCTATTAACGCTGGCCAGATACATGGTGAACACGAGTGGGAAGAATTCCATCAGAGGATGGAGGCCCTTTCAGGGTTTCTGATCAAAAGGCGCGACAAGACACGTATGTTTTGTCATCCTTCCTTCCGGGAGTGGCTTGTTTGGAGAGCAGACGGTGAAAATACCGACTTCCTGTGTGAACCAAGGTAAACGGCTGCATTTATTTACTTATTTAGGAGAGTTCTGTGGGGCTTCTCCAGAGTTGTGTTTAGCATGGCTTGCAGTTAATATAGTATCAATATTAAAACAAGCCTGATACAGAAGAACAGAATAAAAGGAACATCATACCAGAAGATAGCCATAAAACAGCCTGGTGTCAGGTAATCCTCAAGGACAGAGGCAGTCAACCTGTGGTCCTCCAGATGTCCATGGACTACAATTCCCATGAGCCCCTGCCAGCAAACGCTGGCAGGGGCTCATGGGAATTGTAGTCCATGGACATCTGGAGGACCACAGGTTGACTTCCCCTGCTCAAGGGGAAAAGAATGTTACATCACAGAGAATGACCTGCCTCTAACATGGAAGTGGATTGTCCTGTGATATGTTTCCTGTATATCAGTGGTTCTCAACCTTCCTAGTGCCACGACCCTTTAATACAGTTCCTCATGTTGTGGTGACCCCCAACCATAAAATTATGCCAATGTTCTTTCACAGAAATTAAAATGAAGCTGACCAATGGCGTGAAGTTCCATTGTTCATGACTGTATATAAATTGGTTCTTTTCCGGGGTTTCTCAGTTCAGTTCTGCCTCTTGTCCCACCATGCCGATCTCGCTCTTTTCCGCTGCTCCAGACAGACAAATGCTCTGTCTTGATCTACCCCACAAGGTTATTCTGTGGATGGCGCCCCCCCCCCCGGCCAAGCTGCTTGCCCTGCTGCGACCCCTGTGAAAGGGTCATTCAACCCTCAAAGGGGTCCCGACCCCCAGGTTGAGAACCACTGCTGCAAAGAAATAGGCGGTATAGAAATCTAAATAAATAAATACAATTATACAAACAGCTTCTGTGAGGTTTTTTTTTCATCACTGTATCAATCAATCAATTTATTTACGGTCATAGACCAGCCAGTAAAAAACATAAAATTACAAATATAAAATTACAAACATCACTGTATAACATTGTGACAACAGAAAAGCGTTTGCTTAACAAGATGAAAGAAAACAGCTGTTCTGCTATAGAGCTGGGTTGCTTTTCCCCTCTCCATTTCAAGCACACGTTGTACATTGCACTATAAAAAAAGAGATGAGAAAATAATACCTGTAAAGTGAAATTGTATGTAGGCATGAAGCTGTTATTTATATATCTGCTATTATTTATGTATCTTTATTCTAATTCGTTGTGGGATTCCCTTACACATGATCTCTCCATTACTGGAAACACTTTTGATTCTTATTTCTTCTTGTGTTACAACAAATCCTCCTGAGGCTTACAGAGATTACAGCCACTGTTAGGGATTGGATAAATATAGTTGGTGGATCCCTTAAGAAAGCCTTTATATTCCTCAATTTCAGATTGCTTGTTTCACTGTGCTTTGTACCTGTGATTCTTTCGCATAAAATGTTTGTGAATCCAGTAAGTAGAATTTCTAATGGACATCCTTATAATTTGAAAAGAGTTCAAATATTTACCCTTCCAGATCTTACATTTTTTGGCTCCTTAAAATTAGAGACAGTTCTAAAATTAATCAAGAGATAAGAGTAGGTTGGCTGCGGGTAGTTGCTTTTATCTTCTGTAGCTGTGCTGCCAGGCGCTTTGTTGGAACGCTTGCAGTTGGAAAATATGGACCCCATAGGTACGAGTCAGAGGACTGTTTGACTCATGTGATATCCCCAAAGCATCTTTGGATTTTATTATTTTTAAAATAGCGATTTGTTACATCTTTCCCCATAGCATTTCAAAAGCAATTTGAGATTCATCTTAGGAAAAGAGCTAGTGTCAGAGTAAAAGGTAAAGGTATCCCCTGTGCAAGCACCGAGTCATGTTTGACCCTTGGGGTGACGCCCTCTAGCGTTTTCATGGCAGACTCAATATGGGGTGGTTTACCAGTGCCTTCCCCAGTCATGACCGTTTACCCCCCAGCAAGCTGGGTACTCATTTTAGTGACCTCGGAAGGATGGAAGACTGAGTCAACCTTGAGCCAGCTGCTGGAATTGAACTCCCAGCCTCATGGGCAGAGCTTTCAGACTGCATTTCTGCTGCCTTACTCTGCGTCACAAGAGGCTCTGTAGTGGCAGAGAGGGGACCTGACCTTGTGTTTCCTAGTGTCAGAGTAGGCACTAGGAAACACAAGGTCAGAACCTCCCTCTCTGCCACGAAACTCACTGGGTAACCTTTGGGCCAGTCACTCTTTCTCAGCCTAAGCTACCTCAGAGTTGTTTTGAGGACCAAATGGAGAGGGGAACAATCTTGTGAGAGCTCTTACATGAGCCTCAAGTAGCTTTTGGCAGTATGATTTGTAGGGGGCAGCACCAAGGCAAGTATTGTTGTATGAAGTCCATTTTAAAGACAACAGGGGTAGTCAAACTGCGGCCCTCCAGATGTCCATGGACTACAATTCCCAGGAGCCCTTGCCAGCATTCGCCAGCGAATGCTGGCAAGGGCTCCTGGGAATTGTAGTCCATGGACATCTGGAGGGCCGCAGTTTGACTACCCCTGTGCTAGATGGATTGGTTCTACCTTAAAATTACATTAGATGATACATTATTTTTATTTTTTCATAATCCGTGGAGCACTCATTGGTGTACAAAGTGCTCTACAATTTTATTGCACATTTTGTAGTTTAATTTATATTTTAAAATCTGTAAACATCTAAATCTGCTATTTGGTGTAGAGCCAGTTTGGTGTAGTGGTTAGGAGTGCTGACTTCTAATCTGGCATGCCGGGTTCGATTCTGCACTCCCCCACATGCAACCAGCTGGGTGACCTTGGGCTCGCCACAGCACTGATAAAACTGTTCTGACCGAGCAGTGATATCAGCGCTCTCTCAGCCTCACCCACCTCACAGGGTGTCTGTTGTGCGGAGAGGAATGGGAAGGCGACTGTAAGCCGCTTTGAGCCTCCTTCAGGTAGGGAAAAGCGGCATATAAGAACCAACTCTTCTTCTTCTTCTTCTTCTTCTTCTTCTTCTTCTTCTTCTTCTTCTTCTTCTTCTTCTTCTTCTTCTTCTTCTTCTTCTTCTTCTCATAAGTCATGATGCTAGTGTAAGAAACTCTGCCCCCCCTCCCGAATCATAGAATAACAGAGTTGGAAGGGACCTGCACAATGCAGGACACTCACAACCCTATCGCTCATCTGCTGTAACCTGCCACCCCCTTGAACCTTCACAGAATCATCCTCTCCATCAGATGGCTATCCAGCCTCTGTTTAAAAATCTTCAAAGATGGAAAACCCACCACCTCCCCTGTGCCTATTATGAAGAAATGCTTTCATTTGTATTGGCAACAGAATTGTGAAAGCTTTTTTTCAAATCTTCATTATGTGTCTACTGTTTTGAGAGTAAAGTAAGAAGCTATGTGGTTTAACAGTCCTTCTTTAGTAGTTCTTCATCCTCACCGCCTCTTAATCAAATCCAGATATGCTGTATGGTGACCCTGACAGACCACATCAGACACTAGTTTACATTACTCAGGATTAGATTTGTCTTCTAATCCAGAAAACCACAAGTAAAGCTCATGGGACCGATCTTGGCCAATTCTTGCCTTCCTACTACAGCCTGCTGTGTTCTGCAAAAGAAGTATCTGAGGATTGGAGGATTATTAAGAATGGTGTGAGATATGGCTGTTTACATAGTAGGAAGAGAGGGCTGATTGAAATCTCCTGCTTACACCAGGGTGGGAGGGTTGGATCCAGCAGGAACTTGTGTTTCTATGGTGACTGTGGAAAGCTCTGTCAAGTTGTAGCCATCTTATAGCAATTCTATAGGCAGCCTTCCTCAACTTTTTTAGTGTTGAGAACCCCATGAAACATTCTTCAGGCTTTAAGAAGTCCCAGAAGTAGCATGATAGTACAGAATATGGTTGGGAAGCATAGCTGTGGACATGCCTACCTGGGGCCCCTGCCCTTCCGACCCCTCCAGGCCCATAACTGGCCATTTTGGGAGGGTTTTCATGAAACCCTGGTTGAGAAAGCCCCCAGTAGGGTTTCCAAGGCAAGAGATGAACAGAGGTAGCTTGCCATTGCCTGCCTCTGTGTAGCTAGGATGGCCTTAATTGGTGCTCTCCCTTTCAAGTAATAATCAGGGCCTACCCTGCTTAGCTTCTATGATCGGATGGTGTCCGGGAAGCCTGGGTCATCCAGGTCAGGGCTGTATTTCTCTAGGCAAGGCAATTAGATCTGCAAACATTATGCTGGAAGAGTTTCCTGTCATCCTGGCTTAAAAATGAGGTGCGGGGCCAGGAAGGGAGAATGAAATCAGTTCTTGTTTTCAGAGGACAAGTGAGAGGCCACGACATTGATTAGGACTGTTTTAAATCCTCCCTGTTTTGTAACTCTCTTTCTACAATTAGGAATGGGCATGCCCTCCTGGCATTCATGTTCTCTCGGCAGGAAGGGAAGCTTAACCGTCAGCAGACAATGGAACTTGGCCATCACATTCTAAAAGCTCATATTTTCAAGGTAGAAACCTGCAATTTATTTTGTTCTCTTTGCTTTTATATATTTATTTTGAATTAAATCGGCCTGGGGTGAAAGGAGTCCCCCTGCCTGAGACACCCTTCAGTGAGCTGGCAGAATAGGGACAGGTTGGAAACCTTTATGGTTGCAGTATCCCCGAAAAAGGTACCAAGGGTGTGATGGGAAAAGGTTGTAGCCACGGTGTGACTTTGTATGGGGTGACTAGGATGGAGCTGGTTGGCTTGGGGCGTGTCTCCCAGTATGCAGGATTATAGCCTTGTTCAATTTAGGATGGTAAGAACCCATGGGTACCAGAGTATGGTCTCTTTAAAAGGTGGAAGCTGGAGGATACATGGTTTGGAGAAGGGCGTAGGAGTGCAGAAGCTGCTTTCCTATCTGTCCCAGGTTCCTTTGTTACCATGTGATGAAAAGTAAAGCAGAGATGCCCAGCAAAATCACTTCCCTTTCCACCCCCATCTTTTGAGGACAGTCCACAGGATATATGAACTGCAGGCTACTCCCCAGACTACCGCAACTGGGGACGTGGACCCTCCCCTCCCTGCATGGGCCCAATCTCTATTATGCTGCTCCAATACAATCACAACCCCTGTTTCTCTTCCCCTCCCCCACCTCTCTGAAACTTAATTTCAGGAAATGTAGAATTTGAGTTTTGCAAACTCTAAAATTTGAATGTTACCATTGATTTCTTAAGAACACAGTCCTATCTGTTGTTATCTGACTGGAAAACTGTGTCATATTTTCTCTTTTGACATAGGCTTATAAACGTCGAAGAGTAATTTAGTGCAGTTTTTGTTAGGGCATGAAGTTCTTTTGAGAGGCGCTTTGTAACCTTGTCTTTTATTATCACTGTTTGATGTTTGATGCTGTCTCCTAGGGACTCAGTAAGAAGACTGGGATGTCTTCCAGTCATCTCCAGGCCTTGTGGATTGGCTACAGTACTGATGGTTTATCAGCAGCCCTTGCATCTTTGCGAAATCTCTACACTCCTAATGTAAAGGTGAGTGAATAAAAATGTCAGAAAAAAATACGAGCTGAGCAGTCCTGCTTAACCATGTAAGACTTTCTAATCTTGGTGAAATTTCCTCTAAATTTCAAAGAAAAACAAAGTTTGCCAGGTTTTTCTGACAGCAGCGTAATGTCTGCATTCAGTAGCCATTTTCCTGTGATAACTTTTAAGTTTCTGTTGTCCCCAAGAGAGTGAGGGGTAGGGGGAGGGCAGAGTCTTCTTGTATATGCCAGGCCAGGCACACCAGCCAACCCAGGACACTTAGCAGCCGTTTTCATCAAGCCTATAAGTGGTGTCTCTGTTTCAAAGCACTTTTCCCAATTGCATTGTAAGCATAGAGCCTTGAAGAGCATTCAGACTCTACATAACCAGGCTGTTCTTCTCTAGACCGGTTCTAGCTACTGGATGTCAGTTTAGTGGTAGAAGTGGGAAAATGTTAATTATTGGCAATGTGGTGGAAGTGGAACAGAGGATAAAGGTTTCTTGGCTAAAGTCTGATTTATATATGCAGGTACACGCACACACAAACTCACCATTGCCTTGGGAAAGAAGCAAAAAAATGTACTTTCTGCAAGGGTGGCAGGGCTGCTGTGTGCTTCTTTGGGGAAGGGGAAAGAACAAAGAGGCTGAGACTGCTCTGGCTTTGTTTCATCGTCATCATCTCCGCTCCCCAGTGAATGGCAGCCTGCAAACTTTGCAGAATAAGACCAATCTATCCCTGTAATACAGGCTTTCCTGACCACGGTTTTATGAAACACTAGTTTCTTAATGGCCCTGGGAGGGTTTTCCGAATAGGTGGGGGTATTAATTTTCTTATAATTATTTATTAATTTACATTTGTTAAACATTTATTGGATGATATGAGTATGCATGGTTGTGTTGACCCCACCAAATGGCCAATGATGGACTTGGAGGGGGTGGGAAGGGGAGGGTCCCCAGGTGGGTGTGTACATGGCTATGCTTCCCCGCTTCAACGCCTGCACCTCCCCTCCCCCCACCCCGCGACACAGCGCTGGCTGCTTCGGGTGCAAGTGGCCTCTTCAGACACCAAAGCACCCAACCCTATACCTGCATGATTGTGTAACTTCTGGGGTTTCTCAAAGCTTGAAGAATGTTTGAGAAAGCCTGCTCTAATAGTATTTTAAAAATTAAAAAGCAAACATGGATGGAGGAGGTAAGAGAAGGAACACATCTCTTTTTCTCTAAAAGCAAACCTTAACCATGATGATTCATCTGTAAAGCAGGGTAGTGATACTTGTATGTGTGGTTTTTTTTAATATATTCACTAGCAAGGAAGCCCATTGCAATCAGGAATGTAATGGGTGCTAGGACCCAGGGGACACTGGGAGGTCCATATTTCTCTGTGTGTGTGTCTCTCTCTCCCTCTCTGCTGTGTGCCTCGTAGCAGGAGGCATGGCAGGTAATTAGGGCTGGTTCTTAGGAGAGAAACAGGGCTGGTCAGTAGCTTGGGGCAGCTCTCTCTGTGTGTCTCTCTGCCTCCCTCGCAGCAGGAGTGATAGGAAGGAATGAGGGCTCGTGTTCCGTCTGGCAGGACTCTGTGTGTCTGTCTCTGGCATGGCTGAGGGAAGGAGGGCAGGAGCTGAAGGGCCAGGGCCAATTAGGGTAAAGCCAGTGTTGCTGGTTGTACCCTGACTGGCCCTATTCCAACTCGGACAGCTGGACATGTTCCACCCCCCAGGCTGTTTGACAAATATATAGAGGAACCATGGATAAGGATGAGATAGATACAATGGTCTCCATGCTTTTATTATATCTACTACATCTTTAGATGACCTCTTAAACACTATATGAGAAAGGGAAATATGTCAACCATGTATCTTTGAGAGTTCCTACTATCAGGTTCCTTTTTATAGGAATAGGTTTTTCATAATTCATTACCTGGCTTTCTCAACCAGTGTTTCATGATACCTTGGGGTTTCTTAACGGTCCTGGAAGCATTTCCTGAATCAGTGGGAGTTCATTAATTTTTAATACATTTTTAAAAAATTGTTAAGCATTTATCAGATACTATGACAATATATGGTCATGTTGACCTGTTTCCCAGCATCCCCCCCCCCAAAAAAAGGCCAATGATGGGCCTGGAGGGAGTGGGAAGGGAGGGTCCCAGGTAGACATGCACACAGCAATGCTTCCTAACCATATTCTGTACAATCGTGGCACTTCTGGGGTTTCTTAACAGTAAAAAAATTGAGAAAGGCTGCTCTATATATTGGCTATGCTTGCCTTTGTACAGAAACTTTGTGAGGATCTACAGCCTTCTTGCCAGTTTTTGAGATAAAATTTCCTGCAGCTAGCAAATAAGAGGGATAACTGTGACTAGCCATATCACAAATGAGAGCAGCAGGGGATAGCACAGTGCATGAGATTTATTTACTTTTAGTTAGCAAGTACAATTTTATTAATCCATGCTTTCTATTTAGTAAACGTCTAGATAAGTGAAGGTGCAATGTATTTGTAGCAATGATATGAGTACAGAGCAAAGGAGAGGAGGAGGAAGATTTCAGGCTGCACGCATCTTAAATGCTGAGGGTACTTCTCCACACATTTGTGATTTAATCAAGGATACGCAGGGTGTTTCAGATGTGCAGTGCATTTATATTGAAAAGTATGAGTTAGTTTAATTACAGTTAATTTGCTTGGTCTTTGGAGGGCATTGTATTAGGCTTTTCCTCTGAAGTATCTGTAGGAAATCATTTTTTAAGTGGCACATGAAATAGATGATCAAAATAAATTTCCCAAAGAAATATAGATAATTAGGAACATGTAAAGACAATGTTATTGCCTTGGTCCTAAATATCTCAGTTCCTTAACTTCCAAGTTTGCATCAGTGTTTTTAATTCCAGCTTTATTTTTCTTTAAGGGACTACCCTCAAGGGGTTAATTTGGGAAACCGTTAGGAATAATAATTTTGCTGGCAATTTTCATTGTGATATATAGGCTAAGAAAAGAAGATTTTGATTCATTCTTGTTTTCATTGATTGGTTTGGTTTCAGTAGAAAAGGGACCACCAACGTTTTTGACCCTGCAGGCACCTTTTGAATTTTGACACAGCCTGGTAGGAACAGCCATGAAATGGCTGATGCAGAAAACAGTGCCATCCACAAAATGGCTGCTGCTTCCCTTCATTCAAAAAGAGAATATCCTTGTGTTGTAGTGATGCCAAGGCAACTTTTTAAAAAATCTGCACAGCCAATTAGATGCCTAATGGCCATTCAGACATCTTGCTGAGCAAAAGCCCCACTGTTGCATATGGCAGGACCTCGCTCAATAGACTGGGATACTGTCCCCAACAACCAGTGGCACCCTTCAACCGTCTAGGTTTACGCAAAGCCAGACACTGCTAAAGTCTGCCGAGACCCAGCTGGGCCAGACTCCATCTTCTCTTCAGCTTGTTCTTAGCCACAGGTTCGACATGTCAGCTGTAGCCTGAGACACAATCCCACCTTCCTCTCTCCCCCACCCCACCACATTGTATTGCTGATCAAAGGGCCGGCAGACTCAAGTTTTCCTAGATGCTTCTAGGCAAGTTCCTTTGTCTTCTCACCTCTGACTCTACCTAAGCCAATGTGCCAGGGGAAACCACCGCCCCACCCAAACAGCTGGGCTTATTGAGACAGGATGGTTCCCTTTCTTTGTGCGCATCAGCACTCATCTCCAGACCGAGCCAGGCTTCTCAATCATGGACAATTCCATTGTCTCAATTGTCTCAATCATGGACAATTCCATCATGCACTCAACTTGCCCCTATCACGCTCCCATCATGAGCCAAGCATGACTCCATCCTCCCAAAAAGATACAAAAACTCTAGCTTTGCCAAGCCACAGTGTGCTTCTGATCCGGGACCCATTCTGATCACCCTTCATGCTCCTGGCTGGCTGTGTTGTACCTCTGCCTCTCCATTCTCCAGGACTGGAAAATATACTTATTGCAACCCTTTTCCCTCTTTGAATTTCTATCCAGTTGACTGTTAGTGTGCCTGATATGTTTGTCTATTTCTTTTTATTACTCGTTGTTGTCTGCCATGAATTCTAAAAGGTTAAATTACCTTATAAACATTGGCAAACGATCCTTTCGCCACCTTATCAATTTCTTGCAAGCCATTCCCCACTCTATAAATATATGCGTGTCTTGGACACCACCAACTTTCTAACATTTGGCAGGCATCATGAAAGGTACCTCTGAGCACCATGACACTATTGAGCAGTACATTGGGGGCCCCTTCAGTAAAATGATGCTGTGCTGTATTTAGAGGTAAAATTTTGAATTACAGCCATAGATAAACTAAGCTGCATGTGGAAGAGTGGGGAATCAAACCTGGCTTGCCAGTTTAGAAGCCGCCACTCTTAACCACTGAACACCAAGATTGGAGCATCATTTTCTATATTTTCTTCCACCTATTAAGTTCTAATGTTATATTTATATACTCCATGTAATATAAATGCATTTTAACTTATGTGACTTCTGAGGAAGATCCCCTAGGGTCAAAATATGTCTGGCCTTTGCTCCTCATATGTTACGGTTGATTTTGTATTTACTGTATTACACAGTATATATAACTGCGATTTTATCAATGTTTGTTGCTTTTATTCTGTGCATATAATTGTAATAAATATTTGTATTTAAAACAGAAAAAATTGCATCTCAACCTTTAGGTTTCTAACTAATGCTTAAAATACTATCAGGAAAACACAAGCAAAAGCCGTGTATGCTTGATCGGTGTCTCCTGTTCCCTTACCAGAGGCTCTACAATAAGCTTTAAAATGTTGCATCTGTGTGTATGTGGCATTGCCATTGTGGTCACCATAAGCGCCAGCAGCCTGCAGCAATAGTCTGGCATGAATGGGTGACTCATGACAACACAGAAATTGTTGTTTATGAAATTGCATTGAAGAGCAGTCGGATTCAAGAACAGGGACAGTTTATCCATGTAGCTCATGTTATGGACCCTGCACTTTCAGGGTCCCTGTGTAGTGCCTTCCTCCCTATTGATCCGGGCTATAGCCTCTCCCCACCCCCCCTTGGCCTTCTTTAAGGACATGTGGAATGATACCCCTTTCCATAGTTGGGGACCCCTCTGTTCTCAGTCTGGCTGCTCCCATTGCAGTTGTACTCTGCTAGAGCCCCATGAATCCTTAAACCACTCCTGTTCAAGAAATATTTCACTGTTAAAACAATACAGTAAGAACAATAGTCAGCACTGAATAAAACTGGTTTAAAACAATAGATAAAATGTGCTAAAAACAGTACAAGGCAGACAATGTAACAGCTGGAATTAAAAACCATGGAATAATGCAGTAAAAAACAGTGCAACATATTCAAGAAACAAAGCAATGAAAACTAAATTTTCTCAGCCACTGGCTATAACCTTATTTTCTATTATAAAAATGTTCTGAACAATTCTCACACATTTTGCAGAATGATAAAAGTGTGGCAGGCCAGTCATCCATTTAGGAGAGTAATGGCGGTAACAATTTTTGCTAGACAGTATTGATTTATATGAAACCAAATTGACTGGCATACCTAAGGAGGTAATGCATCTGTTCTATTTGTTGTTCTGAAATTTGTTACCTCAAAATTTAGCTCAAACCTTACTGAAAAACTTGTCTCTTGATTCTGTAAAAGGCGGTAAGTCAGATTTCATTTGTCTTTCTAGGTGAGCCGTCTGCTGATTTTGGGTGGTGCAAATGTAAATTACAGGACCGAAGTTCTCAACAACGCTCCCATCTTGTGTGTTCAGTCTCACCTCGGCCACGAAGAAGTGGTCCTTCTTCTGCTGGAATTTGGTGCTATGATCGATGGTGCATCTGAGAATGGAATGACACCGCTCTGTTGTGCAGCGGCTGCAGGCCACATGCACATAGTTTCACTACTATGCAAAAAGGGAGCAAAGGTATGTTAAATGGACAGCTTTTTGTATCCTTCATAGGACCATAGAGTTGGAAGGGGCTGTACAGCCCACCTAGTACAACCTCCTGTTCAGTGCAGGGTCATCCTAAAGCATCCATGCTGAGTATCTGTCTAGCAACTGCTTAAAGACCGCCCATAAAGGAGAACTCATCACCTTCATAGGCAGATGATTCCACTGCTGAACTACTCTGTGGAATTTTTTTCCTGATATCTAGCCGTAGCTCTGAGGGGTCCTATTCTCTACTGCCAACAGAACCTTCTCCCTGGCCTCCTCCAAGTGACAACCTTTCAAATGCTTAAAGTGAGCCATCATGTCCACTCTCAACCTCCTATTCTCCAGGCTGAACATTCCCAAGTCCTTTAGCCTTTCCTCATGGGGCTAGGTCCCCAGGTTCTGGATCATCCTCATCACTCTCCTCTGCACCCTCTCAATTTGGTCCACATCCTTTTTGAAGTGAGTCTTCCTGAACTATACACAGTACTCCGGGTGTGGTCCGACCAATGCAGCATACAGAGGGACTCTGACATCTTGTGATTTCAGTGTGATGCCTCTGTGGATACAGCCCAAGAATGCATTTCCCTTTTTTACTTCTGCATCCCATTCTGTAGTTGTTGGTTCATTTTTAGACTTTTTCTAAGTAAAGAGTGCATTTTCTAGGAAAAATGGTTCATCATTCTTTTAAAAAATACTTAATGTTTATTAATACCTATCAAAACTGTGGTTTATTCAGATTTGCTCATTGACCTTTAGGTAATATGTCTTCAGTTTTGATTTTCCTTATCTCTCTTTTCTTCCCTCTCCCCCACTGGTGCTTTAGATTGATCACTTGGACAAAAAGGGCCAATGTGCTTTGGTCCATAGCGCTTTAAGAGGCCATTCTGATATCCTTGAATATTTGATGAACCTGGATTGGACAGCCTCTTCCCATTCTCAGAGTTCACTGACAAAACGTCAGGCACTTCAGCAGGCACTGACAGCATCTTCGAGCATGGGACATTGTCAGGTAGAGTTACTGGAAGGACATTACCTTTTGAAATTGCTTGGGGTAATTCAGTGACTTGTATAAACTGCTGTAGAAGCAGCGTAGATGTTAGAAGGACAATATTTTCCATTAAGTGAGGCTGTGTACAGTGTGTAAGCAGAAAGCGAAAATATGTTATTTAAAAACAAAGACAAAATTTCTTGTTCTCACAAAGACCATTTCGGCACTGGGGATATTTTTTGGAGTTGCAGTTTTAAAGGGTCAAGTTTTTAATCAATTTCCGCACTGAAAATCTTTTCAGGCGCAGATCAGGCACACACCCAAATTACCTTTTCACTTGCCCAGCAGCAAAGGAATCCGTTTTTCACTTTTTGAAGCGAGGTCTGACAGGGTCTATTTCGGGGCTGTTCAGTGTGGAAATGTGTACACTTGGTTTTTCATGGCACCTGCCATTTTAAGAGTTTGGGCACGCCCCTTTCCTTGTCCTCCCTCCCATGGTTAAGTTGTCCTACTGCTCCCCTCTTCTATATGCCCTGCACCTCCCCCCCCCATAGCGTCCCTTCATTTTATGTTCCCTTGCCTCCCCCTTCTCCCCCCATGGTGTTTTTTATTAAATAAGGTAATCGCATTGTAACACCGTTTTTTTATCCCTAGAGTGTTGGAGAAGGCAGGCAAATCCACAGCCGGCTTCTGAAGGATAGGTGGGGGAAGGGGAGGGAGAGAGAGAGAGAAAAGGAAAAGTGGGATTTTTCTGCAATAGACTACCCTGGAAGAATTTTGGGAGAATATTTGGGGAGGAGATCATTAATGGAAAGAGTAGGAGAGTCCCTGCTGCACACTGGTCAGGGGGGGAGGTCCTAACTTGAAGCAATTTCAGGTTTCGGGAATGCAAGAAGCATTTGGAAGTGGGGGACGACAAGAAAGTGTTTCTCTATCCCGGGTGGTGGCAGGAGGGTGGTTGCTGTGTGTGCATGCATGACTGAGGACTGCCCCTTCTCAGTTGCTGCTATAGCAAGGAGCGGATGGGTGGAGGGTTGGCACCTCTTTCACACAATGCTCTTTGACACTGCACAGGACAGCTGTCAGAGCGCCGAGGTCCCCTTGCTTCCCCTGCCCATCCAAGCTCACACTACACGAACTAATGGGGTTAAAAACTGCTGTAGGATTTCTGTTCTCAATGTGGCTATAAAGAATTATTTAGCCATGATGGAATGTATGACTGCAGTTTATTTCTTGGAATTAATTATGTTTGTACTATTCTCCATCTGCCTCTGCTAATGTATTTTTCATACAATTAATCTTAGCTTGCAAATTCCGTGCTCCATAATGAAAGCGAGTATATCTGCGTTTTGAAAAATCATGTTTTATTGCCATGGGCAGGGGGTGGGGGTGTTATTTTACAACGTGCACTCCTAAAAGCAGAACATTTCTGTATAAATGGAGGATTTGTCTGGATTGAAAGTAAAAGTCCAAATTTAAATTAAGCTTGTTTTCATATTGCCATGCTTCAGTGAGATTTTTTTCTTAATAGAAGCTGAGTTTGGAAGAAACATGGGCATTGATATAGCTTAGTCTGGGTTAAAATATTACAGGTTTTGGTATTATCCCTATTATTATTATTATTATTATTATTATTAGCACTAAATATTTTTGACAGGCTTTATGCCAAATATGCTTGCTTTGTTTGCATTCCCTTGATTGTATTGTTGTGTTTGGGTCTTGTGGAAGCTCATTAAAATAACTTTCCATGTAAAACATCTGAAACTTAAGATAAACAAGTTCTTGTTTGCTTAAACTCTTGTTTCTAGTGAGGCCGAAAATTAATTTATATTGGAGTAATGTACTAGTAATGTACTAGTATTAAGAGATTATATGCAAAATTAACTCTGCATTTACAGGATAAAGATATGTATTAATAGTTATTTCTGGTTTTTCAATTATAAAGACTTAGGCTGGGTACCACTACTGTATGTCAAAACTACATCCACAAAATGCAAATAAAACACATTTTAAAACTATAGTTTTAAAAACTGTTCCCTACCCCCACCGAATGATCTCCAACCACCAGCAATCTGTCCAAGTTTTTGTTTTTAATTAAGCATGTCTTCGAGGAAGAGTTTTATATTCAAGAAATCTTTTCCACATTGCCTCATCTCTTTAGTACGTCTGAGTATCAGTCACAGAAGAATTCCTAAGTATAGAGAGAGATTATGTAGCATATTTTAGAGGCACACTCTGTGCCCTCAGAGGTAAATATTCCCTTGCAGCAACATGTGGCAGAGGAATCATATAGATCAGGGTGGCCTTCCCTTTCCTCTCCCCACGACAGACAGGTGGGTGAGGCTGAGAGAGTCCTGATATCACTACTCGGTCAGAACAGCTTTATAAGTGGTGTGGTGAGCCCAAGGTCACCCAGCTGGCTGCATGTGGGGGAGTGCAGAATTGAACCCGGCATTCCAGATTAGAAGTCTGCACTCCTGACCACTACACCAAACTGGCTCTCCCCTCCCCAAAGCCCCTGCCAGCATGCGCAGGTCAGTCAGTTGGTTGATCAATCAATAGTTTCATTGAAAGACTCCTTTGCCAAAATAACTCAGAATGCTGTATATATATACACACACACACACTGTTTACAGAACTTGTTTGAGTGACATGGGAAAAAGATGCCCTCTAACAAAGTTCGTACCCTACTTCAACTTATATTGACATTAGTATATTCAATGAATAGCCTTTGAAGTTTACTATGCCCATTACATGTCGCTTGTTGTTTATGGATCTATCCACCACTATTGAGGTGCTGTAGAGATCAACCTGATAACTGTCCAGTTATTTGTTTTGTTTTTCTGTATTGCTGATTAAATGCTTTCTTTCTCCTTGACAGGTGGTTCGTTTTCTGATAAGGATGGAAAAGGAGCCTGAAATAGACATCAATGAAACTGATACCCTGTGGGGTGAAACTGGTATGTATATGTGGAGGGCTTCCAAACCAATTGGGTCATGTAAAATTTATAGTAAAATTTAGACCAGATGCCATTGCTGATATTTTTCATTGTGAATGGAACAGCAATTATTGCAAACTTGAATAGGCATATGGCTTTTGAAAAGGTATATTATATATACATATATATTATTGTTACACTAATTTATTTCAAATATGCAGAAGTATGGTGATGCACATTTCTTAATTTTTCAAAAATATCAGACAGTTAAAAAACGTGCTTGAAGGAAATAGGAATGGTACAGAAAATGCTTGTGGATTGCGAGGAAGTACAGTGATAAGGACATTCAATGCTGTTTGATACTTTATTGGGGGGACACATGCCATAAAAATGGGCGAATATTAGATCGTAGTGAACATAGAACAGATAGTCACTTTTAGATGGTTCATTCGTTAAAAAGAATGGAAAAATTGTAAATTATGGTTGAGTGGTGACTTCGTCATCATTAGTAGAATACAGCATAAATTAATTTATAAAGCTGTGGGATTTTTTTTGAAATTTTTTAAAGGGAGGGAACAGGCTAGGGATGGGCACGAACCAGTTTATGAGCCAAAATTGGTTTAGAGCTTCTGAACCATTTACTTGACTTCTGTCCAGTTTGGCTGTTCAGGCCATTTAAACCTAAAAAAGGAAAGAGGAAATAGTGGGGGAGGAAGGAATGAGATGCCTCCTGCAAGTTCTTGTGGGTCCCCACTTGTTTATACTTAATTTTAACCTCTTTTACCTTCCTGAAATCATTCCTAAAAACTCCCAACCTTGAAAAAACTGTATCTGATGAATCATATATGTATGATACTAGCAGTTATGCCCGCTGCACAGAGAAATGCAGTGGGCGCTAGTGGTAAGAAAGTGGGGGGGAGGCCCGTGGAGGCCCCCCCCACAATAGTGGCATTGGGTGGTGCGCAGGTGGGCCCCTAGCCAGGTAACCAATGACATAGCAGGCAGCAGCGGCTGGTGTGGCCCCGCCTGTGCAGCAGTAGGTCCTTTTGAAGAGTCCCCTGTGCCACCGTCTGCCATGTGCTGCTCGGAGCGAAGGCTGCTGTCTGGGCCTTGTGTCGGTGGCACTACTTTTGAGCATTGGCGTGGCAGCATAAGCAGTTTCCAAAATATATGGGCAGTTTCCAAAATATATAGAGGAACCATGGATAAGGATGCATATGTAATGAACTAAAACTAATTTTTATCTGAAATTGCTTTAATGAGCTGGTAGCTCTAATTTGTATATGAACATTCAGTTATGGGGCTTTTGGGGGGAAGAGAAGGCCACTGTGTTTACAATAATGCATTATTTTTAAAAATGTAGACTAAACTGTTCAGTTTCAAAACTGGCCCCTTGCATGATTTCAAGAGAAATTACTAGGCCTGAATAGAATGAAATGCAAGGCTATGTTTTTGTGTAGAAAGCATCTGTGGAATAGAGACACTCCCAAAATAGCACCTCAAATGCAACAAAAATGTATGAGGCAGCTTATCGCATTATATTGTGTTACAGCAACTTCCAACCATTGTATTTACTCTGTCTTCAGAATTTCCTCTCCCTCACTCTGAGTTACCACTTCCCTCAACAGTCTTGGCAGTGGACCAAAGATCTGACAAAGATTATTAGTTTCCCTTTAACCTAATGGGCTGCTCTCATATTTTCCATTTTGATTTGATAAGTTGGTTGTTTAGCTTGCTCATTTACATTCTCTATGCCTTGAGAGAGAGAAAAAAACACCTCAGAGTAGAAAAAGCTTTTGCTGAATGCGTTAGACAAGTCAGAAGTGGGCCCTTTCAGCGGAGTAGTAGGCATTCCTACAGAGTTTTGTCCAGGGATCTGGTTTGCTTAAACCCCCTGCAGGCAATTCTTCAGTCCTGGTTATTTCCAAACATGGTGTATTTGGGACACATTGTTTGCTATATCTTAAATGTCCCCCAAGAATTCGGAGAGCTGTGAGTGATAGTGAGATAAAAGGCAAGAAGGTTTGGGGGATTTTGTTTTTTAGAAGAGTGACAAGCTTGGTCTTGCATTAGGTAAAGGTATCCCCTGTGCAAGCACCGAGTCATGTCTGACCCTTGGGGTGACGCCCTCTATCGTTTTCATGGCAGACTCAATACAGGGTGGCCTTGCCAGTACCTTCCCCAGTCATTACTATTTACCCCCCAGCAAGCTGGGTACTCATTTTACCGACCTCGGAGGGATGAAAGGCTGAGTCAACCTTGAGCCGGCTGCTGGGATTGAACTCCTAGCCTCCTGGTCAGAGCTTCAGACAGCATGTTGGCTGCCTTACCACCCTGCGCCGCAAGAGGGTCTTGCATTACCAGTACTTAAAAACAAAGAATGTAAAAATCAAAATAAAAATGGTGAGACTGTTTGAGTCTAAATGGTCAACAAAGCCCTAATTGTACATATAAAATGCCATTTTAAAAAAGAAGCAAACTACTTTTTATAGTCCTGCTTTTTGGAAAGACTATCCAGGCATTCAGAGTAAATTATGTAGGAAATTTGTTACTCTCCTTTTCTCCCCAATGGGGACTTAGAGCAGTGTACAAAACATCCAAATACAATTAAAAACAAAACAGCAGCTTAAACAAACAAGACACCATTTAAATGAAGAAAATGGACAGCATGATAGCAACATGAGCAGGTTCTGAACCCCATGGGACAATTCACACAATGGCCATGCACTGTGAGTCTGGGCCGGAAGCCAGAGGGCCAAGAACCCTTTGGCTCTCACCCAAAGACTCGTGCCGGTAGCTCACCTAGGCTCCAAGTACCTGCAGACAGGAAAGAAACAGGTAGTACCTGCAGAAATAATCTAATTGTAATTGGGAGAGAGGTAAATGCAGGCCAGTGGCCACCCGAATGGGCTGCTTTAGTTATGACCCCACCTCTGAGTGTTTTTCCATTTGCTAGCGTATAAGCAGTATTGTTTCTGCAACACTTCTACCTACTTGACTGTGTCTGTACACAAAGGATTCCAGCAATGAGAAGCTGTGTTAATTTTAGCTGCATGTAAAAGATTTAAAAGCTAATGTGTGCCTAATGACCAAGAAACAATTCATGATGGGAAACTAAAATAAGTATATTTTCAAGCTTCATAGATAAAAATTGAGAGCCTGGTAATGGAAATACTTGAATGGGTTGATTAATTTTTTAAGTGATACAGTGGACATTCACCCATTTTGAAGGGTTAATTTCTTCTCACCTGGTCATGGTGCCAAGACTGTGGAACTCCAAGAGCCAGCTTGGTGTAGCGGTTAAGAATGGTGGCCTCTAATCTGGAGAACTGGGTTTGATTCCCCACTCCTCCTCTACGTGCAGCCAGCTGGGTGACCTTGGGCCAGTCACAGTTCTCTCAGAGCTCTCTCATCTCCACGTACCTCACAGGTTATTGTGGGGAGAGGAAGGGAAGGCAGTTGTAAGCCACTTTAAGACTTCTTCGGGTAGTGAAAAGCAGGGTACAAAAACTCAACTCTTCTTCTTCCCAAGAGTTATTTCTCCGTCGTCTTCTATCGCTGTCTTCTGCCAGTGGGTGTAGGGTGTTTTGGTTCTTGTTTTGATTTGGATGGTGTTCCCATAGTGATCCCTCTTTCCTGCCTTATGTTCAGATTTGCTTTCCTGTGTTTTATATATGTAATTTAACTCCAGTATCTAATTGATTGTACAAAGAATGTTCATTATGCTTATTTCAGTTGTTAGAGTGAATGTTACAAAAAATTATTTCCCCATTTTTAAACAATCTCCTGAAAGTATAGCACTTAGATTTTCTTTCTATAATACAAAATCATCACTTAGGCTTAGGGCATAAAACGACCCCACAACAATTTTTGTGTGTATGATTTTGTGATTAAGGTATTTGCCTCCCCGCAAATAATATAAGCCACAAAAGGTTTCCCATAAGATCCCCCCCATCCAGAAGAAGCATCTTTAAGTGCTGTGAAGAGAACCACCCCCTCACTCTCTCCAAATGAAAGTGACCTAATTACACACACCAGTTATTAAAGATGCAAAAAGAGGACATGGAATCTAAATAAAAGAAGCATCCCATGATGCATGTGTATCAAGTTGTGAAACATACAGACTTCTGCCACCAAAATCAGATTTTATGTGTGTGTAGGATAGTTAGGTACCCTGAGACAGGGGTAGTCAACCTGTGGTCCTCCAGATGTCCATGAACTACAATTCCCATGAGCCACTGCCAGCAATTTGGTGTCATCTGTAAACTTGATGAGTAGTCCTTCCACCCCCTCATCTAGATCATTAATAAATATGTTAAAAAGTACCAGACCGAGCCCTGAGGTACCCTGCTACTCACCTCCCTCCAGTCTGATGAAACACCATTGACAACAACTCTTTGAGTGCGGTTCTCTAACCAATTCCCTATCCACCTATCTGAAAATCCAGATTGCAGTCCTTCAATTTATGCATCAGAACATAATGGGGAACCTTATCAAAAGCTTTACTAAAATCCAAGTAAACAAATCTTAAGTTTCCAAGGGACCAAGCCCTATGAAGATAGGTTGAGGGACTTGGGAATGTTCAGCCTGGAGAAAAGGAGGTTGAGAGGGGACATGATAGCCCTCTTTAAGTATTTGAAAGGTTGTCACTTGGAGGAGGGCAGGATGCTGTTCCCATTGGCTGCAGAGGAGAGGACATGCAGTAATGGGTTTAAACTACAAGTACAACGATATAGGCTAGTTATCAGGAAAAAAATTTCACAGTCAGAGTAGTTCAGCAGTGGAATAGGCTGCCTAAGGAGGTGGTGAGCTCCCCCTCACTGGCAGTCTTCAAGCAAAGGTTGGATACACACTTTTCTTGGATGCTTTAGGATGCTTAGGGCTGATCCTGCATAGAGCAGGGGGTTGGACTAGATGGCCTGTATGGCCCCTTCCAACTCTATTTTTCTATGCTTTGGTCAGTCCAGCTAGGACAAGAGGCTATAAGAGGTTCATAGGTCCAGAATCAAAACCACCTTCTCAGTCGATCTGGCTCATCCATAAGTGATGGCAGTGCTTGGCTAGAAGCAAGGGAAAGAATTACCACTGGCAAAAGACTGCTATAATCTCTGTGCTATTTCCAGAGTAGGAATAAGAAAGCTGATGTTGTTGTGTTAAAGATGAGTCAAAAGAGTCAGCAATGGAAATTCAAGTGGAGTCCGATGAGATGGCATTATAAGCACAGACTTGGGTGAACTAGTGGGTAGGAATATCTGTCTTTTTAATCTCCAGTCATTAAGACTAGTGGCATTGTGTGTAGAGTTTTAACATTTCTAGATATGTGTCTATAATTGTATAAGACAGGTACAAATGCTTCCACAATTTGTTGCCACGTCGTAGAAGTTGGTTTTTATATCCCGTTTTTCACTGCCGGAAGGAGGCTCAAAGGGGCTTACAGTCACCTTCCCTTCCTCTCCCCAAAACAGACACCCTGTGAGGTAGGTGGGGCTGAAAGAGCCATGACAGGATTGCTCTGTAAGAACAGCTCTATCAGGGCTTTAACAAGCCCAAGGTCACCCAACTGGCTGCATGTGGGGAAGTGGGGAATCAAACCCAGTTCAGCAGATTAGAAGCCACCACTCTTAACCACTGTGCCATGCTGGCTCAGAAAGTTCAGCCATCTCTGCCATCTGCCATTTTAAGTAATGCTAGTATCTGAGAATGACTAAGCTTTTGGGTATGAACAGGCTTATCTTTCAAATTAACATTGCTAATAAACATACGTGGAAGTTTTGCATCGTAATCCTTTTTCATGGGCTTAAAGTTGGTAGACTGAATGCTTTTCTTTCTCTCTTAGCTTTGACAGCTGCTGCTGGGAGAGGAAAACTGGACACATGTGAACTTCTTCTCGAACACGGCGCTCTAGTCATGAGAAATAACAGGAGAGGGATCCCTCCACTCTTCTGTGCTGTGCGCCAAGGACACTGGCAGGTGGGGCAACCTGATGAATAGAACAGCCTAACTTTTGGAATACGGGGAACGTCTATGATGTTAAGATAGGGTTGGGTGTTTTGGCGCCCGAAGCGGCTGGGGGGGGGATGGGCGGCTGTCAGCGCATCGGCAGGCGCACACACGCAGGTGTGGGGCTCCACTGACACCCACGCCTCCCCCCCACACACAGCACAACGCTGGCTGCGCCTGGAGAAACCGGCCACTTCAGCCGCCAAAGTGCCCAACCCTTGTTAAGATGGAGTCAGACAGGCATTTTTTTTATTATTGCTTTTGGAAGATCTGCAAAGCCCGGGGTATTTGAACCAACAAGAACAAGAAGATAGCAGAGCTGGTTTTTTTATACTCCCCTTTTCACTACCCAAAGGAGCCCCAAAGATGCTTCCAAATACCTCTCCCTTCCTCTCCTCCTAACAGTGAGGTAGGTGGGGCTCAGATAGCTCTGTGAGAGAACTGCTCAGCAAGAACAACTCTAAGAGAACTGTGACTGGCCCAAGGTCATCCAGCTGAGAGCTTGTGGAGGAGTGGAGAGTTGAATCAGATTCATCATTAGAGTCTGCCACTCTTAAACACTACACTATGCGGACTGGTTCTTTGCTTGTAGAATGTAATAGGAATAGATGGATTCATTCTGTACAGAGGGTGATTTTCACATTTCCAGAGAGAGAAAATTCCTGTGTCCTACCTGAACGAACAGCATGGGTTTGCTGCTGGATGTGCCTTCAAAGGATATGCATATGCAAGAGTGCAATGGCAATTTATGTACACTTCTCTTTTTTCAGATTGCAAAACTTCTCCTGGAACATGGGGCTGATGTAAATCTCAGTGACAAACAAGGCCGGACACCACTGATGGTGGCTTCTTGCGAGGGACATCTCAGCACTGTAGAATTTCTAATTTCCAAAGGTAAAACAATTCGCTGCTCAAATGATCTCTGCTCATTTTTCTCAGGCATTTCCAGCCACCTTGAAAGGTCAACAAACAAGCTGCTTCAATGCATATTTTTGATGTGAAACATCTTACGTGGTCACCACAGCCAAGCTGTGCAGAGGAAGTACATGATGAAAGCGTGAGGGGGGGGGGACTGGCACAAGGTTTGGGCAGGCACCAGGATTACCTCAGCTGTGGTGAGGAGCCAAACTCCTCCTGGTCGAGGTTTCCAGTAAGGGAGGCCACAATCTCTGGGGCCTCCTGTGACAATAAGGATTCCACGAAGCATCTGAGAGAGGGAGGTGGCCATTTCAGCTGAGGCTAGCTGCCACTCCCGCTCCGTCCATTGCTTACCTGCTTGATACTATGCTGACTGTGGGTCGCCCGTCAACCACATGGCCCCAATCCTGCCTGGGAGCTTCTGCTTTGTCCCGTTGAGACGACATCTCCTGGGCACCTTCCTATGGCTCAAGGAAGCGTGGCTGGCAGTGGGGGAAGTGTTCAGACACTGTGAGAGGCCTCTGGTGAGGACAAGTATGGAGTGCCCTGTCTCACTGGCACAGACTATCCCTCAGCCACCTACGACTTCTGTTTTCTGTTTGATTTTATTTATTTTGGTTCATTTCAGATTACGAGCAGATCCTGCATCAGATTATTCAAGATAGGCGAGGTTCCCGTTCCCGTTCACCAGATGTTTGCCCCAGAACCTAGAGAGAGGCGTCAAGCATGCCCATTGTGCTCTGGAAGCGGAGGGATCTGGGGATGTTTGGAGGATCATTCCCCTCCCCATATCCTAGGGTTCCTGCTCCATTGGAAGCTCTCCACCCGTGGGGCCTCCGGATGCTGGGAGCACGGGCATCTTCCTCCCCCTGCTTTAGCAAAGCCTCCTCTGCTTTGGGGGCAGACCAATTGTGCCAAGTCCAAAGCAGATCCTTTGCTCTTGAGTCGGGCTGCAACCATCACGTGCCCCAACTCGGGGAGAAAGTCCCTTGAGTGGGCCAGAGACTAGAGAGAACGACCTCCCCTCCCTAGGCCAAGGCTGGTGGCAGCCCACTGAAGTCACCCATACACCAAGTGGGCACATCAGGACATCCTTCTCACCCTCTCAAGGGGCCTCAACAGAGGCCTGTAGCTTCCCCGCCTCCTGTCTGCCCCTTTCCAGGAGTCCTTTCCACTGCTGAAGCTGGCCACCCCAGAGAGCAGCTGCCATCCCTCCACCTGCCCTTCAGGGGTTTGCAACAAACTGCTAGGCCTGGCTGGGATCCCCCTAGTCCTTGACCGCCTACATGGCCTCTTCTGCGTTCCAGCTCTGCCCACAGGCCAACTTTGAGTGGCCACAGACCACTCAAGGCAGGCCATTCTGTACCCCTTACTCAGGAATCTCTCACTCATCCTGCCTCTGAGCCTACCTTCCCCCAGGAGAGGAGGCCACCCCCCCCCCCCCCCGTCTTGAGAGCTTTGGAGGTGGAGGGAAATTGCATTGTTTGGAGAGTTTGGAGGCTTGGTGGAGAGGGAGGGGGGAATCTACTCAGAAGTCACTTTCCGGGGGCAACCTTTGGCCGGGATCACGCACGCTTTGACTTTGAGGATTGTGAAAATGCTTCTATTAATACAAATTAGCAAACAATAAATGAATTAAATCTAAAGCATTCATGGATGAAATGAGTACATAGAAGTGTTGTTTAGCACCTTCCTCCAGGATCCTCATACCCTCCCCATACCAGCTGCTGCTGGGAGTTAGGAGGATTCTGAAATAGTATGCCATATGGTAGGGGTTCACAGCCCCCAGGTAGCACCTGGAGATCTTCTACTGTTACAACTAATCTCCATAGGACCAAGATCAATTCTCCTGGACAAAATCTTCCCTGAAAGCATGACTTTCTCCAAATCATGCCACAACATGGAGCTTTAACATTAGACGTTTTTGTGTGCTACTTACATGAGAATCAAATTCTCACAACTTTTTTTGGTCAGTTACATAGAAAACTAAGAATGAAAAGTTGGCTTAATTATTAGAGTTAGGACTGTGAATTTGTGCTTAGGGGACTTTTTTCTCTTTTAAAAATGCTTTTGTGTACTTGTATTTTAAAGGTGCAGACATTTCGTTGCTGGATAAAGAGGGTCTGACAGCACTGAGCTGGGCTTGCCTCAAAGGACACAAAAATGTGGTTCAATGTTTGGTTGAAAAAAATGCCACCATCGACCAGACCGACAAGAATGGAAGAACTCCCTTGGATCTGGCGGCTTTTTATGGAGACTCTGATATTGTAAGTCAGGTTGAACATCGAGTTTGCTGGAAGCTTTCACTACCTGATACCAGGCCAAAGCACTCGGATTGCTTCCGTTTGAATGTTTATGAAGCAAATTCAAGCAGCCTTTGTAGAGGACCTGTTTAACAAAGAAAATATGTCCCCCTTTTTTCCTTGAGCATCTAGGAGTCCTCCACAGCTAGACCTGTGTACTTCACTGTGTAGGGAATATTCATAGGGAAATCTTTTGACTCTCCCATGTTTCCTCTAAACTTAACACAGCCTGATAGTAGGTCATGCTGTCCAGTAAAGCTTCCATAATAAAACAAACCAAGCCAGTGTTTAAAAAGATTTAAAAATTAGTTACTGCATTTGACATTTACTGCCACCATGCTAGGAAATTACGCCATTCTACTGTGAACCAACAAGTAATTGCTAAACCCTGGTAAGAAATTGTGACCTATAGAGCTGTATTCAAATTATTTGGACACCAAGAAGCATGGAAATATGCGAATTAAGGCTTTTGGGTGCCAGGAAAGCAATGACAACATTGTATAATCTCCCCTGTTCTGCCTGCTTATAACTTAGGTCTCTGTGCACCCACAATTGGTCCCTCAGTCTGACTCGTCTTCCTTTTTAGGTTGGGAACCAGCACTGATGCTGGCACCAGAGTTGTGTAAATTGTTAATAAGATGAGTTGAAATGAATGATGTAGATTCTGGGGAATATATACCACTCTCCTTTGCTGGTGACGTTCAGGCACTACATCTTTGGAAAAGGACTGAGCAAAAAAAGTGTAGAATAATGACATAGGCACTCTGAGAACAAATGGTTGAAATAAAAGTGAAGAATTTACAGGGGGGTCAGATGCAGCCATGAAGAAGTACATGGAATGAAAGGGCAAATTTTGCAATTTTGCCAAATAAGTCTTTTCTGAATAAAAAGGGAAGTGCGTTTCCTGCATCCTTTTCCACTCCTAATTCTGTGGCTGCTGCTTTGCAGCTTTAAAATAAAAGCCCACTGATTTCCGTTATTGAGTCAGGTCCTGCAACAGGTGGCCCAGGATTTTTTCCATTTTTAGATCCGCAGCCTTCTGAGAGCTCAAAAGAAAAGCTGATACTTGTAGTAACTGGGGCTCCAGGGAGAAATGCCACAGGGCATTGTGGGGAATTATAGCTCAACTCCAAGTGACAAGAGGTCAGTTCACCTGAAGAAAAGGGCTGTTTTGGAGGGTGGGCTCCATAACATTATACCCTGCCCCAAATCCCACCCACGCCCAGCTCCACCCCCAAGGTCTCCAGGTATTTCCCAGTTCAGAGCTTACAACCGTAGGTTGCTGTGTTGAAAGACACTTTTGGGCTCACGGGGTGTCTGTTGTGGGGAGAGGAAAGGGAAGGGGACTGTAAGCCGCTTTGAGCCTCCTTCGGGTAGAGAAAAGCGTCATATAAGAACCAACTCTTCTTCTTCTCTTCTTCATTCTTCTCATCCGGAAGTGATGCAGTCTCTTGCCTTAGCAGAAACTCCGCCTGCCGGAAAATAAGGACAGGAAATGTCACCCAGTTTACCCCCTCTTCACCGCAGCAGTCTTCCACGCTCTGTTGTGTTTTGCTCACTGAACTCCTTTGGCTTCAGGGGACCAGCGGTTCAGAAGTATCAGGAGACTGCTGTGCAGAGGAGGAAACGGGAAAGAACTGCATTGGCAGGCATGCTTGCAGTCCGTGGCATCCGGCCCAGTTCTGATTAAGAGATGCATGTCAGGGGAGCTATTGCCCCCAATCCTTCTGATACAGGTCAGCAGCAGCCCACTTGCTACTGGCCATGGGCACCCCTCCTGTGTAACAGCTTTGCTAGAGCAGAGGGACTGGTGAGGAGGGGAAGCCAAGCTGCGCCACTGTTAGTTACCAGCTCTGTGGAATGTCCGTGGGCAGAACGGTGGCTGTCACCAAGCGCTAAAAGCAGTGGAGTGGAATTGCCTGCACACAGCTCTGTTATACGGAGTCTGTCAAAGTCAGCCTTCTCTTCTTGGACCAGGAGCCTCAGGCTCCAGGGTCTCGGGCCTTTCACATTCCCTGCAGCCTGGTTCTTTTAAGTGGAGATGTTAGGGATTGAAGTCTTGCCAGCAGGGTGAAGTCAACTGATTCCTGGCTGGCAAGACAATCAAATCATGAGGTACAAGAAGGGCTTGGGGAAGTCCAGGGAGAGCTAGATGGGCTGACACTGTCCGTGTCGCCAGTAGCGACTGCCACGGTGCTCACCTGATGGAAACGTCACCTGCCTCCTGTTTTCAAACTACTGGGGTGCAGAGATCTTTCAACTAATTTTTCTGAAGTTTTGACAGGTTGTAGCACCCTTGACTCAAAACTTCCTTCGGCTCAAGCCGAGGTACACAAATTGGACATGACTCAGTAAAGCAAGGTTAAGCCAAATCAGCAGAAGTGAAAGAGACTGCTATAAATATAGCTGTAACATTGCGATGCCTCTTTAAATGAGGGCTTTCTCTAGGCTTGGTTTACCACTGGCTGGAGAAAATGATGAATCTGCTCAGGGAGCGCAGGGAGCCTGTAGCAATTTGTTGGGCAAATATAGAATCATACGGATGCGCCCCCTGTGCTCACATTGCGCTGGGAATAAGATATTGTGTGGCTAACGATTTCAGATATTTGATACTCAGCAAGCCATAATATTCTGTTTTTGTTTATTCTTTGAAACAAGACAGTGAGAGCTAACTTCTTATGTTGCCTTGCAAGAAGGAAGCAGTAAAAAAGTCCACTGCAAGGCTATTGTTCCATTAAAAACAGCTTGGTGTAAAGGTTAGGAGCGTGGACTTCTAATCTGGCGAGCTGGGTTTGAATCCCCACTCCCCCACGTGCAGCCAGCTGGGTGACCTTGGGCTCTCCATGGCACTGAAAGCTGTTCTGACCGAGCAGTGATATCAGCGCTCTCTCAGCCTCACCCACCTCACAGGGTGTCTATTGTGGGGAGAGGAAAGGGAAGGCGACTGTAAGCTGCTTTGAGCCTCCTTTGGGTAGAGAAAAGTGGCATATAAGAGCCAACTCATCTTCTTCTAAATTGCCAGTTTCTAGTCCTCAGTGCCACAGCACTTTGCACCACATGTGCACCACGTGGAAGTAGATGGGGGGAGGGACTATGCTTTTTGGCACTGTTCCCTCATCACCACAAACCCATTTGTAATGACCAAGGTTCCTGAGCTTTGGGGAATTCTTTTTTCCCATTTCCTTTCCATCACTCCCCCCCCTTATCTCCTTATTTTATAAGATTTAATTATCTTGTTTATTGCTTTTATATAATATTCGATTTGCTACGATGCAGGACATTTATTGATGAGTTTATATTTTTGTTTACCGCCCAGAGAGCCTGTCAGGTGTGGGGGCATCAAACAATCTAATCTGTTTTTATTATACGTTTCTTTTGGGTTGTTTATGAAATCAAAATTAACACAATCCTTCTTAAGTTTGCTTTAACATAAATAGGCCGGTGATTAAAGTGTGTAACATTAAAGGAGCTTTTGTAAGAACTGCCTGGTGGAGAATCCTTACTGTTGCAACCGTTTTTAAAACTTTCAGACTTTCAGAAAGGAGTGCATGTTAACAGTACTTCAATACCAGGGAAATACGTAACAATCCTAACCTCTTTGGGGGTTTTCTTTGCGTTTGTAGGTGCAGTATTTAGTAGACAAAGGAGCAGTGATCGAACACGTCGACAACAGTGGGATGCGCCCCCTGGACAGAGCCATTGGGTGTCGAAATACATCCGTTGTGGTGACGCTGCTTCGAAAAGGAGCCAAATTAGGTTAGTGAAGCGCATCCAAAATAAAATGGCTTCATTTAGAGAGGAAATTATTGTCTTGAAAACAACCAGATAAAAATCGTCGTTGTTTCGTTATCGTGCTGGTCCATAAAATGCAATTTAGTGCTAATAAATAATGTCTATTATTATGAAACTGTTTAGATGTTCCCTAGCAAATCTGATGGTTATCTGCTTTAAACTGCAGCATTTTGACATTCTCTCTATATGCCGTAATATTGGCAGCCTTAGTGGAGACAGAACAGCAGAAGGGTGAGAGTCATTTGGTCCAAGAATTTGGGGAGGGGTGGGCAATCCAGTAGATTTTATGGTGCTCGATTTAATGTGTGGTCCCCCCTACCAGCTTTTGGAGAAGAGCAGTGGTATGCATGTTGTTTCCTTTAAATCGGGTGGTCTAACTTCAGACCTGTATGTCTGGGGACAACATTTTGCTTTTACATCCTAGTAACTAGTGTTTAAAGCAGGGGACATTGAGTCTAGATAAGGAACAGACTATTCAACCGTATATGGAGAAAAATGTGGGATGTGACTCAACAGGGTCACATTTCCCTCCATATAAGGTTGAATAGTCAGTTTCTTGATCTGGACTTAATTTCCCCTGCTTTCTCATGGACCTCTCAGCTCTTTTCAGCACCACTGGCCATGATATCCTGGATGAGGAGGCCAAGATGAAAATTGGAAATATGGACTCCAGTGATTCCAGCCCTATCTGGGTTAACAAATCTAGAAGTGGCTGATTTAGGGCAGGGGTAGTCAACCTGCGGTCCTCCAGAAGTTCATGGACTACAATTCCCATGAGCCCCTGCCAGCAAACGCTGGCAGGGGCTCATGGGAATTGTAGTCCATGAACCTCTGGAGGACCACAGGTTGACTACCCCTGATTTAGGGGACAGCTGCTTGACTCCACAGCATTTTGAGCAATGGAGTTGGTTGTTTACAGTGCAGTTCAACGTATCTGTGGAACTGCTAGGAATACAGCACACCCAGCTTTGTTCCTCTGGCCATCAAAATCAGATGCATCCGTGAATGTCTGGAGGCCAGTAATAGGCTACAGGAGAGTCAACAAACTGAGGTCAGAAAATATTTAAGGGCTTCTGATTGGTAATCAGATCTTAATGAGTCTAGACTAGATGGCCTGTATGGCCCCTTCCAACTCTATGATTCTGTGATTCTGAGTCAAGGCAGTTCTGGATAAGATTGCCCTTTGCCTAAAGAAGTATCTCAGTTTGCAGCTTGAGATACTTCTAGGCCTGTATGTAGTGATGGCCGTGAGGCATTATCTTTTTGTTTGGCTTGCTAGCTGTGGCCCTTCCTAGAGGAGCAAGATCTGGCTAGAATTACACATGTTCTGATCCCAGTCAGGTTAGATGACGGTGACAGCAGGCATGGGCAAGGCACTCACCTGGGCCGTTTGCAGGATTGGGGACTATGTTACGTCGGGCAGGGCATTTCTTCCATGCATTGTACCTTTCCTTCTCTGACGAATGAAGCATATACGATGTCCAGAAAATCCAGATTTATTCTGATGCTGCTGTAACCGTGATACAAGGTTTGACCTTTAGTTGCCTCATTCTTGTACATTCCATAACCTCTTTTCTCTGCTGCATTCAGCAGCCGCCCCCAAATCTGTTCCGCCAGCTTTAAGATTCTGTTCCTGGATTGGGAGCTGCCCGCTTGTTCCAGTCTCTGCCCACCTACGCCATGGGCCCCACAGCCTGAGTAGCTGGCCCTTCTGTTGCCGAAAGTAGCTACGGCCACTAGTCAACCTTTTCCCACAGCACTGCCTCCAGACCAAACACACCACAACAGACAGTTCAAAGCCTCGGGCCCCTGCTTGCCTTGTTGCCCATCCAGCCTCCTTCCTGACGTGTGCCGGGACCACTAGACAACCATGCCACAATTACTTTAATGTGTTCGGTGTGCCTTTGAGTGCAATTTAGAAACTCCAGGTGGTACAGAATTCATCAGGAAGACTATTGACTGGCATGGGCTAATTGTACTCTGCCAGTTCTTAAAAGACTTAATTGGCAGCCAGTTCCCTCTGGGACAGGTTAAAAATGCTGATGTTTAAAGCCCTAAATGATCCATGTCACAAAAATGCCGGAGTGACGGCTACTGAGAGGGCCTCTTCCTTTCAGCAGTTCTTCCAATATCTGGTCTACTTGCACATCAAATGAAAACATCCGTTGCCCAATTCTATGTGGGTAGCTGTGTAGCGGAACAAAATTTTAGTCCAGTAGCACCTTAGAACTTTGCTGCCAAGGAAAATCTTATTATTTCCTCAGGCATTATGGTGTTGTCATGGTGTACTCCCATGTGAATGCTTAGAGAGGTTTACCTGTCTTGTGCTGGTCTTGCTGATAGTGCCTAGATTTGTTTGTATGGGTGCTGGACTTTTAAAATTAGGGATGGAGTAAATTTATCTCAATTTAGATTATTTTTTTACTCCTGAGGTTTTGCTCCAGGAATCTTCTGCCACATTTTGTGGAGAAACAGAAAAAAAATATAGAATGCCCCTCCCCATTTTCCTGGGTAAATTTTAGAATTCCGGGCAAATAGATAGGGAAGAAATGGAGATAGTGACAGATTTTATTTTCCTGGGCTCCAAGATCACTGCAGATGGGGACTGCAGCAAAGAAATTAAAAGACACTTGCTCCTGGGGAGGAAAGCTATGGCAAATCTAGACAGCATCCTAAAAAGCAGAGACATCACCCTGCCAACAAAAGTGCGTTTAGTCAAGGCTATGGTCTTCCCAGTTGCAATGTATGGCTGCGAAAGTTGGACCATAAGGAAGGCCGAGCGTCAAAGAATTGAAGCTTTTGAACTCTGGTGCTGGAGAAGACTCTTGCGAGTCCCTTGGACTGCAAGGCGAACAAACCGGTCAGTCCTAGAGGAGATCAGCCCGGATTGCTCCTTAGAAGGCCAGATCCTGAAGATGAAACTCAAATACTTTGGCCACCTCATGAGAAGGAAGGACTCCCTGGAGAAGAGCCTAATGCTGGGAGCGATCGAGGGCAAAAGAAGAAGGGGACGACAGAGAATGAGGTGGATGGATGGAGTCACTGAAGCAGTAGGTGCAAACGTAAATGGACTCTGGGGAATGGTAGAGGACAGGAAGGCCTGGAGGATCATTGTCCATGGGGTCGCGTTGGGTCGGACACGACTTCGCACATAACAACAACAACAATGACTGGGGGGGGGGCTCCAATACTGCAAAACTAGCCCTTTCTGTGCCAATATAATAAAAGAAAATGGTTAAGAGAGCGGCTTCTAATTTAGTGAGCTTGGTTTGGTTCCCCAGTCCTTCACATGCAACCAGCTAGGTGACCTTGGGCTCATCACAGCCCTGATAGTGCTGTTCTGACCAAGCAGACCTCTCTCCGCCTCACCTCCCTCACAGGGTGGGGAGAGGAAGGGAAGGCCACTTTGTGACTCCTTTGGGCAGTGAAAAGTGGGATATAAAAATAACTCTTCTTCTAAAATTATGCTTTAAGCTAAGGAAAAATTATAAAACCCCCCTCAAAATTAGGTCATGTGCTAGAAAAATGATTGGTTAATTTGTTTTTTTGGGGGGGGGGCTACATACAAGGGTGAATTCTGAAAATATTCATTTTTTCTTCTTCTCTGTTGTAGCACACAGGTCCTCTCTGCTAGGCTCCCCACATCTCTGATTCATGGAAGTTCATGCCATGAGTCACCTTTCTGAAAAAAAATCCCAAATGTTCATAGTCTCCACAGACACTCATGGGTAGAGAAGCACAAACATGCAACCCCCTATCTGACTGTTCATCAGACTTTGCACAATCTTGAGAAGCAATATAAAGAGGGAGAAAAAAAGATCTGATCATGAGATGCATCTTAATAGGATTTTGTGACCACGCCTGGCATTTCTTATCTTGCTGGTTTTTATCTGCAGTTTATGGTTTTATTTGTAAGGTGTTTTATGATACTGGTGTTACATTTTTAAAAAATCTTTTAAAATCTGTGAACTGATTTGAATAATGTTGCTAAATACAGCTAAGAAGTTCTTTATAAAGTGATATGTTTATCTTGAAATTTTTAGCACACAAGTTTCAGCATGATGCATTTTTAATGATACATTAATTAAATTTCAGGAAACGCAGCCTGGGCAATGGCCACTTCAAAGCCGGATATTCTGATCATTCTTCTGCAAAAGCTAGTTGAAGAAGGAAACATAATGTACAAAGTATGTCTGCCTTTGCTTTTATTTATAGCACTAATCTCCAAACGTGTTGTGTATGGACTCGTTACACAATGGTCGATGCCGGTACCTCAGGTTGCTGAACAATTATTGGAAATTGGCTGTCTCGTGGGAACAGTGTGCAAAATAAGACACTATTGTAAAACACAGAGAAAAGACATGTGGGTCAATTTCATAAAAATCCAGATCTTTGCAAAAACAATGGGCTTCGAGCACTTCTAGATGTTACAGTGTTGATGGGTCCAACCTGTTTCAACACTTGAAAAGGGGGGCAGGGTACAAGAGTGCCTGGTACGATTACAGTGCAGGTCTGATCCAGCTTGGATTGTTGTGGCATTTTTAAATTGATCAAATTCAGCTGTAAAATGACAACAGCGGTGTCCACGGGTTTGATCTTTGGCTGCAGTCATGGCTAGTTGTTGTTGTTGTTGTTATTGTTATTATTATTATTATTAATTAGATTTATTTCCCGCCACTCCCCGTAAGCTCGTGGCGGGTCACAACAGTCCTATCCCCATTAAAATACCCATTAAAAGACTTTAAAAACAATCCGAACATGGCGGAAGCTCTCATTATTCCTACCCCCTGCTATCAGAGCGGCAGGGAGGGTGGGGAGGAGGTCTAACTTACTAGGTCCGGGGGGGGGGGGGATGCTGGCACTCGTTCGCTGACCCCGGCCTCAACCAAAAACCTGCCTTTATGGGATGCTTTATTTATACAGGCGAGGTAGGCCCATATGATTCAGTACAGCTGAATCTCACTATTAAATCAGCTGCAAAATTATTCTTCGAAGTCCTGTTGGAGACACCTGCGCAGTCCAGCAAAAACCAAAAGACCCAACCATGCCTAGCATGGCATGATTCAGCATATATTTTTCTCGGTCAATATCTGGGTCAAGCATTACTCCTTGGTTCTCCGGCATTCTAGCTTTCTAGTTTTCTCTCCCACAGAGCTCATTAACATGTCAGATGTTTTAAAGATGAAAGCAGCATTTTAGAGCAAGAGTGTCAGACTTCTGTGCTCTTCACCTTGCAGAAAGGGAAGATGAAAGAGGCAGCACAGCGGTACCAATACGCTTTACGGAAGTTTCCTCGGGAGAGTTTTGGAGAAGAAATTAAAGCGTTCAATGAGCTCCGCGTCTCACTATACCTAAACCTGTCACGGTGCCGAAGAAAGACAAATGTAAGCTCTTGTCGTGCAAGTTTTAATACATTGTGGCAAATAATAAGGTTCTAGAAACAAACACGCAGGGAGAGGGATGGGATGGGACTTGCTAGAAACGGCTCACTAATTTTAAAAATGTACGTGCCAGCTCTGCAAAGGCCACTTGCATGCCCGTCCAGCAGCCGTGTCCTGTCCTGACGCAGAATGGCACAGCAGGTGTATGAACGTGCCGCAGAATTCTCCAGCAGTCTCAAGGCAGCACTTTGGTTATCAGAGTCCTGCACAAGGATTAAAGGCTTGGCTTGCAGGATGGGCTAAAAGAGTAAACAGCAGAGATTTGATCAAGAAGCTGTTTGACGGATCGCAACAGTCTGTTCTAGTAACTTTGCAAATTAAGAAATTGCTTTCTTGTTTTGATAGGATTTTGGCATGGCCGACGAGTTTGCTACTAAGGCACTAGAACTCAAACCCACATCTTACGAAGCCTATTATGCGAGAGCAAGAGCCAAGAGGAACAGCAGGTACTTAAAGACATATGCGTGCCACAGCCATTCCTTGCTAGCGTTGTTGTAATAGTAAGCTGGATCTTAGCATTCCCTTCTTAAAAGGCTACTGGGAAGAGGAAATATCGCAAAAAAGTATAGCCTTGTTATTTCTCACCTTCCCTAGCCTGTTCTCATCTGTCTCTGCCAGCCTCCCTGCCCATACATTTATATTGATGCAGATGAAAACTGTAGTCTGTGGCCAGTAACTTGGGAAGAGTTTGGAACTGAGGAATGAATAGGGTTGCCATCTCTGGGTTAGGAAACACACGGGGATTTTGGAGGTGGAGCTTGGGGAAGGGAGGGACATCAGCAGAGTATAAGGCCATGAAGTCTGCCCTCCAAAGCAGCCATTTTCTCTAGGGGGAACTGATCTGGGTTGCCTGGCAATCTCTTGTAGTGGCAGGAGGTCTCCAGGTGCAGCCTGGAGGTTAGCAACCCTAGCTATGAATCTTGTTAACTACTGTAACATTAAAAGCAGGGGACCTGCAAGGACTCATGGAGTAGAAGACGTCCCCTCCCCCTTGCCCCTACAATCCCCTCCCCCTTCGCCATTTATCTCTCCATTTCCCAATGCACACACAAAAGCCTATGCCTTGAATAAAACTTTGTTGGACTTTAAGTTGTCACTGGACTCAAAACTTGGTTCTATTAGAAGCGACATGAGACTCAAGCACCAAATCTTAAGATAATAAAGGGGCCTGGAGAGGGGCTTGATGGGATGCAGTTGTTAAAGTGCAAACGTGCCCAGTTTATTGAATATGCCTTTTCCTCCGCCAGGCAGTTCCATGCATCCCTCGTTGATCTGCGTGAAGCCATAAAGTTGTGCCCGGGCAACCAAGAAATCAAGAGACTGCTGGCCCGAGTTGAAGAGGAGTGCAAGCAACTCCAGCGGACGCAGCAGCAGAAGCAGCAGTGTCCCCTGCCAACCCAGCAGAGCAATGACTCTGACAATGAAGGGGAAGCTCTCGTGCAGGACCCCTTCAGCTTGGGAGAGATAGAGGAGGAGGGATCGTTGCACGAGGAGGTGCCTGGCCCATCTGCACAGAGGCTGCCGCTTTCCCAAGCTGCGGCCTCTTGCGGCCGAAACCCTCCGGAAGGGAATCCCCAGAAATGCAGGCCCATTTCCCCCCCAAACAGAGCAGGTGGTAAATACCTGCGAGAGCCCGGCTTGACCATGCAGCCCACAAAACAGGCCCAGATAGTGAAAACTAACCAGCATCTGAATTCCGCCCAGTCTGGGACGAGAGCCGGGCCTGGCCAGCCTGGCCCCAAGACTCAGCCCCTTCAGTACCTTCCTCCAAGCCCTGTGCCCTCCAGACACCTGACCAACCTAAGCAACAATAAAAGCCAGCATGTGGATGGCACAAACACGCTTTCTGCGAGTATTGCCGCAGGGAGTAGCTCTGCAGTGTTCAATGAGAGGCTAGCAGCTGCCGGACAGTTTTCATACTTGCAGCACAGCGACAAAGGATCTTCTCACATTTTCTTAACTAAATCCAAAACTCACGAGAGACTAGCTGTGCACGCTCCCCCGGGCATGGAGAAAACAGGTCCGTTTCCGTCTCAAGGAATCAGCGAGGCCAGGCAGCCGAGCTCTGCCAGCTCTAGTCCCGTTCCTGGCGGCATGGTCGTTTCCAGCTCAACAAGCAGCTTATCTTCGAGCAGCAGCTTCTCTGAGAGCCTGAAAGGGCAAGGCCCTGATGTCCGACTGAAGGAGAGCAAAGCGAACCAAGGTCAAGGCGGAGCAGCGGAACACAGGCCTCGAAATACTCCCTTCATGGGGATCATGGATAAAACTGCACGGTTCCAGCAGCAAATGAACCCGTCAATTCGCAGTTGGCACGGCCAGACTGCGGAAGGATTCCTGAAAAGTGTCGCCACCACCGGAGGAAATCCGTCTTCGAGTTGCGAGCAGTTCCCCGCGAAGCAGTTGGTCAGCTATGGAAATCAAGCGTTCTCTTCTTCTTCTTCCGTTTTAACATCCGGGGAGAGCATCCAGAATGGGATGCAGTCTAGAGACCTGGAGGAACTCAAGTGCCAAGCATCTGCCTCCTCCCAAGACAGCAGGATGGCGAAGCCTGTGGCTCATTTGTACCAGGACGTTCTCTCTAAACAGCACTCTCCGCTTAATAAAGACATTCATTCAAGTCATGTCACTTCTACAAAGCCAAAGCGATCTTTTGTAGAATCTAACGTGTGAATAGTTCTGCCTACTTGATCACAAACCGTGTCTCTCTTTGGTTGTAAAACTTAGCACGTAGTGGCATATAACTAATATTAATAGCTGATGATATCTTGCAGGGTGTATAACAAACTTGATCATCCAGCCACTTCTTGACCATTAAAACAGGCTGTCCCGTAAGCAAAATACGGGCCGCCACCACGTAGTTAAGGTCATTGTGTATTAATGCAGTGGAGGTGGGATTTCATCAGGGGTAGTCAACCTGCGGCCCTCCAGATGTCCATGGACTACAATTCCCAGGAGCCCCTGCCAGCATTTGCTGGCAGAAGTTCCTGGGAATTGTAGTCCATGGACATCTGGAGGGCCGCAGTTTGACTACCCCTGGATTTCATGGTTAATGTTAAGAGAGGATTTAAAGATGCTTGCCTGATTTAACTATATTAGTAAAAATACCAAGCAAAGTCCTTTGAAATGTTTTGTACAGCCATGTATATAGCCTGTCAAAAAAGGGTGTAACTCCTGCAATGTGGTGGGATCCGTAGCACGTCCAGATCTGCCCATGACTGTTTGTCTGTCAGGAAGTTTAAGCATTACGCTCCCAGTTTAATAAAGATACTGGTGTCATTTCAGGAAAACTTCTGTCACTTCCGTGCAAGTCATTCAGCAGCCATATATATATATATTTTTTTGATTGTGTGAATAATTTTGACTTTAGTTACTATAAGGCAGCAAATAAATTTACAAAGGGTGGAGGGATTTGCATGCATTTTGTTTCAACATCCTGGTTATTGCACTGAGTTATATAGGAGATGTTAACAACATATAACAGCACTTTACATAGTTTATCTAAACACCTTTTGAGGTGCTATGTAAGTAACAAGATGGAGAAGAAGGAAGAGGACTGCAAGTTTTTGCTGTGTTTTTATAGGTCTCCCAATAAGCATTGGTGGGAGGAATATGTGGATCCACTTTTATAGGAAGGGCATCTGACACTTGGCCCTCAGTGCTTCAGTGGGAAACGTCTTAGTTGGGAAAATGTTTTCAAGATGACCAGTTTGTAAGGACATTCCTGTAAGTAACAAAGAGCGACAGAATACTCCAACTTGTACAAGCTCAACCTTAACAGATTATTCCCTTGTGTACAGTATGTATGTACATTGTAATGACATTCTCGCACGATTTTTAAAAATTCCATAAAAAATCGCAATTTCTAAATGAATTGTTACTCCTTAGCTTATTTATTGTTTCTCTTGGTATTTATACAGTCTTATTTTATTCTCTCGTTCTGTAGATCTATTTTTTTGCACAGCTACTGTATTTTTCCCATATGAAATAAAAGACTATTAATATAGCTTATGATCCAGCAGCATGCAATTTTTGGCTACGAAATAAAAGTTTTACCAGTGACTGACTTCTAGGGGTTGGTCAGGAATTTAATGGCCACGTAACCAGACACAATGGTTACTTTTCAGCCGAGAAGAACCTTTTGAGGTGGGCTTGCTGTCTTCTCTCAGGTGAAGGGCTCAGTGCTGATCCTCTAGTGGCCAGGACAATCACTGCCCATCAGACTGCTTGTGAATGGGGGCATACCACACAATTTGTGCAGCATATTATAAGCATATAGCCATTGTAGGAGACAACACTGATGTGCCCACTTAACTGGCTTCTCAGCATAGTTTGAGAGGTTTGTCATCAAGGACTCAAGGATGCTCCATGGAAGCTGTGTAATCGCTAATTAAAGACGCATTATGTGAGTGCTGGTTTCTAGCCAGAATGCTCTAGCCAGAGCTGTCCCAGGCCAGATTCAAAATCTAAAATACCGATGATGAAAATTCTTCAGACCCCTACTAGGCTTCCTGCCCCGCAGGACTTCTTATGCTTAGCTGCAAAAGATGTCAACAGCTTTAATTCTCACGTGAACGTTTTTTAATGATCCTTCAGTTTATACAGTCTATAATTCAGTCTACAGAAGTTTCCACACACACACACACACACCCATGTTCCCAATTCAGTTCATATTTACAGTCATGATAGGTCCCTGACCCAAGCAGCTTACTGTGACAGATTGCACTTTTAAAATCTTAGAAGTGCTGTCAAACAGAATAAAGGATTGTGAAGGGTTAATTCTTCACAGAAACCAGAGGGCCTTGAGTGACAGGCTGCTCCAAACAATCTGACTGGTTAGCATTAGCTGAGCAGAGAAAGACTTGAGAGCGGCATGTTTTGGAGACAGATTTCTGCCTTGATGGAGTTAACTGACAGTCTGAATTCAACCTTAGCTGTGAGCGATTTAACACAGAGAAAGGGGGAGGGGGGAGAGTAGGCAAGGAATCTTAGGAAGTAGGAGAAGACTCCCATCCAGGTCAAAGAAAGGATATAGATCTAGTGTAAGGAGAATTTTTCTTCCCAGTCAAACAGGATGTCAGCTCTGAAGAGTACAGAGATCCCTAGTCTGGTGTGGTTAGAAACTGCCTTTAGAGACCTTAAGACTAAGTTAAAAACTCAAGACGAGTACTGATGTTCCAAGAGAAGGGGGTTGGCTATTGGAAAGAGTGTACCAGTCTTCTGGTAACTGAGTTAGAGAACATTCAAAGACAGTGTACTGAAGTATTTGAGGCAAACACTGGAACAAAAGCCTCTCAACATAAAGATTTAAGTCACTGTGAATAGCTTAAACTCTCATTAGCCTGCCTTTCTCTTATTTATTTATTATACCACCCTACCAGCAAGCCGGCTCAGGGCAGTGTACATCAATTTCCTCTGGACATACAAATAATTAAAGCAATTATATTTACATTTAAATGGAATTAAAAACCAAGAAATGACAATCTGGATTAAATATCAGCATCAGCAGATTTGGATTTTTCCCATTCTCTTGAATCAGATTGCCCCGAAGCGCCCAACCCTAACCCCAACCAAAAGCCTGGTGGAAGAGCTCCATCTTACAAGATCTGCAGAACTACCAGTTCCAACAGGGCCCAAATCTGTTCTGGGAGCTCATTCCTCCAAGTAGGGGCCAGGATAGGTCAGGGACTACCAATTTAGGGTTAGCAGACTGAAGCACTCTTCCAGGGATATAGATAAAAAGGTGTCAGGTATGCTGGGAGCAATTGAGGGCAAAAGAAGAAGGGGACGACAGAGAATGAGGTGGCTGGATGGAGCCACTGAAGCAGTCAGTGCAAACTTAAATGGACTCCGGGGAATGGTAGAGGACAGAAAGACCTGGAGGATCATGGTCCATGGGGTTGCAATGGGTCAGACCCAACTTCGCAAGTAACAACAATCAGGTATGGAGGGCCCAGATTGCAAATAGCCTTATGGGAAAGTTAAAACATTTTGTTATTTTGAGTTTCAAAACACTTCAAATGTTATTTAAGTTGTTTTAAGTTAAAATAGATTCCTGACCCTTCTTTCAGTTTCTTAGGCTGAGCCAAAATATCGCACTGTGACAGGTTGGGACAGCCAGAGTTCTTCAGCAAGAAGAGGACAAAGAAGAAAAAAAAAGATCATCAGTAACAAATCCATTACGAGGCTCAGTCAGTAAAGGGAATAGAAAATGGAGAGGAAATCTCAGCACTCAAGAAGGGAAGTGGTAGGAGAGTATCACACTCTCTGATTTACCCACCTCCAATTTGATTTCCTCTAATCTGAATATTCAGGTTATTTAAGACAGTGGATTTTGAGTGTGCACTGGCTGTGTCTCTAACCAGCGACTGATAGCCATTTTCAAAGTTCTATTTGGGGTAAGGACAAGTCTCTGTAGAGGGAGGTTGGTCATGGGACTTGAGCGCCTTTTAACAATCCAGTTTTCCATTGCTTCCTTCTCGTAGGAGTAGCCATCTAAAGAGAAATTGTAAACATATCCAAATCACTAACAGGAATGTTTTACGAAATGCTAAGGTAACACTGCATTTTAGGAAGGGGTCCTAACAAGTATTTCAAGACCATCTGGTATAAGTTCTTTAAAGGACTCCCTCGATACCCAATAGGATGGGGGGAGAGAAATACTCAATAGAACCAGGGTGAATCTAATACCAGTAGCCTCTCATCTCCCCCCCACCAATGAGTAAGGGCACATATTTTGTCCAAAGTACACCTTGGTGCATTGACTGGTCTGCAACAAGCTGTCTATTCATATAGGTTGCGGTGCAACCTATCTATGGTATTTCTGCATCTCACCAGTTGAGAACCACTACTCTAAAGGAAACAGCAGCCAGTCTTGACTGCTGCGCTCGTGTGCCTGCATATCTGCAAACATTTCTGCATTCATACTCTACAGCAGTGGTCCGCAACCTTTTCCAGGCTGCGGACCAGCGGCGGCGGGGAGGACGATTGCCCGGCCATATGCGGCACTCCCGCGCATGCGTTTTTGCGGCCACACATGGCACAAACGCGCATGCGCGGCCCGGCACAGCCCTGCGGAGGCAGGGAGCCGCGGCCCAGTGCCAGGGCCTTCGCGGCCCGACACTGGGCCGCAGCCCAGCGGTTGGGGACCACCGCTCTACAGAAAGCCTCTTCCCTGTCTGTGAAAGCCAATGGCTTCTTTTACCTCTTCATCTAGTATCTATCCTACTGCTAATTTTGTTAATAAAACTTCTATTAAACTCTATAGAGCAGGGCTAGTCAAACTGCGGCCCTCGCTGTCAGGGGCTCATGGGAATTGTAGTCCATGGACATCTGGAGGGCCGCAGTTTGACTACCCCTGCTATAGAGACTTACTAAAATTTCAGGTAGCTGGATTGAACCACTGGATTCCCCCCCCCCCAGAAAAAAAAGATCATCAGTAACAAATCCATTTTCACCCATAGCTTGCAATTGCACATCACTGGAAATAGTTGGGGTTTTTTTCCCCTCATGGAAAATCAGTAATCTGAATTTCTTGGAATTAATAACCGCTACGGCAGAAGATAGAACATTAGGATCCCCTGAAAAAGAAATCCTTCTTCTCCAAGAATTTGCTAAATGCAAACAGTTGTGATTCTCAGCTCATCTATTCTATTACTGATTTGAATGCTGGCGTTAAAATTGCTTCCCAAAGTTCATCACGGAGCTGTCAAAGGAATCATCAGAGCTGCTAGGCAAGGTCCCTTGTGCCCACTCCCTTTCATGTATAAAACAGCAGCTCCAAAACAGTGACGTGACTAGGCAGTAAATTACAACTGATAATCTGCATTTTAATAGCCCTCATTCAGTACTGCTAAATAAGAAGTCATGTCCGTAAAGCCACTCTCTTGTTCAAAAAACAAACATTGCTAACTTATGTTTGGGTTATACACAGCTTCTTCGGAAGCATAAATACTTTTTTTTTTAATGTTGAGGTTCAATTACCACTTAATAAATGCAGTTTGCTTGTCTTTATCACCTATGAAAAACACACACACACCGGAGGAAGTAATGAATCCCAATGTTTGTTATTTAGCACTTTTGAGGCATGAGATGGATATCCAAAGAGGAAGATATAAAAGGCATAGAAATAGTAATCATAGGTTTACTGAAGTGTCTAGTGCGCCTCATAAAAGTATTTCTTGTCAGGCAAGAAACGAAAAGAAATAAGGTAGAAATTATGAGTACGTGGCAAGACAGAGCAAGCTCATGCTTTCAGATACTAGTAATTTACTCCCACGTTCAATACAGCACTTCACTTCTGAGCTACCCCCACTCTATTGTTAAGGAATGGTGGTGAAAGAGATGTGCTGTTCCTTTTTATTGTCTGCAACCAGCAGAAAAAGGGGATCAGCAATCTCACAATCTTTTGCAATGAGCATGAGGATGCTGTTTGGGAAAAGGTCATGCTGCCTAACTTGTCTGCCCAGGAGGACAAATGCAGTCACATTACTTAAACCAACCAAAGAGATATTAGACCTAAAGGACAGGTTTAACAGTAAAACATCGTTGCAAGTGTACTCCAAGAGAGTGTAGCGTCGATTTCAGACTTTATATGACCTTCACATAACTACAATTATTTCAACAAAAGCAGTACCTGTTTGGTTCTTCAGTTACTTGCACTGGCACTTCGAGCAAGCCTCTGAATGCGATCAAATGGTTATGGGAGAACAAACAGAAGCTGAATCCAGGTGAGACAGTGGCAAGGTTATTTGGAACGGCCACTCCTGTAAATAGAATTGTTCTCCCTCCCATAAGGAACTATTTTTTGCTGAAATATCCTGTAAGAGCTCAGGAGTCTTGTTGGAGCCTCCTACTGGCGAAACATGTAGAAAACTCTTTCTACCAGCTAGCTCCCTATTTGCAGGTGCCTTTTCTGGTCATGGTGGTCCCTGCTTTGGTAAGCCTGTGGCTGGATTAGTGTAAAATGCTGTACTTGGGGCTGTCCGTGAGGACAACCCAGAGGATTCACCTGCAGAGTGTGTATGTGTGTGATCACAGTCCGGCAGTCAGAACCATAATGCTTGTACCGTGAGGTCCCATCGCCGACTGTCAGTTGCCAGGTCCAATTCAAGGTGCTGTTGCTTATCTTTCGAGCCATTCATGACCTGGGGCCATATACTTGAAAACAGTCTTCCCCTGCATATGGGTATGCAATTGCCAGGGTGGTATAATGACTAGAGTATGGAATCAGGCTCTGAGAGACACAGGCTTAAATCCCAATTCTGTCATGTAGACTGGCTGGGCACATATCTGAACTATCTCACAGAGTTGATGCTGGCAGGGGCTCATGGGAATTGTAATCCATAGACATTTGGAGGGCCGCCGTTTGACTACCCCTGATTTGGCAGGATTCAAATATTTATCTTTGTATTTAAAGACGCCCAAATCATTCTGGTTCACACCTACCTGCGGCAATGACTGGATCTTTCATAAGTTCCTTTGTTATAGGACACAGGAATTCATCAGGCACAGCTTCAGTGGCAGATTTCCTTTCCATCTGCAGTTCTTCAATATTCCTTAACACTTTACTGCGGAGGCCTAGAGATTCTGGAAAGGAATTCACACATAAAACACATTAGGCTTTCATTGACAGCTCAGCCTTGAAAAATGACTATGATTAAATATTTCATTCAGGTCACCACCAAAACTTTCTCCTCCTTGCTCTGTAACACAACTAAACACAACGGCATTACATGAATAACAGGCTTACTACTAGCTTCAACAATAGCTTTAAGTGAAAACACAAACAGGGTAGGCCTAGTTGAAGAACATATACAGGCATGTAGAAGGCCTCAGATTGAACTTCTGGTTAAAAAAAAAATCATGTAGTAGCCAATGCAAAAGACTTCTAAGACCCTGAAGAGCCACGGTCATTCACAGTAGAAAACCTAAACCACTAACCTTGATAAACCCATGGTCTGATTTGCTCAGAACAGCTTCACAGGCCAAAAAAAAACCCTCTGTGTTAAAAACCATCTATATTACCTCAAAAAACCAAAAACCTACCCTAAACTGAACTCCTTTATGGACCATTACTAAATATAAACTGCTATATGTTCTGTGGTAATAATCGGTCATTAATCGGAGAGAGACCTCAAATAGCCCTAACCCTTCCCATATAAGCAGGAATGGGTTCACAAAAAGAGTTTAAAGTTTGCAGAGCACCTGCTATATCCCGGTCAAGCCTTAGAGTTATTTTTCATAATTGGTGGGGAGGGAGGTGGGAACAAGCGTATTCTGGCAGGGTGTGTGATGCAGGACATAGCCTATCGTGTAACTGCTACTAGTGGGAAATGGCTGTTCCAATGGGCCTTGCTGTCCTAATTTAACCATTGTTTATATTGTAACATGGCAATTAGCTTGGATAAGAAACCGGTTCCATTTGCATGGTAATGAAGCATTCTTCCACAGAGGTGTCAAAAACAATCAAACAGGCTAATGAAATGCTATGCGAACCACCTGCTGGTCACCTTCTCCTCAATTAAATGCCTCTGGGAGCAAAGAAAACTAACATAGCAGGACAAGAACCAAGCAATTAACACAAAGCAGTTCAACAGGTCCACATCATCATGGCTCTTTAATTTCAAGGACATCCATTTACCTTCACAAAAGACTATTTATATCATGTAAATACTATAGTCTTCAAAAGACAACAAAGTTAGGCACACTGAGGGCCATCATGAATCTGACAATGAAAGAATATGCGTCGCACACTTGCAAAGAAAGAGAGCTTGCTAGGATATGGCATCCAGTCTGGTAGATGCTGAAATTAATACAGAAAGCTAGAAATAGATTTTCTAATACATAAGGTTAATATTTTTCAGGCTTTCTAACTCAAACCTTTTCCAAGCCGCACCTCTTCATCCTCAAGTTCAACATATTCTACCAAAGACTTGTAGAAGATCAGCGGAATATCATGAAAAATACTAAATGACATAAAAACGAGATGGTCCATCTATTCCAAAGGTCCATCTAATGCAGCATCCTGTCTAATTGAGAGGGTTGCCCTGTAGACACCACAAAGACTCATGATTTGTAGAAATCAGAATTCTTTAATGGGAAATATCGAAGCAACACTATACACGGTTCTTGTTTGAACTGGGGAGATACCCCCAGTTCAGGTCTTAAATACCTTTTGGGTGGTCTACCCCTCTCTCCCTCACAAGGCAACACTTTGCCTGGGCCTGCAGGTGGTCAGCATGGCAATGGTGGGGGGCTGGTCAGTAGGAAGTAGCCCAGGTGCCAGGCTAGCCTGGGGTGACATGACTTACGAGAGGATGTGACTAGGAGGATGTGGAGAATGTGCAGGAGACTGGAGGCTGTGAGTGACGTGTGAGATGAGAGAGACATGTGAAAAATGTAGGGTTCAATGGCTGCCTGCCTGCCAAACCAAATCAAAACAGAAATACAGCATATGACAAATACCACAGGGTTTCGACACTAATCCAGTGGCTAAGCATTTACATTGGAGATCCAATAACAGGACACCTTCCCCTGATGTTGCTTCCTGGCACTTGTATCAGGGGTTTACTTCCTCTGAAAATGGAAGTTCCTTCTAGTCACCATGGCTAATAGCCCCTTATAGACCTATCTAATCTGTCTAATTCTCTTTTAAAGCTGTCTGTGCCTGTGGCCATCACTGCATCCTCTGGCAGTGAATTCCACACTTTAATCATTCACTGTGTAAAGCAGTATTTGCTTTTGTGCATTCCAAAACTACCAACTATCAGCTTCATTGGGTGCCCTCAAGTTCTAGTATTTTGGGAGAAAATGTTCTCTTTGTCAACTCTCTCCATGCCGTACATACTTCTATAACCTTCTATCCTGTCCTCTCTTAGAAACTGTCTCTTTTCTAAACTGAATAGCCCCAGAATCTCCAGCCTTTCAGCAGTTCAGTTTAAGGGGGAAGGGCAGTTCAGCACCTTGTACAGAATAAAACCTCTGGCTTGTCTAAGTCGAGAATAAGATGGAGAGAGAGGCTTCTGACACAAGGAAGGTTCAAATGAGAATTGATCTTGTTTGGAAAGACCTTGACAGATCCAATTCAGATGGGGAAGGAAAAGAATGGATTTCAAAGGGAACTCACTCCCACTGAATACACTTTAACTTTCGGGCCTGCCTTTTGAGGATAACCAGAGCAACGCGGTTTCTGCTCTATTTGAACGGGACAATGCTTTGCCATGGTGCAGTGGTTTTACACAACAATGGCTCTCCAGTTACCACAGTTTGCAACTCTATTTGTTTAAATAAATAGAACAATGTTTGGGGGGAGTCTTTCCAGACCTAAATTAAGCATCCAATTGGGTGTAAAATCACCATCATGGCAAATAAATGCATATATTTGGGAGTCATAACTGTATCTCTCTGGAAAGCACTCTGTGTTGTGATTATAATCTGGAAAAGGGAAGACTCCAGCCTGCCTATTAGCGATCCTGTTACCTTTTCAGAACTGTGGGGGCCAGCACCTACGCTAACAAAAATATTTTATATTTGTTTACCTAATGGAACATACGACTTGCCTCATTATGACAAGCTCTGCCAAATGTACGTCTATTTTCTTATTTGTGGCTTATAATTAGTTCTCAGAGGTATCATTAAAAAGAACCCAGTACTCAGGCAACAACCTATTATGCCGATTTTTCCCCCCACAGAGCATTTGTGTGTTCACTAGAGGTCACCTTGGCTGGGGAGTCTGCCTTCAGTCCCACTCCTTCAATCAGCACTATTGGGTTGGTCTCAACTGATGGGAAACTTTGGCCTATTTGAATATTTAAGGAAACACTGGCTTCTCTTGTTATTATTCTTAAACGGACTAGACTGCAACTGTTATGGGGTTCAAGCTACAAGAGTTCTTTATGGGTTCCAGCTTTTGAGTGACGGAAGATGAAAACAAGAAGCAAGCGCTAAAGTCTGGTAAGAATGTGTAATGATTTTACAGTTCCCAATGGTAAATGGAACAGCACCGCCTACACTAGGCTGAAGAAACAGAGTTACATATGAACATTTACCCAATATAATTGCAACTAAAGCAAAAATGGCACACAGAAGTGTTTCGGAACCCTAAATTCAAGAAGGCCAATCACAGCACTGCAGGACAGAGACAGCTGTCCCTCTGCTCTATGGCAGGATTTTCCACATAACTTAATTTACATCCAGAATATAGTTATAGCTCAGTACACTTTAGTAAAATAAATGTATTCAGAAGTCGAATTGAATCTGGATTGTTCAAACAAATGGAATAAATCACATGCTGCAGAAAACGCAAGATCCAAGGATAACTTGGAGAACTCCACATGCTGTGTGATCGGGGATACTCCTAAAATGTTTGAAATACGGTTGTCAGACCACAGCAGGCAGACACCAGTAGCATTTTGTGAGCAGGGTCATAGAATCATAGAATCATAGAGTTGGAAGGGGCCATACAGGCCATCTAGTCCAACCCCCTGCTCAACGCAGGATCAGCCCTAAGCATCCTAAAGCATCCAAGAAGTGTGTATCCAACCTTTGCCTGAAGACTTCCAGTGAGGGGGAGCTCACCACCTCCCTAGGCAGCCTATTCCACTGCTGAACTACTCTGACTGTGAAAAACATTTTCCTGATATCTAGCCTATATCGTTGTACTTGAAGTTTAAACCCATTACTGCGTGTCCTCTCCTCTGCAGCCAGCAGAAACAGCATCCTGCCCTCCTCCAAGTGACAACCTTTCAAATACTTAAAGAGGGCTATCATGTCCCCTCTCAACCTCCTTTTCTCCAGGCTGAACATTCCCAAGTCCCTCAACCTATCTTCATAGGGCTTGGTCCCTTGGCCCCAGATCATCTTCGTCGCTCTCCTCTGTACCCTTTCAATTTTATCTACATCCTTCTTGAAGTGAGGCCTCCAGAACTGCACACAGTACTCCAGGTGTGGTCTGACCACTGCCGTATACAATGGGACTATGACATCTTGTGATTTTGATGTGATGCCCCTGTTGATACAGCCCAAAATGGCATTTGCCTTTTTTACCCCTGCATCACACTGCCTGCTCATGTTTAGTTTACAATCCACAAGTACCCCAAGGTCTCGTTCACACACAGTGCTACTTAGAAGCGTATCCCCCATCCAGTAGGTATGCTTTTCATTTTTCTGACCCAGATGCAGAACTTTACACTTATCTTTATTAAATTGCATCTTGTTCTCATTTGCCCATTTTTTCATTGTGTTCAGAGTCTGGTGTGCTGATGTCATGCCAGGGCACTAACACGATGTAATGCAAGGGGTTTTGGAAGCTATGTCATGCCTCCAGATGGCCCATTATGGGAAGTGAAGCAAACCGCTTATGCGTGGGATGGGACGCAACGGCGGCAAAACCCAAAGTAACCGATTATGCACGCTGTGACCCTGGCGCCGCTTCTGGTTGCGCCCCAGTCACCTGGAAGCTGCGCTTTCTTCCGCGTTTCGCTAACGCGGCTTTTTCAGCGGCAAGCACCGAAACTGCAGCCGGTAGCAGCCGGCGCCGTGTGTTATCAGTGATTTTAGTCACCGCCATTCCACCCCGAATGCGCGCTATCCCCCCCCCGTGCATAATGGCCTGATGTCACGTCTGGTTTTCACCTAAAACAATATGTCAATGTGATAAAGAATGTTTTGTCATCTCAGCATTCTTCTTCCTTGTTTAAAATGGGTATGATTTTCCTTTTAGAAGATTAAGGCTTTTGTGTATTATTTTGGAATTGTATACCTAAGGATTGGAAAGGATTGTCTATAAACCGCTCTGAGCCTCTGGGGAGGACGGTATATAAACAAAAAAACAAAGAACAAAGGGGAAGGGGGGAAAGTGGTCCCCCTTTCCCAACCAATTGCACTTCTGCACCAAAGGTCCTGCAAAATTTTGGGGCATGAAGTCTCCCATTTTGAGGAGTTTAAATGGAAGAGGAGGCGTCTCTTCTCAGGAAAAAGATCAGATGCACAAAATTTGGTATTAAAATTGACAGTTAAATATTTTTATTTGGAAATATGATGTATGAGAAAAGGCCGAATATCTTAAATTGAGTTCATATCAGAATTTTTAAAATCGTCTTTAAGTATTTTTTAAAAATTGGGATAGATCATGTATGAGGAAAGGCAGAATAATTTAAATTCAGATTTTACTGGAATTGAAAGAATTGTTATTAAGCAATTAGAAGAATGGGTGTAAATGGAGAATGTAACTATCAATACTATAATGCACGTTTTATTCTAAGCCGTATTTTTATTTCTTCTTTTGTTCTCTTAAAATAAAAATTTATAATAAAAATGTTTTGCCATCACACTATTGAATGAACACTCTAGTAAGAAATATAGTTTGTGCCAGTGTAATGGGTGAAATGGCTCCGACAAAATCACTGAATGTTCACAAGGGAACGTTTCTTCACTATCAAGCAAATATCACCCTTTTCCTCCAATAGTTGACCCACCAATCAACCTAGAAGGGCAAGATCTTTTGCCTCCAGACCACTGACCCATTCCCTACCAGTTCTTTCAGGCTGGCAAAGGAAGAATTTCATCCCTATATGTAATATCCTATATAGACTTTTTGAGGTCAACACGTTACAATTAAAGAATAGAGAGACTGGAGAATGAGCAAGGTAAAAAGGTAAAGGTATCCCCTGTGCAAGCACCGAGTCATGTCTGACCCTTGGGGTGACGCCCTCTAGCGTTTTCATGGCAGACTCAATACGGGGTGGTTTGCCAGTGCCTTCCCCAGTCATGACCGTTTACCCCCCAGCAAGCTGGGTACTCATTTTACCGACCTCGGAAGGATGGAAGGCTGAGTCAACCTTGAGCCGGATGCTGGGATTGAACTCCCAGCCTTATGGGCAAAGCTTTCAGACGGTTGCCTTACCACTCTGCGCCACAAGAGGCTCTAATGAGCAAGGTAACTTGCTCTAAAAATGCATCAATTCCTTCAAAAACTGAGAAGCCCACCAACCTGATCACCATGCTGTGAATTCAAGTAGCCTGAGACTTAAGGTTTTTAGCTTAGATAATGACAACTACATCCTCAAATTGTTGTATTTATTTATTGTCTCTACGACATCTAAACTTTGTTTATAAGAACAGTAGCTAAAGTATAGCAAGATATATTGTATGAACAAAATTAAAATGTCAAAAACTTCCTTTGAACAATCTTACCAATCTTTAATTCATCAGCCAAACTTTCTTTTGTGAGACTCAGCAGTTCTTTACCATCAATGTTATTCTTTTGGAAAATCTCAACTAAGGCTTTTAAGCCATGTTTACATAGCCAAATTGAAACTTCATCCTCTGACCAGTTTTCAATGGACGTGTTTGGCCTCTCTTTAGGTGTAGTTTCTGAGTAAATAACAAAAAGAAATCAAAAGAAAATTAAACATTTTGGATATATGAAGAACATTTCTATGTATCTAGCTAAGGATCCCACTCCATACCAAAAACTCTACACAGGCCTTCTCATGGCTGCAGAAGAGGCTTCTGCAAATCTGAGAGAATCTCATTTTGTTACCAGTCAGCCTGACCACCACCTGATGTCTCAGGAGAGCAGAGTGAAGGGGGAGGGGCCATAAGGGGCAAGGGGGGATCAGAGAAGGACTGAGAAAAAATAAAGGAACTGATATGCAGAAGGTGGAAGAAGAACAGAGAAGCAGGAGCCAAAGCAAGCTGTGAAGAGAAGAAAGGGAAGGGGAAGAGAGAGAAAGAGAGAGGAATGGACATGGAGGGGGGCTGATCTGAGGAAGTAGGATTTTGCATCCTCTACCAATTCTTACAGGTCCCCATTTGTACTGTATTAATAATAGTAAAATAAATCCCCAAATTCTGAAGGTTTCTTTTGATACAATATATTCCTAATAAAAGTTTGTGACTGCTGCTCTCCACTGCATATTCTCCTCAGAGAGACTGACCCTAGACTGCATTAAGGATTTTCTATTGGTGGAATTGATCAGCAAGTAATCTTACAGGAAAGCTCATATTTCAGAAGGCCTTTTGTTGATATTTTCCATTTTCTGCAGACTTTGTGGTTGGCTTGGCTTTTAAAAATTGAAATGGATTTTGTAATCTGTTTCTATACTTGGCAAAAGGTCAAGAAACTAGCATGAACTTCTAGTGAACAACAATGTACAAATGTGTTCAATAAATAAATACATTTGTTCACAGCAAGCTTCAAAAAGGGCTAGTCAACATACAATTACTTGACTTATTATACACTTAGGTAAAGGAATCCCCTGTGCAAGCACCGGGTCATGTCTGACCCTTGGGCTGATGCCCTCTAGCGTTTTCATGGCAGACTCAATATGGGGTGGTTTGCCAGTGCCTTCCCCAGTCATTACCGTTTACCCCCCAGCAAGCTGGGTACTCATTTTACCGACCTGAAGGATGGAAGGCTGAGTCAACCTTGAGCTGGCTGCTGGGATTGAACTCCCAGCCTCATGGGCAGAGCTTCAGACAGAACGTCTGCTGCCTTACCACTCTGTGCCACAAGAGGCTCATATTATGCACTTACGAAAAGGCAAACCACATTTTTGTTGTTGTTTGAATGCAGAACTACAGTATCCTGGGAAAGACCTACCAGAAGCCTTGGAAAGGCATAGCAGATTTTCAGAATAAGAAATGGACTGATTTAGTGGCTTCATCTGTGTGTGCACATGTGTGCATAACAGAGAGTGAGTCATATTAGGTTAATAAGTTAACAAGCAATGAATATTTGAAGACATGAGGCAAATACCGTTCTGCACTAACCTGGGAAAAGTTGTTTAGGTTCAAACTGCCAAATGTTCACACATTTATCCATAGAACCTGTGGCAAATAATGGAATATCTGGTGCAAAGGCACAAGTTGTAACATACCTAGAAATAAAAACAAGTTGATAGATATTACAGATGAAAAGCTCCCAGTAGCTACTATTATGGGGGGAAATATGCTAATATCACACCTGGTATGTTGAGTCAAAGTATGTAGGATGTTCCCAGTGTTCTGCCAATGACAATAAAAAAATGTGTTAGGGCTAGGAAAAGGTCAGTTATAACCAATGATCAATTTTTTTTTTACTGGAAGCTTTAGTCTAAAGAGCATTTGTAACCAAGAAGCATTTAAACAAATTTTCTAAAAGCGCAAATAGATTAGCTGCAGGAAAAAAACCAACATATAACAAAATTGCTTCCAGGAATAAAATGTATCTTACAGTTGTAGCACTGAAGCATGGAATATTTCGGATGGAATGCTTCAACAACTGGTTAATATTTTAAATACTTTTAAAAAATCCTGCTGATGAAGCAACTCTCAAAAATTTAAGTGGTAACAAAGACTGACAATTCATCAGTAGTGTTTTTTTTATGTTACAAAAATCCTGTGCTTAGTGTACTTGGCCACTAGATGCTACTCTTCCCAAGCATATTTTTGTATACTGTATGACTAAGGTAATGTAACAGGACTATCTCATTAATGGGGGCAAAAAAGCTTCTTTAAGCAGAATTTTTGAAACATTTAATTGACAAGAATTCCTAATAAAAAAAATATCCACTTTGGTGCCAGCTTCAGATTTTCAACATTTGCATAGAAGGAAGACAACGCTGGATGTAATATGCCTCCATTAAAAACGTTATGCCCACACATTGGACATAACAGAAACATGAAAACAAACTACTTTTGCCTTTGAATAAATAGTGTAAATCACTTCAGACCATAAAACCTGGGTCACAATCTTTTTTAAAGTCTTTAAGGGCAAAATTATATGTGATGTGGAGGGGAAACCACATGTGCATGTGTGTGTGGGGGGGATTATTTTTAATGATTAAGGACAACCAACCTCCCCTACCCACTCCAGTACAGTTTAAGGCAATCTGGATTCCAGCACAGTTTAAGGCAGGGGTCTCCAGTGTTATGTTTATGGGCATTATGGTGTCTGCTGACTCCTTTCCTGGTGCCCACCAAGTGCTTTTTAAGAAGTGGGCAGGACCAGGCAGGGCTTCTGATTATCTACTGTAAATTTGATTGGCTGTGCAGATTTTTTTAAAAGGTTGTTACTGCAGCAACAGCTGCCACCCCATCACAAGGCTCTTCACTGTGTGACTGAAGGTAGGCTGCACTACCCATTGTATGGCTGGCTCCACCTCCTGTACCAGCAGCTTTGTGGCTACGCCCATCATGTTGTATCAAAATTTCAAAAGTGCCCACAGGTTTTGAGTCTAAGTTTATGAGGGACTTCTATGTCCAAAAAAAATTGCCAAAAGATACTAGGACTCCCAGATCTAAGGATGCCAGGATTTAAGGACAGGCATGCTGGAGTCATCACTTTTGCTGAAAAACCACAAGTGTTGCCATGACACTGGAGGCCACCCTCTGGAATATGACAAAGCACTATGGTTAAAACATAAATCCTTTCATTTCTGCTTTTCGTTAGAAGTGATCTTGAATGCCAGTTGCACACCTTCCTTTCCTCCCAGTCTTTGAGGGGCCAGACGACAATGGGATGGATTGCCAAGAGACCTGGCAAATATCTCTTGCCCCCCAGCAAATAGTAATCAGAGATATACTGTCTTAATCCTTATCCATTGTAGTTCCTCTATATATTTATGAAACAGCCTAAGGGGTGGGACGTGTCCGGCTGTCCAAGTTGGAATAGGGCCAATCAGGGTGCAGCCAGCTTTGCCCTGATCTGCCCTGTCCCTGCAGCTCCTGCCCTCCATCCCTGGACTCTAGCCTTTTTGCTCTCAGACGCCTCAGTGCCCGGAGCCAGCAGCAGATGGGGAAAGGGTCCTGGGCAAAGGGTCATGGTGGAGGGCCTCCTAACGAGGGCCTCCTGGCCTGCTGACTGCTCGTTAAGGACTGCTAAGGAGCTGACTAGCTGACTGCTAAGGAGCTGCTAACGAGCTGCTCAGCCCCACCCGCCCCACTTGATATGGCTGCGAGCTGCGGCCCAAGGCCACCTTAAGCTGCCAGTCTAGGGGCCAGGGGAGGGGGGCCCTTTCAAGGCCCATTCTTAGGAACGAGCTTTGAAGCTAGTAGTAGTAGTAGTAGTAATAATAATAATAATAATAATAATAATAATAATAATAATAATAGTTGGTTCTTATATGCCGCTTATCTGTACCCGAAGGAGGCTCAAAGCGGCTTACATTCGCCTTACCTTTCCTCTCCCCACAACAGACAGCCAGAGAGGTGGGTGAGGCTGAGAGAGCCCTGATATCACTGCTCAGTCAGAACAGTTTTATCACCGCTGTGGCAAGCCCAAGGTCACCCTGCTGGCTGAATGTGGGGGAGTGCAGAATTGTACCCGGCATGCCAGATCAGAAGTCCGCACTCCTAAACACTACACCAAACTGGCTCTCTACACCAAACTGGCTTTCTGGTTTGTTTTTTTTAGAAACTTCACCCCATGAGGTTCACCTGGCACCAACCTTCATTTCTTTTAGATGCTTTTAACCCAGGTTTTTAACTAAGGAGGTTTTTCTTTCTAATGTTTTATGATCTGCTCATGACCTGAAGATCATTTTTTCCATGCCATTTTAGGTTGTTCAGTGTTGTAACTGTGCTCTGGCTTGTATTAAAAAATGGCCGGCTTTTTAAAAAAATGTTTGTTTAACAGTGTCAGTCTATTGTTCAGCAGAGGTGTTTTATTGCCTTTTTCCTTTAATGGTTGCGTTTTAATGGATGTGTTTTATTATCTTATTAGTTGTAAGATGCCTCTAGCAACTCTCTGTAGAGAAAGCAAATGAATTATCTAAGTAAATAAATAATTTAACCATCACAGCTAATAGTTATTGATGGCCGTATTCCATGCACCTGTCTAAATCCATTAGACAGGAAAATTGATCTTTCAGTGGGCAGACATACTGAAAAAATTATTTTTTTGCAGAGGTTTATAATTTTTAGCTTTAGGCAATTGCCTATATAACAGACTGGGGAAAACAGATTCTTAATCCACTTATGCTAAACATATTGATGAGAAACAAAAAGAGGACTGTAACTCATCTTTTTGGGCTACTACATGATACGACCAGGGTTGGGCGATTCAGCCACCGAAGCGGCCATTCCCGCCCGTAACAGCCTGCACTACTAATCACATATTGATGAATATCAAAGTCTATATCACATTATACACCAGCAACATTCATTATATTGACTATAAAATATAGAACATGATTGAGAGCTATGGACATACCTGAGGTAACTCTGTTGTAACAGCTTTTTAACCTCAAAATTCACAATGATAAAGCTGAATCCTATCTCTCTATTTTGGCAGGAAAAGTTATATCACTGTCTTACTGCAACAAAACCATGATAGGACGATACTACTCTGCATACTACAAATAATGAAACAGCTCTGATTGCCTAAATCTGTTGAAAAGCTGGCTAAATAAGATTCAAGTCTTAAATGGTTAAATACTTACAGTTTCAAAAACAATAACTGTTTTGTCCACAGATCTAACAAAAATAAATGGTACATAAATGTTTAAAAATGGCACAGAAAGAAATATGACAAAGTATGTGGGGAGAGGGATCCAAGAGAGTTCCACCACAAGTTTGATTCCTCTAGCTTACACATGGCCGATTCTATATACTCTTGAATCTACATGTGACATCTCCCCCCCAAAGCACTTTCTGGGGCACCTGTTTTGGAGGTTCCTAACTCAGACCACCCCCCCAGCCCAACCTTCACCAAAGTTGGTGGGAAGGCAGAGGAGAATCAGCTGTAGATGTCCTGTGGTTTGGGGGTCTCTAGGACCCCAAGGGGAACCCCACCACATCCCAAACTTCCTGAAGTGGTTTGGTTTGCCAGAGTGGCTGGGTTCAGATTTGGAACACATCTCATACCCAAACTGGGTTTTCTTTCTTTGTGCCCATTCCTAATGGTTCTGTATATAGCTTTTAACAGTTTCAACTGAATAAAATATTCTGATTATATCAACTCTTAGTGCACCACTGTTATACAATAATCCAGCGATCAGCATCAAATATTTATTCATTTCACAGTAACATATGAAGTCTAGTCTGCTTTGAAAATTCAATAGAATGAAAAACAGGTGGAAAGATCTATAAAAGAGACAAATTGTTCTAAACATTAATACTTTATGGTTTTGACAGAAAACCTGATAGAAAAACTGCGGTCATGAGCTGTCTCTTGTAACCTTTCATATGTGAACATTTCAGACAGATATATCCTCTCATGTGTAGACATGAGTGCTTTCATAAACTAGCCAACTCAAGACTTCCCATATGTTTCCTTCCATGCAACATACACAGGAAACTTAGCTCTTGAGAAGGTGTGTAATTTTCACATGTATAAGATATAGTTGATATACCCTTCAATAGGTCCATTACACATTGAGGACAAAACTGTACATTAATTTTTTGTCAAGTCAGATTGTGGTTCCCTGGACCTGACTCACTTTCTTTCCCTTCATGCCATTCCCTCAAGCTGCAATGAACACTACAAAAAGCTGAGCACTCCAAAGTTATGCAAACAACTTACCTCAAGAATTCCAAAGAAATTCCCATACTAATAAGAACAGCTATTATTCAGACCCTGCAGATCACCTTTCATGATACCATAACATAAATCAAAATTTAGAATGAATTTAAATCTTAGCAGCGTCTTTTCATTACAAAAAAGAGGACACTATACGGCTAAGTAAACAGAACTGTAAAAATTAAACCACATAAATAAAGCTGTAGACTTACCCAGATATAAGTGTTTGCCCATCACAGGAAAAAGCACAAGATAGAACTGGAGCAGTATGTCCACTCAGTATATGTTTACATCTTAATTCCATGCCTGTAGATAGAACAAAAACTTAAATGTAATTATAAACACTGTGAATGAATGTAATTTTAAACATTTTGAATAAATTGATAGTTTTACAATACTGAATACAAGACAAATATGTAGTACTCTTTATCTTGTCTTCTAATTTCAATATTGATAAACAAAAGCATTTTAAGAAAGGTTCTTCTATCCTGGTCCCCATTAACCCCAAAGAACTCTGAAAAGCTCTGGAAAAGACTGGAAAAGCAATATGAGCAACATACATGTGTGCCATTTTTGTATTCTAACTCCGCCCAACATGCAGTTGGCATGGCAACCCAAAGCTGAGGCAGGCCTGATCCTCCTAGAACAGGCCAGATTGCATGAAGCTTATGGTGCTTTTCCCTTGACAAAAGAAAATTTTAAAAGGTTGCTTTCAACTCAAGCCAATAGCTAAGAAGTACAGCAACATGAAGATTAGTAGTGTTGTGGGCATGGGTTTTGGGCCGGTTTGTTTTATTATACTTACATATGGGATCAGCAGATGAAACAATCCATATCTTGATTACATTATCCTGCCCAGAAGAAGCCATCTGGAATTCTTGCTTATTACCTGATTAAAAATGTATTTTGAAATGCATCAAGAATACAACAAAACATGGTTTCTTATCTTTCATTAACATCTCATTCAATAAATTGAACAAAATTAACAGTTCTTTAAAATATGTGAAAATACAAGCCACTATATTAAGGTGACCAGATTGTCCCACTTTTGGAGGGACATCTGGGGGTACCTGGCAAATTGTAATGTTGAAATTATATATATATATATATTACAATACTATTTTTGCATTCTATGTGTTCTATGAAACTTTTTGTTGCTTCATATAGAACAAATTTTTATTCAAGAACCCCCCCCCCCCCCGGTCAATGGTGTCCCGCTTTACCATGTTAAAATCTGGTCACCTTACACTATATGTAAAGAAAAAAATGTCATGCCATGTACAATTTAAAGTATTGGTGATCATCTCATATAATCCCATAGGCTCAGCATATTTTAAGAGTTGGAAGCGGCCATACAGACCATCTAGTTCAACCGCCTGCTCAATGCAGGGTCAGCCTAAACAATCCAGGATAAGTATCTGCTCACCACCTCCTTAGATAATTGATTCCACTGCTGAACTACTCTGGCTGTGAACATTTGGGGGGCAGAGTTCCTCCCATATGCCACCCATTGCTGTACAACACCATTAGCTTCACAATGAATTCCAAAATTCTCAGAAATTAAAGGGCCAGCATGGTATATTGGTCAGAGTATCAAACTGAAATCCAAGATACCTCAAATCTAGGAGAGTACCATTATACCATGATGAAGCTTGATTGGTGTCCTTGGGTGAATTCTTTCTTAATTTAATACAGCTCAAAGGACTGTTTGTCAAGATAAAATGGAGAAGAGGAGATGGTACACTGCCTTGAACTCCATGGTACAAAATGTACTAAATAAATGATAAACCAGCTAAAAGGTGGTATATAAATGTCTTAGAGAAATGAAATAATAAATACATCTTGTTAGAGTTTAAATCAGTGTGTGACTGCCTCTATTCCAGCATAGTGTTTTTTATCCTCATGGAAATTACATGCAACCCACCATTTCCTCTATCATGACATTTTTAAAGAGAATGATTGTTGTCAATAAATAAAACACAATTTTCCAAGTTATCCTCTAACAATTGCTACATAGGAAGGTGGGGAACCAAGTTATTGATGGAAAACATTTGATTCTAAGAACCCAATTAGTACACAACCAGAGGGAAAGGAGATGATTTGATGTAATTGGCAGGATGGAAAAAGAATAGCTTTCTGTAGCTTTCCCAAAAGAGAAGGAAACATCTAAAGCAAGTGCATCACTGTCAGACTCAAACAAGGAAAACTATAATAATTGTATGCACCCCCCCCCAAAGATGACTAAAAAATAGCAACATTAATTCTGTATCAACAGAAAATGGGGATCTACCAGGGGACTGTTACTGAAAGAAGAAGGGACCATTAATACATTCAAATCTATAGGAGAAATGCCTAAATCAATTACTTACTGAAATAAGCAACGTGAATGATTTACAATATCCCAGCAAATAGTATTTTAAAACAATTAACACATATGCTTCCTAGAAACAGATGTGTTATATTACCCAACTATACCTGAATCCATTAAAAAAATTAAAAGCACATTTGATTTTTATTTAACTTTCACTTGATAGATTCTATATCTCTACAAGGGTCTTTTAGACTGTGTTAATCATTACATTTATGAAATTAGTAACTGGTATATGTCGCAAATATTCTCAGTTCCAAATTTCTTTTAATGAAATTGTTTTTAAAAACATAAGCTTTAACCAGTGGTGTCCATTAAACAATTACAGTATTTGCTGGTGTATAAGACTATTCCCCCCCCCCTGAAAAACATGCCTCCAAGTGGGGGGGTCGTCCTATACGCCGGGTGCACTTGGGATAGTTGGGATAGACAGTCAGTTGGGATAGACATAGCTGCCCATAGTGGCCCATAGTACTGTAATGTAATGTAACAAACTCTATATTTTGAGTGGAAATGTTGGGGGGTCGTTTTATACGCCCAGTCGTCTTATACACCGGCAAATACGGTATTTCCCCCCTAAAGTTACAGACACTTCTCCATGATTGGAGAGTCCCCAGCATGTCCGAATAGTCATCCCCACACAAAATTGATGAAGACTTTGGTCATCTTTTATGAGTACTGAAGAGGTATCAAATGATGTGGTTAGCACACAGAGATTGGCGCATTGATACAACAAAACAATAGACTTCACTAATTAGATTAGTTATTCTACAAAGGAAGGTGCTTCACTGTGACCCAGTTTACAGATTGTATCACACATCAAAGTAGTTACAATTGGTGAAACTTGTGTAGAAGGAATTTGTTTGCGTCCTGTGTTCAGTTTGGCCTAGACAGCCTAGCTGACTACTATCGGAGCAAGAAACCATTCTATCACTATGTAATATAAGTATTGCCTTCCAGATTCCTCAAAAAGGAGCAAGAGCATGGAGGTATAATTTACAATGTGTCCACAGATGTGTAATACTCAACAATCTTTCAGGAGGCAAGTGAATCCCCGCCCACTTCATTTGACATAGCTGAGGGCATTCTAACGTTGCTGGAAGAAATTTAGATCTATCCATTTACATCTAGCTAGGGACGTTGAAGCCTTAGGCATTTAAGGTCCTGAGGCATACAAGAGCCTTTCCAATCAGGAGGAGGCATAGCCTTTGTTCAGGTAGTAATATTTGGGGGATAAAAGCAAAACAACTGTCAATGCTTATACAAAATGTCTGCCTATACTGTGTCATTAGTTCAGATGCTGGAATGCCATCACACCAAACAACAGATTGAAATTACTGAACAAGTCCTGCATTTCTTATCCCACTTTGCTACTGTATTCAAATGGGCAAATAATGAACTGGAGAGAACGTGCAAAGCAGAAATGCAAACCAACATCAATCCATGGAGTGGAAGTGCAAATCATTATTTGCTGTTCAGATATAATGGAAAACTATGCCTTAGTTCAGACACAATGCAAAAGCATATTTCAAATGAGCATTAGTCTGTAAATATGCTTGCCAACCTCCAGGTGGTAGCTGGAAAGCTGGGATTACAACTGATCTCCAGGCAACAGGAACTTGGAGAAAATGGCGATTTTGGAGGTGGAGTATTATTCTCTACTGAAGTCCTTCCTCTCCCAAACTCTGCCCTCCACAGGCGCAAAATCTCCAGGCATTGCCCAACCTGGAGCTGGAAACTCTATCTGTAAAACAGGATTTGGTCCACAGAAAACCAATCAAATCTTGGTTGGTTTTTAATACCACGTTTTTCTTATTTTTGCTTTCCCGTGCCTCCCCTACATTCACTTGAGCAATATCTTGACTTACACTTTAGCGAAGATGGTGCCAGGAATAAGCTAGGATACCTGTGTCCAACATAATATCAAACCATCCTTAAGGCTGCAGTTGAACCAAGAACGAATTGCAGCCTCGTATCCTGGTTTGATACATTTTAACCAGCCATAGATAGCCAAGTGCCCCACATTCAAATTATTAGTCACAACTGAACTAAGGTTCAAACCAGAAGAGACCGAGGAAGACAAACGCACCAAAGGAATTGAAAAATCAAGTTTGAAACAGATACAATTCCCTAATACAGGCCTTCACACATTTTCACTGTTATGAGCTGCCCAAAAATATAGGAATAAGACATATTTTTGAGACACTGCCCAAGTGTCTAGCCCTCATGAATCATCATGCTATTAAAACTCACAATGTTTTAATCTGCAAAAGATTCCAGCAGTTAAGGGATGCTTCTTTATTTGGTAACAATGCAAGACTTTCACTAGTGGCTTCTGGTTACTTTCCTTTAAAATACTGCTCTCTTGGTTCCCATTGTTCTTCTCCACCCTTTCCTTCCCCAAGATTCAAGATTCTACATAACACAAATATTGATTGCTCAATAAAGCATGTACATTGAGGGTATATATTTACTTGCATAATGTGTTCTAAGAGAAAAAACGGTGTGGGATGGATTCCTAGTGTCAAAACACCTGTCTTATGGGAGTCATTACTCTTATTGTAAAATCTAAGCTATGGGAACCGTAGCTATAAATAGGCTGTACGCATCAATGCAGAATTTAAAACATTATTTTAAAATATATTTGGTCTCATGGTTTTGCTCTTTTTTCAAAAGCTAGACAATCTTCAAGTACAATGAGAAAAATGGCATACTTCTTAGCATAATTCTCCCTATCACACAACTTGGGCTTCCTTCGCAGAGTATTAGCAGCCTTCTTTTACAGATGTGCCAATCATCAAGATACTTTCTGAGACACCTTCTCCATAATCACAACCAGGGCAAGGGCAACAGCAGAGAAAGGAAAGCACTCTGAAACATCAGGAACAGTCTGCTTCTGTTCATGGATCTGATGGCAAAAAGACTATGAATAAGATATATAGAACATAAGATGAAAAAAAATATTTAAAGGAATTATTTAAATAGCAAGTTAACTAACCTGAAACCACCTGTGAAGAAAAGTCACAGCAGGTGACTCCAAGATCATGTGCTTTTTCATTATACAAGCACCTCATTTTGTCATCCCAGACAGTTAAATCTCCACATGATGATCCCGTCACAAAGAAGCTCCCATTAGGAGCAAATGCACAGGCCACTAAAGAGCCATCCTTAACACTCCCAGATCTGAAAGACAAGAATAAAGGAATTTGAACTTTGCAAGCTCAGTACCCTGAGAATGTTATGTAAAATAGTTTCATATCATACCAATCCCATACTATTTTCCCACAAATTCTTCTATCTGAATGTATCTAGTATTTTCATTTAAAGTAGCAGGTACTAGGAAATGCTTTTCTCAGCCTAAGGCCCTGGAAAGACCCTGAAAAACTGGCAAGGCAGACAACTGAGGTAGTTGGGTTAAGATATGACTCAATATATAGCAGCTTCTTATGTTCATAAAGGTTTCTTTCTAAGATAAAAGGTTTAATGCTTGTACCACTGTAATAAACACCGTAAAGAATATTTGTGTCTTATCAATTTCAAGTAGGGCAGCCAGGCCTCCCACCCAGATCTCCTGCTGACAAGCATTGCTTGGAGCAGTTGTAGGAGAGAAAAAAAAGTCACTTTTGAGGAAGATCCAAAAGCAGGGTCACATTACTCTAAGACTGTGGTTCTTAACCTTCCTAATGCCGCGACCCTTTAATACAGTTCCTCATGTTGCGGTGACCCCCAACCACAAAATTATGCAATTCTTTTACAAAAATTAAATTGAAACTGACCAATGGTGTGAAGAACCATTGTTCATGATTGTATATAAATTGGTTTTTTTCTGGGGTTTCTCAGTTCAGTTCTGCCCCTTGTCCCACCATACCGATCTCGCTCTTTTCTGTTGCTCCAGACATATGAACGCTCTATCTCGATCTACCCCACAAGGCTGTTGTATTGATGGCGCCCCCCCCCCGGCCAAGCTGCTTGCCCTGCCGCGAACCCTGTGAAAGGGTTGTTCGACCCCCCAAAGGGGTCCTGACCCCCAGGTTAAGAACCACTGCTCTAAGAATTGTCGGTGCCCCCAAATCAACGTGATGGCACTTCTGTTTTTCCCCTGAAAGTGACATCATGTCACATATGCCACCAGCACCTGCCATGTCCTTGCCTACCCCCCACTCCAGTCCAGCAGCTTGCCCAGGAATGTTGTAATCTTTCCAGCTATAGGAAGGCAAGATACTCACCGATAGACTTTCAAAGACTGAACGTTCCAAAGAATTACACTGCCATCAGCTGCTCCTGAAACTAAATACGAGGAATCAGGAGAAAAGCGACAAATTCTTACAGGGTTTCTTGAAGGATGTTCTAGAACTGCTAGCTTCAGTCCATTTTGAGTATTCCACAGAATGGTGTTGCCGTCTGTTGAACAAGAAGCTAAAATATGTCCTGAAGGAGAAAAGCAGCAGCAGTGAACTGCATAAGTATGGCCTTTTAATGGGGAATAAGGGAGCTGTTCAAAATTGCTCAGGAAATACAGACGGATAGTTTTGTCCAAGGAACAAGTAGCCAAGAAGGAAGAGGAGAAGGCACAGTAGTTGACATCGTCACTGTGATCTGATAAAGTACAAATTAATTTCACCATTTCATGAGGTTACCTGTAACAAAGAAAGATAAATGTTATAATACTTCACCAATGTCTTGATTCCAGTATGTGTGCTGCTTAAACAATAGTCAGTTATGCTTTATTAATAATTCTACTATAGTCAAAAAGCTTATCTGTTCTCAAAGATCTATTGGCCCTTTTAAGAAAGTGTATATAAATATTGCCACCCACTAGAACAAGACTGTGCCACTGCAAACGGCAGTACAAACAAAATTATCGATATATGCTATTGTCACAATCTCTCTCTCTCCTGAATCCTGGTAGGTAGCTATGTTGATCGGAAGCAGGAGAACAAAGTTTGAGTACAGTGTCACCTTTAAAAAGTTTGTTGGCCTTAAAAGTTTAACTAGACTCAAACTTTGTCCTCCTAAATTCTGTTTTAAATTCTGAAAGCCCAAACCTTAACCTTTAAAAAGGTTATCTCAGTATATTTTAGATGCGTGGTTTTTTAAGGTTGGGGTTTTATGAGGATTTTATATGTAACCTGCCCCGAGATCAAGGAGGAAGGTGGGCTAGAAATCTTATATATAAAATCTAATATATCTATAAGCTTATATATACATATACATATACATATACACACATACATATACATCCATCCATCCATCCATCCATCCAGACAGACAGACAGACAGACAAGATTTTTATTCTTATGTTTTGTAATAAATGTAATAGGTTCCCAGCCTAAATGCCTTTCCCCAAATATATACTACTCCTGGAAAATATTTAATCTTCTGAGCAACATTTCCAAAGGATTACCATATTTAATGTTAGACTGTAAACCTTTTACACGTCACAAACTATACATGTTATATGTAAGATTATTTAGTTTAATATAAACATTAAAAAACATAAACATATAGATATATAAGGGGGGATGCTTTTCTTCTCAAATATTTAGTGCAGAGAAACTTTTCTACCTTGATTTTCACATCTTCACTACAGATATTTCATCATAAATATACAGGGAAAAAAATAGTGATTCCCCTCTAAGTTAGGCCCATTATTTGCTGATGCTAAGAATCTTCACTACACTAAATTCCTGTAAAATAGCATAGTCAAAATTAGCATGTTTCAATGGGACCTGCAGCCCTATTCTATCCAAGTTTATTCAGTTCAATGAGCCTTAGTTCCAAGTTACAATGATGCAATGTTCTTAATATTCCAAATAAGTGATAGTATAAGGATAAAGGTCTAACAGCGTTATTCTACAAACATCTACTCAGAAGCAAGATTGACAAGAGTTCAATTTTACTTAATTTCAGATTAATGGACACAAAACTATAGCTCTTGATGTTCAGCTGTGATGCCTTACTCTCCCTGACCATAGGGAGTCATGTATGTTTAAAGTAATGTTGCAAACACATATAGCAGTGGTCCCCAACCATTTTTTTGGGGGGGAGAAGGAGGCCCGAAGATCGAGGGGGAGAGGGAGGCGCAGGTGCCGGTGCGCCAGCAGGCGCAAATGCGCAGGCACGGAACTGCCGTGCCTGTGCATTTGTGCCTGCCAGTGCTCCGGCACCCGTGCCTCCCCCCTGCAACACGGCGCTCACTGCACTGCGGTGAGGAGGGAGGCATGCCCATTGGCGTGCCCGCGCCTCCCTCCTCCCCACGACCTGGTACCAAGGGCTCCACACCCCAGTACCAGTCCGCAGACCAGGGGTTGGGGAACACTGACATATAGGACTGCGCTTTGGCAGGACTGCAACAAAGAAAAGCTGGCAAGCTTAAAAAAAACATTTTTAGATCCTGGGAGATCCCTCATAGATATGACTTTCCCACCCAAAAGTCATGTGATGTGAGAGGGGTAAGCACTCCTCCCACAATTCTCTGTCTGCCACTGTAGGAAGGTAAGTATCAATCCATAAGCATAAGTGGGGAAAGGAGGGAGAGATGTGTGCCTGCACAGAAGACCATTCAATGAACTACATTTACAGATAAGTGCAACCTTGTTTAAATCTTTGTGGCTTCTGCACAGTCCCACATGGGAGAATAGTAAGATCACTCACTGAAGAGGAGGGTGTGGGCTTATACAGCAGATAAATAGATTGAAGTACTACTCTACCCTCAGCAACCTCTCTCCAGGAGTGGACATTTATGGCATAATGACAGACGAATGTGGCTCATTTGACTAGGTCACCCCACTGCAGATGTCTATCTGAAGCAATCCAGCTGTGAAGGCTGTAGAAAAAAACTCTGAGCACATGTGTAATGCAGAGAGATTCCTATAGGGCCATCAATGAAAGCCTAGTTGAGAAAGCCTAGCTTAGGTAAAGGAGGCAAAAAAAAAAAAACCAACACAATACAGCAATGCCAGCAGATATTGTAATGCAACTTCATTCTTGGCCAATCATTCCCTGCGGTACCCAGAATCAGGGCTAAAACATTGGGGTCTTCCCTTTGAGGGTAAACTGCTATTTAATATTCAGACATATGATACGCTTGGGCACATTAAACGTTCAGATTGATGGCCAAAACATTGGTAAAGGTTCCACATAGTTTGGATCTTTTGGTATTCTAACCAGATCTACCAACCAGTCCTGCCCATTCAAAGACAACCATACACCCCTTAAAATAGAGGATAAAGGGACTCTAGGAACAGAAATTCCATTTAATCCCGTGAGAATATGCAGCTCCAGCATTGGGGGGTCCATTGTATATTTTCTGGAAGCTTATCCTATTGTTCTTGTGTTTGGGAAACAGTGATGCAGAGCACTTGGTGTAGCCTCCATTTGGCCATTCATAATTCCTGATCAATGAAGTGGCCCCCATCCTCAAATAAAGTGTTTCTGTATACCTGTGAATTTGTGTTTATATGTATATAGATAGATATAATAATAAGGAGTGTAGGCTGAAGGCCTGTGCTGTATCTTAGGTGACTTACTAAGTACAGAGAGGTCCAGGATTTTGGAATGTCACCATGATTCTCCCTTGTTTATCAGGAAACTTATAGTTTGCCATAATCAATCCTAACGGGTGCTGTTTTTCATGCATTTGTACATAATGTTGTTCATTATATATATAACATGTTGCTTTTTGGCCTAGTGTCTGCAGCTGGGTTATTCATGACTTATACTGCAACTAGGGGCCAAGCCTGTTGCATTCAGGAATACCATGGGTGCTAGATTCAGAATATTTAGGGGTTTCTTAACAGTAAAATTGTTGAGAAAGGCTGCTCTAAGCATTCTATTGTCTTTTTTCCCATCTGAGTCATTCAGCCACTATGGCGTTTGCTGATGGATCCTTATAGGAAGGCATCAATGACAGATGACAGCCCGTCCCAAAGGAACCTTTGATACATGTTCATTAGGATATATATATTGCTTTATATATATTGCTTGCTGGGGGGTAAACGGTAATGACTGGGGAAGGCACTGGCAAACCACCCTGTATTGAGTCTGCCATGAAAACGCTAGAGGGCGTCACCCCAAGGGTCAGACATGACCTGGTGCTTGCACAGAGGATACCTTTACCTTTACCTTATATATTGCTTTAGGATGCTTTGGGCTGATCCTGCGTTGAGCAGGGGGTTGGACTAGATGGCCTGCATGGCCTTCCAACTCTGATTCTATGATTCTATTACTGACTTGCAGTTCACTGCTCTTATGCCCATGGCACCTAACAAGTAGGTCTTATGTGCCATAAAATGTTTTTTCCTTCCCTTCATTTCAAGGGGGGGGGGGGCAGAGTGACAAACATACCTAACCATCGTTAGTTGTACAACCAAAATAACAAAGTTGGCTCTGGGATGCTTAATGTAATACCATTTAAAATAAACACCATCTTCCCTCCTGAGTCTATACATCCCACTTTCTGCCAATGCAGGTATGGATGCAAGTTTAGTTAGAGCCTTTATAGATGGAAAGGTATAATATGTTTGGAGTATATTAAACAAAATTAATAACTGGGAAACAAGCTCTGCAGTAACTTAACCCAGAGGGTCTCAGATCCTCTGCCAGCAACTGCCAAAGTTTTACTCACAGCAGCAGCAGGCAATGACATGTATATAGCCTAGTCTGACTTCTTTCCCAATCTGTCATGCATGTTGGGAATGTGGACAGAGCTGATGCTCAATGCTGGGGGGGACGACGATCATTGCCTAACCCTTGAATTTCCCCACACTTGGCGACAACGCTTGGCAGTGACAGTAGCACTACTTGGCAGCTGTTGGCACCAATGTTCAGCAGCATCGAAGCTTGGCAGTGACCCTTGGCATCAATTCTGAGGTCATTTCCCTGAGTGTTTCCAGACAAAACACTCTTCCGTCCCTCAATTTCCAGGGGTGATTTGGTAGTTAGACTGAGATATTATTGCAGTCTACCTTCTATCAAGCTATTATTAAGGACAGACTCGCTTTCTCTCAAACGCTTCACATTTGTTATTGATTTAAACAGGGGCATGTCCTCACAAATAGTAGAATTATAAATTGTTTACCTCTCATTATATATCTGATATAAAGCTTAAATATTCTTTAAGCTTACTAAACAATCCTCTCTCATCGGCAGCAAAAGTAGAACTGAGGGAGGAGTGTTTGCTCCTGCCACAGCCCAGCACTCTTGGGATCTAAAATATCGCTTTAAAACTTGCCTCCATGGCAGGAGTCTGCACAGAAGCCACAAAGATGTAGATTACACTTCCATATCCTATGTAAAACAAGTATATGTTATTTAAAAGAATTTTGGAGAGCTACTTCTGCATACTCTATGCTTAAGGTTGCCAACTCCAGTTTGGGAAAATCCTGAATATTTGTGGGTGGAAAGGTCAGAATTTGGGGATGTGCTGCCATAATACACACCCTGCGAAGCTGCCTTTCTCTCTGAGAATCAAAGTGGTTTACACAAAGTAAATCAGTACAATCAACATGAGACACCTAATAAGCAATATACTAGGACTAGGATTACAGAAATCTGAACACGGGTAGCATATTAGACATGATGCAAAGTGCGGGTACAATTAAAAAAAAAGATATTAAATCACTAGAAAATAATCTGTGACAACAGAATGCAGAAAACAGATATACACAGCAGTTTAATCCCAGAGCGCATTCCCTAAAGCAGAGGTAGTCAACCTGTAGTCCTCTAGATGTTCATGGACTACAATTCCCATGAGCCCCTGCCAGCAAATGCTGGCACAGGCTCATGGAAATTGTAGCCCATGAACATCTGGAGGACCACAGGTTGACTACCCCTGCCCTAAAGCACCTTCATAAACCATTCCATTGTAGTCTATGCACTACTGTAATAGACTAGCTCACTGGAACAACTGAGTTTTAGTTTGCAGAATGACAAACACAGGAGTTCATGCTCAGTGGCCAAATAAAACAAGGCAGTGTGCAAAGTTTCAAATTCTCTCCAATTCCTCATGAGATTGTTAAAAATAAACAGGGGAAAGGCCAGACAGGAAGAAGAGAACTGCAGTCCACGACTCTTTTCTCATTTATTTATTTGATTTCTATAACTGCCCCTCTTGGCACAGCCATCTCGGGGCTGTTTACAAAAAACAAACAAACAAAATAAACAACAACAGTTGACGAAATCAAAAGTTAACATTAAAAGATCACTGTAGCTGCCAGGTTGCCAAATCAAACACTTTTGCCCTCCACGTGATATTTTTAATAATCTCTCTCCTGATTTTAATGTTTATGACGGGGAACCGTGATCTGTCCAGGCGGGCACCCTGGGCCGAAAGGTCACGAGTGCTCCCACCATCCACGACCAAGCGCTGCCGCCGCCCCCTCACGCCCCTCGCCCGCTTAGCCGCGACCAAGCCGTGACCGGCCGACCAAGAGAGCTGAGGGCGCCACGGAGGTCATCCTCGGCCCCCAGAGACTGACAGGCGGCCCCGCCCACCCGACCGTTCCGCGGCGCGAGCCTCTGTGGCAAACGGGTTCTCTCCCTCGCGCGAAGCTGGGGAAAGACGCTCGCGCGCCGCCGCCTAACGGCCCTGCGGAGAGAACGAGACGGCGCCCCCTAGCGCGGTGAGACACCCACCCTAGACTGAATGGGGAGGGGGCAGCCCCGCCCTTCTCCCGAGCCTACCTCGTTCCTGCGGCTGCGCTGTCGGTCTCAGCTTCCTCACGGCGGAGCAGGAGCGAGAACAACAGGGCTGGGCGCGGAGTCACGTGACGGCCGCCGGCTCTCTGCCTCGGCAGGAGGCAGCCATCAAAACCCGGCCGGCCTCACCTGCACGCACGTGACCGCGCTGGTCGATAGGTAAAAAGAGGGAGGGGGGAGCTCACCGCCGTGGTGACGTCACTGTTCTCGGTCCCGGCGCTGCAAAGGGCGGCGGCTGGTCCGTGACGAAGAGTTGTGGCGTCCGCCTGTCGCTCTTGTGATGTTGTCCCCCTCGTTTGGGATAGGCAGTGGGTGTCCCAGCGTGGGTTGGAAATGAGGGGCGAGAATAATGCAGAAGGATATTAAGAACACCACGCGTCGGGCTGGTCTTGCAACCCTCCCCGCCATTTGTCGCGGAACATTTGCACACATATGCAAGCCTGTCCAGTACTCAGAATTAAAAACCACGGTGTTTAGCTCTTCTTACTATAATAATAGGTTCAATGTTTTCACACTTTTTTTTGCAGGTTAATAATAAAATTTTATTTCTAAACCCTAAGGCTTAGGGTGGGTAACAAGATAGATAAAAACAATGATAATATAATAACGATTATTTATTTATACACCACCCTCCCTTTCAGCTCAGGGTGGTTTACATTGGAAACTTTCATAAAACAACAATATGATAAACCTCATGACTTAAATATATAACGTCGTTAACAAAAGAAGTTGTAATTAATAAAACAGTTTATAGTTTAATGTTTAGCATTCTGCATTCAACACCTGCATTTTTAACTGCACTGTAATGTATTCCCCCGTGGGTGCAGTTGATGGTAGGAGTGGCCTCTGACCGGTATGCTGTCAAAGACGATGCCCTTCAAGTTCAACACTGTATTTTTAGAACAAAGTTTGAGTCCATGGGTACCTTTAAGACCAACCAAGTTTTATCCAAGGTATAAGCCTTTGTGTTCGTACAAAGGTCATCAGATACCTTTATAGGTCTTAAAGGTGCTACTGGACTCAAACTTTGTTCTGCTGCTTCAGACCAACATGGCTACACACTCAAGACTTTATTTTTAGTTATGTCAACCTCATGTGAATTCAGTGATCATCTTCAACAGCACAGATTGAAACCAGTCTGTCATTTCCTGATGACATACAGCTTAGGTCATAACACTCATGAGGAGAGGGTCAGTCAGTCACACGTTCCACACTCATGTGCTTGAGGGAATACATTCCTATGTGCAAGCTCATTGGTAAAATTTGCAAACAGATGTAATCATATCAGGATTGTTATGTAACTACACTGCTGCAGGCACTTAGAACAAATAAATTATTTTAAATCTTTTCCAATGGGAGATAGGTGAAGCTTGAATTTTAGGGGGTTTGGAGAAATGTGGTGCAGAGTGGTAAGGCAGCAGACATGCAGTCTGAAAGCTCTGCCCATGAGACTGGGAGTTCAATCCCAGCACCCGGCTCAAGGTTGACTCAGCCTTCCATCCTTCTGAGGTTGGTAAAATGAGTACCCAGCTTGCTGGGGGGTAAACGGTAATGACTGGGGAAGGCACTGGCAAACCACCCCGTATTGAGTCTGCCATGAAAACGCTAGAGGGTGTCACCCCAAGGGTCAGACATGACCCAGTGCTTGCACAGGGGATACCTTTAGCAAATAATTCTTAATGTAAAATGGCAGCAGTAAAATTCACAAGTAGCAAATTGCTCGCTCGCTAAATTGATCAGACCCATGAAATGGACTGTCATCCTATCAACTCAAAATACAATCAAAATGAGGCCTCCAGATACTTATTGTGAAGCCCCCATTCTCAGAATGCTTCGGGGCATACAATGACAGTTCAACAAGGCTTGCTGCTTAAAAATGCTATCCTGGCCACAACCCCAAAGGCAACAGCACTCAGTTAACAGCACTGTTCAATGCTACTATCTCGTTTTCCCGTCTACCCACTCTACCACATCTCACAGCTCCCCCCTCAGGATCTAGAGGCACAAACACCAACATTACCTCTTTAACCCTTCAACAGAGAATGCAAGAACAATGTATCCTGCACCATTAAGAGTTGTAGCATCCCCTGCCTCAAACATCTCTTCCCTGTGACACATACAGCATCAAACATTTCTTCCCCTCCCAAGAGTTGTGAATACTGCCTCTCATAGGAGGATAGATTCAAGTGGGTGTTGGTCTGAAGTAGCACAATAAAATCAGAGTCCAGTAGCACCTTTAAGACCAACAAAGATTTATTCAGGGCGTGAGCTTTTGAGTGCAAGCACTCTGTGTCAGACTATGAACTCCTTACATGACAGGGAATATCTAGCTTAAATAAATTCTGTATGCACAGTGCAGAAAGCCCCAACTACTAGGGATATGCTGACAGAATATCACCATGGATTTGATGTAATGTCATACTTATGCAACCCCACATCTAAGCAGAAGAAATAGGAAGCACAATTACATGTCTGAGTGACTATCAGCTGCTTCAGCCATTGTTATTAATGGCCACATACACAGGACTGGTAGCATCATGCGCAGGCAATCCAGAGCTTGTTTCTGGTTGCCCTTGGTGAATCACCTCTAGGTAATTGACAGGACATCTTTCTAACTTGGCAAAGTTAAGAGAAGACTCTGGACCCACACTATTTTTTGCAGTTCTTTTGGCCAGTAGCATGATTAAAGGAGGTTGGGACAGCAGACCTAGGGGTTGGTGGTTTCCAATTTGGTTGACGCTGCATATTTAAAAGAAAGAAGCTGCAGACAGTTGGGCATTTGGATTCCCCTCCTAATGAATTATGTTGGTTTATATGGTTTAACTTTTGTTGCAATACATATTATTTTTATTCTGTTGTTGTTTGAAAAATAAACCTGTATTGTTCATAGTCAGTAAGGAGACTTCATTGGGATGCCTTTCTCTTTTACCGGATCCTGCAGTGTAAGAGAAAGATAATTGCACAAAAAGCACCACAAGTCTGTGGGCTCATGGACAAGACTTACCCAGTGTTATCTAGCAAGTCAGTAGCTTAGAACATACTGTTCAGTCCTCATCCAGTTCTTCTAATTCATTGCTTTGTGTATCACTCAAACAGGAGTATGCAGAAAGAGGCATGAATAATATAACAGCCTATTTTACAGTAGTCTTTTGGATGAGTTCAAATAAAATAACTGCAGCTTTACAAAGCTTGTGCACCATTAAAATTCCAGACAATCAAGGTCCCATCTCATATTCGTTAAAAGTGTACAACTCCTTTCTGTTAGATGGGCACATTCATAGTTGTTCATTGAAAAATTATTGGTGGTTATCTTTTAGTGTCAGGGTGACCACACTTCTGCTACTGGCATTCTCACTCTGGTCTTTAAAATGTTCATGCATCCTTTCCTATTTATTTCCTTCGAAGTGCACATCTGAGAATGACAGCAGAGTAGGGACCAGAGTAGATCAGCATCAAAACCATCAAAATACATGAATTTAGCCCGTAGAATTGTACTGAAGTGATTGATTCCTACTATACAGTAGTGAAATTGTATATATTATGTTCATTTTAGTAGTTTTACTATGTGTTCTGTATTATGTGAAGTAATTCTTTTGCCTCTCTATTTCTCAGATCAAAATTGTTGTTTACTGATAACCAGTTACAAATTCTTGAAGAACTTCTGGTCTGTGGTTTTCCTATGCTGTGAATGAAAATAGTGAACAGAGCGAGGGAATCAAAAGCTGAAATACTGTGTGTTAGAGCAGTTCATCACAACTTTTAGTAACGAGCTTGGCTATAAATGCGGCTAAGTCAAGCTGAACAAATCTTCTTGTATACCAACTAGAGATACAAGACTGATCTCTAATTTGGATAAATGTAATGAAATATTTCTGAATAATTTATAGAAACTAATTAGCTACACTTGAGTCATGTGTTGTAGGGCAGGGAAACTTAGAGATAATCTTATTTTGCTGGTATGTAGTTGAGATTCTAGAAGCTTATTAGCAAAATATAAAAAATCCGTTTCAATAAAATACGGAAATTGGACACTGCTGGGGATTTTGTTTTTGATAGTATGTAAACCCTCGTTGTACCAGTAACATTTAAATGAGTATCCCAGTTTGCCACTTTAATTCAGTATCCAGGATATTATAAGTCCCTGTTGCAACACTGTTGTGCAAAGCTAGTGACAGTTGCCCCTGGTCCACTAAGGAAGAATTTAGCTTGAGAACTGCAGCAGAAGTCAAGACCTGGAGAACATATATAAGCATGCAGAAGGGAGCTTTTTCAATCAAGATTCTCTGAGCAGGTGCCCAAGTATGAGAAGAATTTACTTTGTTCTGCTTTGGCATTTGATCATCTACTGGTCGCCTTGAATAGTATAAAGTTTCCATCTGACATCAGTGTAGTTTGGTATGTTATCATCAAACATATAGGATTAACACCCCAAATAGTGTTGGTACTTCAGATAAATAAGTCCAACTCTAGTTTCTAGAACCTTTTCACTAAACTCTTAACCACCTCAGTGTTTTCCATTTTGGTGTTCAAGGGAGCAATCTCTGCAAGTTACTTCAAGGCAAGTTCCAATTTATTCAGTGGTGCTTGTTACCAGGGACGCTTCTTTATGGTTATGTTGTTAGTGCAAGTGGACAAAAGCAATTATTGTTAAGTTCTCATTGTAAAGTACATGAACACCTTCCCTAAACAAGAACCTCCATAAGTTACCTCTTGCTTTAGTTAACATTCTGCCACACACGTCACATGCGATCTGACTTATGAAAAAATGATGGTGAATAGGAGGAACCTTGGCTGGACGTAACTGAGTGGAAAAGTTGAGCAGCATTTAGAACCCTCTTGCTTTTGGGGCTGTCAGAGCCATTCTTTCATTATTATTTTTTTCACCAGAAATTTTCACCAGAAAACTATCAAAAAGGTATTTTTGCATACACTGTTTTCTAGATCCTTATGCCTCTATCTCTTACAATATGTATTTTTTTCATTTACAGTTGAAAAACAGAAAAACAAAAACCGGTGGGGTGCAGAATTCTCTTATAGGACAAACACAGAATTAAAATAACAGAGGGAAAAAAACTGGTTTGCAAAACAATCTTTTATTGTATCCGTGCCACACATACTAGTGAAACACTCCTAAAAAAAAAGAATGCTACCTTTTCCACAACTTTTTGTTTTAAATGAAACTTCAAGTACTCTTAAATAGGTACAAAAAAAATCTGGTCTATCTGCCTCCAACAGGCCACCACAACACACAGTAGATAAAACACAGTGGTTACAAATGTCTTTTTGTAATTTTTGTGGCAAGGCAAATGGAGGGAAATGTTTTTTTATGAAAAAATACTGTGTGCGTAGGAAATTGTCACAATTTTTATTCCATATGGATACAAATGATTATACTTGAATTTTGAGGCCCTGGTGGCTTGAAATTATATAACAAAATAGAAAAATGGAAAACTAATATCCCCTACACCCTGTTTTAAAGGCAGGCACTACAAAGATTAAGGAGACTCCACAGTGTTGGTAGAGGATAGTTACTGTACAAGCCATATAGCTATAATTACCTTAAAACTAAAATAAAATGCTACAATCCTTCTAAGGCATAAACAATAATGTCTGCAAACAATATGTACACATCATACATATTTAAAACAAGACTTAATATAAACAATAATGAACAGTATATACATATGTCTCTTTTTCTTCACTGTCTTGAAATACAATTTAACTACACAAGTGATGCAGCAACATATATATAAATGTACTTGTAACTCTACAGTAAAGTTTAATTTTTCGTGCTTATTACAGCACATCAGTGTAAACAGTTTTACTTGGCTTTGTTTTATATTTTAAAACATTCCTTGTTGTATTTTCAAGATTTAAAGCAATTTTTCCCTAATTCTTCCTTTTCACAGAAAACGAAGAGTCTGGATGCTATTTAATCATAAATAATTCATAAAATTAAATACATTTACTAAAAAATAAACTACAAAGTAAAAAAAAATGAAAAATAGATATTTATTGAAAGGGAAAACAGAATCTTTTTCCCCAAGTAGAGCTCTGGTGGTTGAATATTCAGTGCGTTTTGATATATTTTAAATTGCTATTGCACTATAACACCCCTTACTTTTAAATTCTTTGGGTGTACTTCCCTGTTCTACCTAAAATAGTTTGATAAAACACACAAACCAAGAACCAAGGGCTGTGGTTGCCATAGGAGTGAAGCCTTAAGAACTAGTATCACACCTCTGTGATACTTTAAAGGAGAAAATAAAACAGTCATTAGTTATGCATGTGCCTTGTACTTTAATGTAAATACAGTTCACATTGCTGGTCTCATTCATCCTCATTTGAAAAAAAATAAAGAAAACATGTTGGACAGTGATTACTTCAGCTCACTTTGAAAATCTCTGTCCATTTTTTTTCAAAATGTTTCCTCATATTGTGGCCAGCTCGGCCTATGTCAGAATCGTCTTCATTAAATGTTTCACAGTTGTCAAACACCAGCCTGACATCTACAGCAAAGGCTTCAAGATTAGGGTACCTGGAAGAGCAAAGAAGATGCTATTTGGGGGGATACAGAATCAAAAGAGGGGATCTAAAAGTCTTTCAACAGATGAAACACTAGCAGAATGAATTTAAAGCAGTGTACTGAGTATTATTTATTTAATTATTTTTAAGAAGAAAAGTTGGTTCATATACGCCGCTTTTCTCTACCAGGAGGAGTCTCAAAGTGGCTTACAATCGCCTTTCCCTTTCCTCTCCCCACAACAGACACCCTGTGAGAGTCCTGATATTACTGCTCAATCAGAACAGTTTTATCAGTGCTGGCTGCATGTGGGGGAATGGGAAATCAAACCTAGCTCGCCAGATTAGAAGTCCATGCTCCTAAACACTACACCATTTATATTCCGACTTCCTCAATGGGGACCCAAAGCGGCTTACATCATTCTCCTCTCCTCCATTTTATCTGCACAATAACTATGAAGTAGGTTATGCTTAGAGAACATGACTGGCCCAAGGTCGCCTAGCAAGTGTCAATGGCATGAGTGGGAATTCAAAGCTGGGTCAGATATTAGTCCATCATTCTTAACTACTACATCACACTGGCTGTCTGCTGTGTATTTTTGCAGTACTTCTCCACTATGGTCAAACTTAAATACAGCAATCACTAGGCATTAATTTACTAAGAAAAGTTTATTCAATTTACATTGTTTTCTTTTTCTTAACATGGTTTATGTAAGTATTTACTTACTGTCCACTACTTAGTTTCTCTCGAATGGTGGAAAAATCCATGGGTTTTTTAATAACTTTCCGATAACCAGGAACGAGTTTCAAGTTTACAGGAAGTAGGAAAGGCCATGCATCCTCATGAGTTTCCAATTCAGAAAGAATCACACTAAGAAAAATAATTAAATTAATTTCTATGTCGTTTTGTGCTTCTCATAGCATCATTAACTGTGGCTGCTTCTACACAAGGGCCATACACGAACAGCAGGAAACTACCAGATTGACATAATTGTGTGCTCATTATGAGCATGACTTGTGGCATTCCTGGGGATTTCTGCTTTTGATCGAGGGGGAGAAATATATTTACTTCCAGTTTAAAGGGAATGCTGCAGAATGTCTTCAGGGGCACTCATGGGACACTCCCTCAATCATTAGTACGAGGACAGAGCTAAGATGTGCTTTTAAAACCATTTGAAAGAAGACTTGCCGAATGGAATAATCCAAACTAGAAAAATTCAACGAGTTGGCTGGTACAAAATGTAATCTTTTTGGTTATAATTATTCCAATTTATTTTGTAGATATTGGTTTCATATCTATGATATACAAACGTAAACCTGAACGGGTTCCGGATAAACACATTTTTTTTCCTTTTTCAGTAGCCCGTTTTCAAAGTTGTTTTCTTCCTCAGTGGTTTTTATCATATAAATAGTCCCTCAGCCTCAGTGTTTCATGCCATAGAGTAGTGGTCCCTAACCCCCGGTTCAGGGATCAGGACTGGTACGTGGATCAGTCGGTACTGGGCCGCGGCTCCTCCTCCCCGGCTGCTGCCTCGGGGGCTGCCCTGCCACTGCGGCCGGCTCACCTTTGGTGCTCTCCAGGGGCTGCCATGGCTGGGGCTTCCCCTCAGCGTGGCACTGCGCAGCTGCTGCTGGCAGCAACCCCAGCGGGCAGCAGGAAGTCAGGGGCACCGGTGGGAAAGCAAGCGGAGCAGGGGCTCAGGCACCGGTGGAGATGTCCCTCGGAAAAAGACTACCCCCCCGCCCGGGCCTCAGTAAAATTGTCAAGCGTTGACCGGTCTCCGGTGATAAAAAGGTTGGGGACCACTTCCATAGAGCAGTAAAGAAACCTCCATGAAACTCTGAGCCTGAGGGACTATTTATATGATAAAAATCACTGAGGAAAAAAACAACTTTGAAAACAGGCTATTGAAAAAAAAAAAAAAAGTGTTATCCAGAACCCGTTTTGGTTTATGTTTGTACACCATAGATAAGAAGGCAATATATATACAAAATAAATTGGAATAATTATAACCAAAAAGATTACATTTTTGTACCAGCCAATTGGTTGAATTTTTTCTAGTTCAAGACCATTTGAGGCAGCATGATACAAGTAGACTTCCAAGCACTTCAAATGCTGATGCTGTCATTGCAGGGGTGCATTTTCCTTTCCCTGTGAGCAAGCAGCCTGTAATTCTTTATACAAACATCTAGATTCTAAGCATTTTTTGGGTAATAATCCTAACGTCAAATGTCTATGACAAAAGCAGTAAAACAGCCACAGCCACTCATAATGACAGAATTTCTTTATAGGACTCCATGTCCTACACAGTCACGGGGACTACTATGTATAATTTGAAGCTCAGTTTGACTTCCAAATTCAGAATAAGTAAACTAATGTGGGTTGTACCTGCATAAAGCCAGGTCCTTGGATTCATCTTGTTTAACTTTCTTCACAGGGGAAACACTTTCTTGCTTTGATGAGCTAACAGAAACATTTTCATCAGCTTTTCTCTTTTTGGGGTCTGTTTTCCCTTTTTTTATTGAGTTGCTTGTAGTTGCAGAGTCCTCATCCTCCATCTCTACTGTTAAGGGCAATTTCTTGCCTTTCTTATAGTCAGTACTCTTCTTCCCTTTGATTGGATTTTTTTTCACTTTTAAAGTTTGACCACTTGCCTGCAGCAGAAAGAAAAAATTAGAATAAATTAAGGAAAAACGCAAGAGGCAAATTGATGTTGTATCCTCATTGACAAAATGGTTCTGTATTTTCTAGAATGAGATCACCAGTAGTGCTTTTAACAGAAAGATCTAAGAGGCAATTCATAACAAGAGGCAGGGAAACATTTGTCTGTTCAGTGACTTTAACTGCCATTTTCATTGAGGGCAGTGCTTATTAGCCATCCTAGCTTGCCACAAAACTATATGTTGCTATAATGCAGGCACTATGGAGAAGGAACAGGAACATGGGCTTTAGGGCCTTTTGAACAAGATGCTAGGCCACGTGGAGCTCTGCAATGGGAAGCGTTTTCTGCTTCGTCTGCATTTCACATAATGAAAGTCACTGGAAAAGAGAGATAATTACTTAACTGGGATCAATTAGAAAACAATTGGACTGGATCTAAAACACTGCAGGCTAGTGCTCCATTTGTGCATGGAAGCTCAATAGCTCTCCAGCAGCCCCCCACTTCTTCTTGAGAAGCCCAGTCAAAGTCGCAAATTTTCCTTCTATCAGCATGGAAAGAAGCTGATTTCCTTTCTTTAAAAAAAGTGGGACACGAATTCTGGCCTCAAAATCATGTGGAGATTTCAGATATCGTAATATTTATATACCAGTGAAATGATTTTTAGAAACTAACTAATCCATCCTTTTACAAACAAGGCCACTTGAGCGTTCTATAGACAACATTAATCTCCTGTCTTCTCATACTATGCTTGTCTTGAAAAGCTAAAAATTAATCACTGTAATTGCTGTGATGATTCAGCACTGCTCTATCAGCATTAAACAAAAGCTGTAAAATTACAATAAACAACACAGTGTAGCAAATGAAAGTATGACTTCTTAGGACACAGTCTATTTAACAGTTTTACTTTGTTCCATGTCTGAAGAGCACAGCAATTAAATGGACACTGATACAGACTTGTGAGAAGTTGGAAATGAAATGGAGATGAAAAGGGAAAACTGCTAGCGGGACCCATACAGATTACAAAACAAATGTCTGGAGAAAGTAAAAGTGAGATTCTATATGAGAATCTCATATAAAGCACTGTAGTCACTGGAGTATAACTCATTCCATCCCCTTTATTGGCATTCCATAGTTTTACAACGTGTAAGTGAGAAAAAGTCAACCAGCTGGAGAGAGATATAAAGAACAACAGAACAATTGAAATAAGGTACACTAAAAGAGCTTAGTTCCAATTTTTAGAACTTCCACCAAAAGTTTTGCAACCGTGGATGTAATTTCAGGTGAATAATAGCTTAATAAGTATTGAAATGCACCTTCCCCATTTACAAATCCTTTCGAATGCAATAAAGGGAAAAGACGTCCTTCATGAGGAACCTCATGAAGCTGGTTATCTAGAATGTGTTAGGTTGAATCTGGTACGTTTGCCAAGCATAAACATAACATCTCCTGAAATGGAATCTTCTGATATCTCCCAGCTAGCACCTTAAAGGGGACAACATTCATCCTAGCCATCATGACAGCTCTACGCTGGCAAGCATCAAGACTGTAGAAACAGTGGGCCATCTTTCCATGATGAATTTGAAAACCAAATTTGATAGGAAAATATATATGAGGTTGAGCAGGAAAAAGATTTGAATATTCAAGATCTAATAATCTCTGTTTCAACGCTCAAAATATGGCTGATTCATTCGAGAGTAGAAATAAGGTGACTGAAAATCTAATTTGGGCGATTTTTTTACTCAATAACAAAACAAGTTGGCGCAGTAAGAGTCATTTTTTATATGTTGAATTAGATAGCTTGGCCCAGTTCTAAAATGTATTTTAAGCCAGTATTTGAAAGTTATGATCCAGGCCTTAGACCAATTATGCATAGCGGCAGTCCTTGCAGCAGGGTGGCATGCCCCATCACTTCCCGAGTACGCACAGCGGACGGAATCCCCTGACGCACGTGGACTACCCCGATGTAGTGGCATGCCGCTCTCCCACCATCGTGGGGTGAGAGAACACCCCATCCGGCAGCTGTCTTGCCCCTGAGTGCCTCCTCCTCCAACCGGCTTGCCTGTCTGTCCAACGGTCAGCCAATTGCCTTCCACCCCCACCCCTGACCACCCCCTCCTCCTTCCACTTCCCTCCAAGGCTTGAAGGCTGCAGATCCCTGATGCCTGAGAGCTGCCCCTGCCAGTGAGTTCCCTAACAGCTGCCTGCAGTCTTTCCAGGTCCTGGAGGGAGGGCCAATCTAGCACCCATTGTATTCCTGAATGCAACGGGCTTGGCCCCTAGTATTGGATATAAGATTAGGTCAGTAAAATCATGATTGAAGGCAAACTTTCTCTAAATCCTACCCAATGAACACTAAGCAACACACATACAATGTATAGACATTACAGAGGCAGAGCTATCCTATCTCCTGAACAAATGTACCATCATGATAAGATGGAAAAACACAGGCCTGTTTGCAGTATAATTTTTTTTAATTGGTAATTTGTCTCCTATGTTTTGCCCAAAGAAAGTGGACATCTATCAGGCTATGGGATTACATGAAGGTCAAAAGCCGTTACACAAGTAAAAGTAGTCAAGACATAGGTCTTGACTACCTGTGTCTTGACTACTTCTACTTGTGAAACAGCTTTATGTGCTATTGCTGCAAACACAGCTAAGTCAGGGTTCAGAAGGATATGCACTGATCTAAACTGTTTTACCGTTAATTGTCCCAGTCTTATCGATGAAGTTGCATTAAAGCAACATCAAATGGCTTTGTAACCATACAGTCACTGTGTAGGCATCTTGGCCTATTCCTCACATGCTGAATAATACACTTTCAATATGCTTTTGCAGCTGTATTTTCCTGCGCAAAACAGGAAAATCTGCTTCTAAAGTGCACTGAAAATATAGTATCCAATGTGTATAGAATGAATCCTTGTCAGCTGTGCTAAGTAACTTTCACATCCAAGCAATCAGATAGGGATGCTTATGTGAACCAGACATGTTTTTTCCCCATGACACTTTCAAGTCCTCTGCATACGTTGAATATTCTTGAAGTATGCATCTAATAAACATATACATTTGGTTGAATCTCTGTGCAGGACTATATTAATGGTTAATTGCTGGAGACTGAGAAAACATTAAAATGTAATGTTCTGTGAAGCAATATTTGCAACATGTGCAAATGGAAAGCCTGTGTTTTTCAGCTAAATTGCCAAACAATTTGGATTCACATTTCAGTTAGTATTACCTTTGCTATGCAAGCAGGACAAAACCAGTCGCCATCTGGAATTGTATTGATCTTGGGCCTATGGCAGTAAGTGTGACAACCTTTGTCACACCCATCACAGAGCAGCAGCAGTTCTTCATTGTCCCCTTTGCGACATATTTGGCAGTACTACAAGACAAGGGAATTATTTCAGATAAGTATGTCCTTAACATGCACTGGAGGAAATATGCATTTATAATTTAAAAGCTCATATTCAGAGTCTGCAGTTATATGGTACATTTACACTTAATGCAGACTCTCAGAAGAGAAGAAAGAGCAACATTCCTGTCTGTTTCTTTTGTATTTCTTTCTTAAACGCATAGCTGGTGTTCATCTAGAGAGACTGCCTGCTTAGGACTACTTCACATATTACAGCATTCTTACACAAAGGAACTTCCATGAAAGAATTAGTATGAAAGTGTGAAACACATACAGCATGGTGTGGAAAAATGGTATACCCCACTCCCTTTTTGTTCCATGTACAAGCACTGAGGAATGTGCTGGTTGTCATTTCAAAATATGCACATGAGGCAAAAAACAAAAACAGTTCTGCAAAATCATCCTTTGAAGCCTACATGCAGCCTTCAAATTACTGTACAAGTTGGGACCCTGAAAAGACTCACAGAATGGGAAAACAATTAAGAACACTCATCCATCCCCAACTCTGCACTGACAATTCTCAGATGTGTGGCTTTGTTTTCCTCTCATCTCTTTTATTTAACAGGCACTCCTCTGCATTCACTGTTCTGTCTTTTCTAAAGCATATTTATGTTTAATAAAGAAGGTTTTTTAATCCCCCTCCCCTGTTTGGTTAAATTACAAAGTCAATTTTTTCCCCACAAACCTGGGTGTATGTAGAGACCTTCCCTTCAAGCCACAATTTTTATGGCTTTCACCATCTACACAGATAATGAATTTACTCTCCAGTTTACCATGGAATTTACTTGTTAGATATGTTAAATAAAAGTTGCATCTGTGTAGGATTGAGTACTATATGAAGCAGTTCTTAAAAGAAAGACTGACATACTTATGATCTCTAGGACACCAGATCCATGAACTAGCTATCTTTTTTCTGGTAACACTTCCCAAAGCATTTGATCAAATTTGTGTGTGTGTGTGTGTGTGTGTGTGTGTGTGTGTGTATGAGAGAGAGAGAGAGAGAGAGAGAGAAAGAGAGATTAGAAACTGCTGTAAGGATTTGGAGGAGTAGAGAGCCCATATACACACTCAGATTTATACATCATGTATTGATGAAATGTTAATGAAACAATTAAAGTTATGATCATCCCTAAAACCAAACTACACCAAAAACTAACATCAGCTGGGGAAGGGGGAACAACCTTGACTAATAAAGCAGTGCCACTGGGGGACAACCAAGAAAGAAATTATCTATTAATTAAAAGCTTGTTTAATGGTTTTAAATCTTAATTTATGGCCTGAAGATGGTCAGAAAAGAGGGCCTGGTAAAGTGAAAAGAAAAGGATTTTCAAAGTTCAGATGCTCCTACTGAGAAAGCCCTATCCTTCATAGCAATCCACCTTCTGACCAAAGTTAGGGGAACATGAAACAGGGCCTGCAATAATAATGATCTGGACAGAAGGTCCTTCAGGTATTCTTATTCCTGATGATAAAATACTTTAAGGATTAAAACAACCTTGAATTAGATCCAGAAATGGCCAGGCAACTGTGAAACTCCTTAAGAACTGGTGCAATATGCTGCATATTCTGAGATAACTGAAGTTTCTAAACAATCTTCATGGTTCTAAACAATCTTCAAGGTCAGCATAAGGTAAAAATGCATAATATGAAAACTGGACACTGCTTGTTTGGGGGGGAATTAAATTAGGGTGGAATGCAGTAAATGATATTTTTCTCAGAACGCACAACTCGCCTAGAAGATGTAACGGCCACCAAAAATGCAATTTTGAATAACAGATGTCTGAATGTACAAGTTATCATAGGTATGCCTCTTAAGTTTGGACAAAAGAGGTTCCAAGAGAGAACCATGCTTTTAGAAGAAGGGTGGACATGGATCATCCCTTTAAAAACATTTAATAATACTCTGGGAAGACACCGAACCATATTAACTGTCAATATGAAATAAAGAGATAGCAGACCAGATAACAGAAGTTTAAGGTGTAAAACATATGCCAAAATGCCAGGAATTGAGGCTGATGTGGGAAGAAAGCTGTGATGTTCAGTATTAGGAACAACCCCCCCCCCCACTTAACATAAGACCATCTCATTCCTCATAGATGATATTATTGCCTGAAGGGATGAACTCTCCATAGATTCAGTTTTGGAGATACTGGCTATGGCAAAGTATTCTAATGCCAACTCAAGATCCAATGATCTAGGGGGTGCACTATCATTTGGGCAGTAGATGAGTAAGGTTGCCAACTGCAGGTTTAGAAATACCTGGAGATTTGAGGGTGGAGTGTGGGAGGGTGGGCTTTAGGGAGGAATCTCATATAATGCCATAAATGTTATCTTCCAAAAACAGCCATTATCTCCAGGAACAGTGGAATATGGGATTTAAATAAATAAATAATATGCAATCTGTCATCTGGAGATTAGTGGAAATTCCTGGAGGTCTCTAGTCCACACCTGGAAGATGCATGAATCATGGCTGATGTAGCCAGTAAGATGCTGCTAGCATGCCACTGTCTCAGTCCATTATTAGATTCCACATCACAGTAGGGGCAGAAAAGCATACATAGCAGCCTACTTAGCTTCCCACTTCTTAGTTATAAGGTAAAATCCAAGGATCCTCTCTGTATCCTTCCTCTGTCTTAGTACAGGGGAGGGAACTTTCCAGAACCAATTCTGAACCACTGTGCCTCCTCTCTCTGCAGAAATGTTCATGCCCCAGGAAATGTATGGCTCTGAGGAAAATGTCCACAGTTCTGATGCTACAGTACACAGGCTGCAAGATGCTGGTCCATGTGGTTTGTTTACATCTGTTGCTACCAACACAACCCTGATAAGTAGAGTCCATGCGAGGACATTTCATACTGCAATGTAAATTAACATGCAGTCTCTAATGTTTCCAAGTTCAAGCACAACTGACTTTTACAGGAAGCTCTTCTGTCCTGAAGGGGTCACTATAGTAGTGAGAACTTGCTGATGGAGAGGCATTCTTCTTAATAGATATATCTTGTCTGTCCACCAGACATGAAATTAGGATTAGCGCCAGAATGGTGAAAACCATACAGTGGTAATCCCAAGCAAACTGGAAAAGGCTGAAAGCAGTGACTGTAGATGTGCACATGAAAACATGCAGTTTAAAGACATGCATATGAGATGACTGCAATTCTAAATACCATTAGTCCAAGAAGACACAGGCTGCAACATGGGTTTAACAGCAAAGATTGTATAAACTCTTGTCTTGTAGAAAGAAGATGCAATCTATAGTAGCTATGAGAATAGCTCAGATAAAATGGAGCTTACATTATGGGCATAATGGCTGATTTCTCTGGGTTGATGCCCAGACCCAAAGATTAAAGGAGCGTAAAAGTGGTATATATGTTGGAGTTGGTATTCAACAAGCAATGCATTGTCAAAGAATGGGAAGCTTATGATATTTTGTAATTTGAAGAGAACTAACTGCTAGACATTTTGTGAAAACTTTTAGAGTTGGTGCCAACCACCAAAGAAAGACATTTTCTATACTTTGGCCTGATAGTAATGTTCCTGAACTACTGGGCAAACTGTGTTCCAGTTTTCAGGAGTAGAAGGATATTTGATAGGGAGACCATCCTGTTTTTGTTTTGTTTGGGTTTTTTGTGCAAGAAAAATTGGTACCTCTCAGAATGATTATAGATGGTAGTGCTCCATTTAATTTTGTGAGGTGTCTTATCTTGTTGCTAGTGACAGGGATAGTGTGGACTAGAATGAGCTCTATCTTTTACAGGCATGGGAGGGGGAAAAGGCACAGCCCAGGTTCAGCCAACCAACTTGTCTGAGGATTTGGGATAGCTCTTGGTATTAACAGTCCCATCAAAGTTCAGCAAAGGGACTACTGAAGGAAACTTTCACTGTTCGTTAGGATATATCTTATGTGGCTTTTCTCCTCAGCAGGAACCCAAAACTATACTGTGTGTGTTTGTTTACTAGAAGATGCTTTAGGATGCTTAGGGCTGATCCTGCGTTGAGCAGGGGGTTGGACTAGATGGCCTGTACGGCCCCTTCCAACTCTATGATTCTATGATTCTAAGAGCTAATGCTAGAAAGGCAAAAACTAATGCTAGAAAGGCTAATCTGGCATTGAGCAGTGTTGGACTAGATGGCCTCTATGATTCTATGAAAACTGAGGTACATTCTAAGTGAGCAATAAAATGGCAGTTTGGAATGAGTAGGGCAGGATGGCACTTGCCTCTGTACTCAGGCCATGAATAAAAAGGCAAAACTCTCCTGCAGGAGCAGGTTTCGTAAACCAGCTTTGGGGGCTCGAGTTTTTAGAACTTTCTTGGTCATGGCAAAAGGAGAAGGGAGGGGAAGATGGAATGTGAAGTCCCCTATTTTATCCTTGCATCAATCCTTGAAGTATGTTAGACTGAGAGAGAGTGATTTGGAGTGTCCAAAGTCACTCACAGTGCAATCCTAAACACAGTTACATCCTTGTAAGCCCACTGGCTTCTATAGACTTAGAAGAGTGCTCCTCTGTTTAACATTGCACTGCCAGTAGGTTTCATAGCTAGTGGGGATTTGAACCTGGCCCCCCTTTGTCTGAGTTGGGCACTCTAATCACTGAGAAGAAAAACATGAACTATCATAGAATAAGTTCTTCACAATATAGCTGCCTTTGGGAATGTAGCAGAATCTGCTTGATTGTACCTTATACTCACTTTGGAAATACCATAAATATATATGATATTTGATAATACCACTGAAAACTCATTTCAAGGAAAGGAATAGAAAGGAAGATACTTTTGTCAGAGCCTACAGCACAGATATAATATACAGGTAACGAATGGGTCAGAACAACGGGTATAAAGAAAATCTGGAAGTTCAAAAAAGCATAACAGTAGGAAAAAGAGTTAGTTATTTCAGCAATAACATATTCATAGTTTAAATGTTAGCATTTCCCCACTGAATGCTATAGTATAAAAAAGCTTAATTTTCAGAAATCTGATGCCCAGGATTCATGCAAAATCATGCAAAATATGCAATTAACACAGCAGTGCTTGTTAATTTGTCATTTCTATGCGGACATGGACATTTCAGCCTATGCGCTTGTACAGTTGTCCAATCTGCATGTACAGCTGTATTAAGTGGACATGCAAAGAAGCCATGCACATCTTTTTAAGCATGTGCTTTGCATCTTATCTTTCTGAAAAAGCCTTTAATTGCAGTCTTTGACACTGAATTCCCATAACAATGACACAGGAAGGGTCTCCCCCCCCCCCCCGTTTGTACAGTGTCCTTCCCCAGAGAAGCCTAAAATTACCCATTTTGTTTGTTTGTTTGCTTATTTTAGGGGGAGGAAAGGAATACTATGGTCAAAATATACCAGTAAGAAGGGCTATTTCTCATAAGAAAGTTCAGAATACTGAATCTGGTAAAAACCCCTCAAACTTTATGCTAACCAATGTGTAAAAAAACAAAAAAAAAGAGTACAAAGTTCAGTTTTCTAATTTTCAAGAGGCAGAAACGAAAGATACACTATCAGTTGAGGTGTCTGAAAGGAGGAAAATAGGATACAGAAAAAAATCAGTTCACAACACTTACAACTTTCATAATAGATTTTTCCCATGCTATTGATTTCTGTAACTGCTGAATGCACAGAGCTACCTGTGCAGCACTGCGGGCTTCTGACAATGCCCTTCTCCATACCCTTAGCCCTGGAGCAATATCCTCTTCCATTCTGCATTGAAATATAGAGAAATTAAGCAGGTCACATCCATTTTCATCAATTTCTGAACGTGGAACAATCATTGTCACATTGAAAGCCAAGCAATGACAAAAAAAACAACAACAACAACACAAAAAACATACACAGCCAAGTGAGGGTAATAAGGGCTGAAGCAACTAAATTTGATGTAGTGCACAGACTGCGGCTACGTGCCTCAAAAGCTCAGTCACAACCAGTTAAATGTAAGATAAAAATTTTTTTTGCGGGATTAACATAAGTAACGGAAAAGAAAATAACAAGACAAAACGAAGCCTTTACAAAGCACCATGCATAAATAACGTGACCCGTGTGGATCAGAAGACACACAAGAAGGTACGTAGATAAAAAACACACAATAGAAAATAGGCTCCAATTAGCAAAGAAGCACAATAATTTTTCAAGTTAATCTCAATAACCTACCCGTCACCATCACCACTAACGGATGGTGCAGGAGCAGGGACAGTAACTGTGCCCACATTATCCAGTTTGATCTGAATGGTGGTACTTAAGGGGCTCTTCAGATACCTTCGCTCTATGTTCCGCTCCAAGTCAGCAAGTCTGGTTACTGCTATATCTAGAGGGTTGTCACTCTTCCGCTCTAGAGTACCGCTACTGCCTTCTTCTCCACCAGCACCGTCACCGTCTCGCTTCTTATGCAATTTAGTAACTGACTTATGTTCATAATATACCAGGTCTTCCCTTTCCGATGCTGGCTCAGGGCACATCCAACCCTACATTTTAATAGAAAGGTTTGCACAGGTTTGTTTGCTACTGTAAACAACATTTGGACAGCGGGCTTTGAGTTAGCCCCTTGAGAAGACCAAAGAGTGTGTAGGCCTCTCTTTCCCATACCACTTGGATTCAGTAGTAATAAGCATTTAAGCTATGAGTTTTGTAGAAACAACATTGAAATCTCCCCCAGAGTGTTTTTGCAGATGGAAGAAGTCCCATCGGCAGAATGACTTTCTCACCCTTTTCCACTGGAGCCTGTGCAAGTCTCTATTATTAGTTCAAAGATAGGTGGGTTCCCAAAACCCATGCTGCTTTCTCCTTAATACAATAGATTCTTGAGTACCACTTATCCTTCCCCTGTTATTCCTGAAGTTTATTGTGGAGGGGATGAAGTAGGAAAGAGAATTCTGGGGAAAACAAGCCCCCCCCTCCCCCACTGTTTGCAGGACCAGAAGTTCCTTTCTGTTTGTATCCTTTATTCTACTTGTTAATTTAATCCAGTTTTTAAAAAAATCCACTGATCATCTCCAAAAGACCACTAAGAACCACCACTACTTTTTTGTTTTTTGGCAACAAATGATCATTGTCAAAGCAGCTGGAGGGTAACGGTTGCCATGGTGAACTTGGTGAAACAGAAAGCGGTGCTATAGATATACCTGAGGGCTGGCTCTCTTTCATCCAGTAGGATTTTTGGGTCTAGATTTTTGGGACAAGTGGTTTGTCATGTGACTCCCATTTGAGGGAAAAAAGCAACCCAAAAGACTCCAGAGATGTACCTTAGAACTGTGGGGGACACATTTGGTCTACACACATAGAGCAAAGGTCCACGACCTTTTTCAGCCTTTGGAATGTCTGAAATTCCGACAGTGCTTGTGAGGCACAGGCACCAAACAGCTGCAGGAGGAGGCAGAACCAGCCACACCAAGACTACTGTCTCAGCTTATTTCCAGTTACACAGCAAAGATCTTTGTGTTGAGGTGGGAGCTGCTGCCAAATCAACATTTAAAAAAAAACCCGTGCAGCCAATCAAATCTCCAGTGCCTAATCAGAATTCTGGCTGGGAAACCCCCTAACCAGCACAAACCGCTTTCTAAAAACACTCGGCAGGCACCAGTAAAGGTGTTGGAGGGTGCCATCGTATCCACGAGCACCACGCTGGGGACCACTGCTTTAGATCACATCATCACATTCAGGACTCCTTTAACGACTGCTAGAGGCACCCAATTCATTGGAGCAGAGACATGACAATGCAGAATGTGGTGATGCCACGCTCCGCGGTTCTTTTGCTAGAGGTTAATTATGACATGTTCAGTACCATATCCCCTATAACCTCTAGTTGGGTGGGTTGCAATCCAGATTCTCATTTCTTCTCTGAAGATCTAACCAGAGCACCATGCCTACTGTCTACTTTGTATAAAGATCTCTCATTTTCTTAAGGAAAGGATTTATTCATTTCAACCTAGGCAATACTACTACACTTATGAAACCATGTTGGCTTTCTCCCCACTCAGGACTTTATTGAGAAGGGCCTTATCATTAACTGTGAAAGAACCACTGTTAACACCCTTGAGTTAGAATTCTTGCAATAACATTACTGAACAGACAAATTGAATGAAATGTTTGTTTGTCTTAAAGGTGCCACTAGACTCAAACTTTATTACTGAGTAGAATTGTTGACGTTTACTACAGCACATTTTACCTTGATTTGCAAACTGGCAGATGCCACTCTTCTTTCTAAGTCTTCTACCTGCTGAAGAATAGCAATATCCATCTCCATGGCTTGCTCTTCTGTGGACCAGTTCTCCACAATATCTCGTGTTACCTGGTTTTCATCATTTTCATGTACTTCAATAATTGCAGCTGTATTTGGGAATCAGATTGAGTTACTTTAGTACAACTTTCAATTTAACCAGACTTTGCAAGGTCAGGAGTGCTATTCTTGGGTGAGATATAATATTACAGTGAGGTCAAAGATGATGAACTTTTAAACAACAATTCAGAACAAAACAGTATTTTGTAGCCTCTGAGTGAAATCAGTAAAGAAGTTTGGCATTTAAGAGGCTCCAGTTAGCTGGAAAAAAATGCATCCATATGTGTATGAATGCAACAGTACTTGTATTTTTCTAGCTTCAAACAAAATCTGGGAAGTCATTAATTCTTAAAAGACTCTTCTGGGGGAAAATGTATTGACATGGCATGTTGGCTCATAGATGGTATTCTTGAAAAACTGCTACTTTCTAGTTGTCCTTAAGCCACTGGAGTCAGGTGTGTGTGACATGTCAGTTACATACCATCTTTATTCTTGAGGCAGGCTACAGTAATATAATCCATATGCTTTTGTATTTGCTTCTGTAAGGCCTTTTCTCTAATTCCCCTGAGATGTAATACTTTAAGCAAAGTTTTTAGATCCTCTGGGTCAACGATTCTCCACCAGCCAAACTGCATCTCTGAATCAAAACAGTGAGATTTTTTTTTAAAGACACACTTGAAAAACATTAATATAAACAATAAAATCTCTGGCCTGTGTCCAGAACCTGCTTTATTGGTACGGAGAAGAAATAACAATGCAGCTGACAGTGCATGGTTATTTTCCTTTCCTTCTATTTATTCCTTGTATCAAAGCCTCTTTGATAAGGGAAATAAATACAAGGCCACTTGCTTCTTAAGAGAAATCAGTTGTATAGATCTCAGGTTCTCTTCAGGATATTTGAAAAAGATATTCTGGTTACTAAATTCAAATCCAAGCACTGATAGCCGAAATTCTAAAATTAAAAATGACTCCCCCGACCCGACCCGACCCCCCAGCCTTGTTGCAAGGAAGTGATACTTACCTTCTGGAATGGGCTTTGGACTAGGATAATCAACTGGTTTGGCTACTTCAACCACTGTACAAGGTGTAGAAGTTTGTTTCTCTACTTGTGGCACTGGTGATTCACATTTACTAGCTGGAGCACTGGGTGTCAAGAATGAATTGCCATTTCCCTCAGACAATCCTAGCCCTGACCCCATGGGAGGCATGGGAGATGAAAATGGAAGATTTGATGTTATTACTCCAGTAGGCCATCCACAGAACTGAAGTCCCATTACAGGCAATCCTGTCTTCATCTGCGAGATCAAAAGTGGATTAAAAAAATGCATCATCATTAGTCCTACTACAGCACTCTAAGGAAAGCTGAAACCACAAGACAATACTTTCAAACATATAAAACATGTCAGAACTCTGGGTTAGTAAACAGCTTTAAAAGTTATGACAACTGACCAAAATGAAGGATTTTGTTAGGTTTTAAAAAATATTTATTCTTGAATTTATAACCCACCAGTCCCACAGGCAGCTCATGGTGGGTAACAACATTAGGCCCAACAAAACCCCATTAAAACCCTTCCATACAAACAACCACACATTCTGGCAGCAGTAGAAACTCTCCCCTCCACCTTGTCCTGCTCCAACCCCACCTAGGGTATGAGGGTTAACCTAGGGTATGAGGGTTTGAGCTCAGCCTGGGGAGGGGCTCATGATCTTCCTTGCCCTGGCCTAACCAAAGATCTGGTGGAAAAGCTGCGTCTTGCAGGCCCTGTGTAACTGACAGCTCCATCTTAGCTCTCCCGGGAGCTCATTCTACCAGGTCAGGGCCAGAACCAAAAATTCCCTAGCCCTGGATGAGGCCAGGTGAACTTCCCTTAGGCCAGGAATCTCCAAAAGATTAGCGCTCGCAGAACAAAGGGCCCTGTGGAGGGCATAAGGCGGCAAGTGGTCCCTCAAGGATGCATGGCCCAGGAAGGTTTTCCATCATGGTACCATATGAAACAGGGATCAACAATAGGGTTATCCACATCAAGGATGGAGAGCTCCCAAATTACAATTGATCTCCAGAACGGAGATCAGTCCCCCTGGGGTAAAAAATAGCTGCTTTGGACGGTGGACTCCATGATGTTATATCCTGATTTGCTCCTCCTCCTCCCCAGACCCCACTGTCCCCAGGCTTCCTTCCCCAAATCTCCAGGAATTCTCAACCTGCAATGGGCCACCCTAGTCAGCAACCTTTTATAATTAAACAGCAAACTATCAAAATACAGAGTAAGAGATCAACAAAAAGCCAGTGCAAGAAAGTCAATTTACGTACGTGAAAATGTACAGCTTAACTTTGCTGATAATTGACATGCTGATTAATATGCCATAAAATTTCCACAGCCCACACAGTAGTTGTTGTGAGTTCCTTATTTGGAAGGACCCACATATGATATTTCACAGTAAGTATATCCAGGAACACCCTGCAAGATTATTTTAGAGCACTGTGCGTGGCTGCTGGCCTCCTCTATCATTTCCTGTTCTCTAAAATATCTCTTAAGAAGCCGTTTCATCCCATCAGAATATTTTAGTACACCACTTTTTACTACTGAAAGTGGCTTACAATCGCCTCCCCTTCCTCACAACAAACACCCTATGAGGTAGGTGAGGCTGGGAGAGCCCTGAGAGATCTGTGACTGGCCCAAGGTCACCCATTTGGCTGCAGGTGGAGGAGTGGGGCATCAGACTGAGTTCTCCAGATTAGACACTGCCATTCTTGACTACTACACCAAGCTGGCTCTCCAGATAAACACTTCATGTTTAATCTATGGTTGTCAAGGTGTCCTTGATTTTTAAGTGACTCTGGAAAGGGAAAACAGATCTGAAGAAGATGAACTCCTGCTATTGCTCTGAAAAGCCTGCCACTTGTAAATTTCAGAACAACGGATGGGCCAGATGGCCAATTTTGAACACAGTCTACATCCTCCTGAACACCCCTTGCAGTCTTATGTGTATGATTTTAGCAGGAAGAATATATTAAACTCGTTTCAAATCACTTTAGATAATGTAATATAACAGCCAACTTGCCAGAGCCAGCATGGTGTAGTGGTAAGAATATCATACTAGGGATTGAGGTTTGAATCCCTAGTGTGTTGTGGAAGCTCCCTGGGTGACCTTGAGCTACTCACCCTCAATTAGCCTGATCTGCCTCACCCAGTTCCAGTCCCCCCAATCAGGGCCCAGAGAGGCTGACTTTCATTTAATCCTCACAACAATTCTCTGAGGTAAATGACAGGCTTGAGATCACCCAGTGAACTTCCATGGCAGAGCAGTTATTTGAATTTAGGTTTTCCAGGTCCTCGTATGACACTCTAATCTGATAAAATGGAGCATGGGAGCATGATGTCATAAACTACTTTGGATTCCTATGAGGCAGGGCATAAAGATCAAAATAATGATAATGTCAAACCATTTAGAACCTAAGGTAGAGTTCCATCATTTTAAAACCTATACCTTGATGGGCTGTCTATGCATCTCAAAAATGAAGGAAGAAAGAAAGACATGGGTACAAAGAAAACAACATTGGACTCTTCTAAAAATATAATGGGATACGAACCTGAAGAGGTGATAATGTGAAAGGACTCAGTCCCATTGGGCTTGGCGAAGAGGCAGAACCAACCAGCGGAGATGGGACAGGTGAAGGCGACTTGGATGGAGGATGAGAGTGAGGAGTGAGTGAAGATGCGGCGGCAGCCGGTAGGTCCGTATGGGTCACCGATGTGTCATCACAAGGAGTCCTGGGCAGAAGACTGAACCACTGCCTGCTCTTTTCCGTAAGAGTCTTTAACAGCTGGTCATTTGAAATCAATGGAGAACTGTAAAACTTCCCTGGCCCACCAGCGAGAGGGTTGAAGAGGTTATTTGGATCGGACTTTTCGCCACCGCTTTGTGATACAGAGGGCTGGTGGCTACAGAGTGAGGTTTTAGAGCTGTTTTGATAAGATAATGAGCACCCATTGGCAGCACTGCCATTGGCTTTCTGGGATATGATGTCAGTCTCGGGAGGCATTTTTGCCACCTCCAGCAGCTTGCTCAGCTTTGAAAAAGAGCCAGGTTTTTGCAGGAACAGATTTGTGCTGTCTTTCTCTTTGAGATCTTCTTTCTGATCACACTGACTTGGGCTTAAACAGCTTATTTTTTCCTCAGAAGTTTCAAACATCTCTTCTTTGACGTGAATGCTTTTGGCCTTTTTCAGTTTCTCTTTTTCTTTTGCAATTTCTTCCAGACCTGAGGGCACATAAATACACACATGTGGCAACCTAACAAGCACTTAATGGAGCATGTTATGAGAGGACCAATCACCACCCCCATGCACATATGTGCTCAAGGTTTAGAAAATATACCTGTGGGAAGAGATAGTTGGATTCTCCAAGCTGTGAAAGGAAAGAGATCACTGAATTGATCTTTCTCCATTTCGCTTGCAACCTCCAGTGCCTCCCCCAAAGTAAGGATGACCCACATGAACAGAGTAGGATGTTGGGGGGGGGGAAAGGAGGGATGCTACAGAAAGAAAGGGGAAATGGCAAAGATAACCCCCTGCTTCCTGTAGTAGAACTTGACTTTTATAAGCTCACGCAGGAGATTTCCCCCTCAAACTGAAGCTTTCCCTATGCTGCCCCCCCTGTTCACAATATGTCTTCCAACCCTCAGGATTAGAAGGTGCAAGAGGCTACAGAAGAGAGGGAGAGAGAAGGAGGAGACATCTACAAATGATTCAACAGATTTGCTCAGACACTTAAACCAACAAGCATAAGGGACTGAAGGAAACACAATTAGCTTTGTTTAGGAGAAAAATATGAAATCAGCTTTTTGACAATGTTTTTGGTTTGGAGTAAAAAAGCCATTCTATACACTACCTAGAATGAGGAGACACACTGAAGTAGAAGCATTCTGCCTTGAGGTGGACCCTCCATTTCTGAATGCTGTCCCACTTCAAAAGAAATCTCATTGCATAAACTGAGAACACTGAGGAGAGGGCAATGTTAAACTTTTCTCTCTAGTTTATTGAATAAATAGAAGGCTATTTTATTCCTATGGAAGCTTAAAAAAAACTAAGCACATACATCATACTTGTGCTCAGAACTGGCACAATCTGGAATTTCACCTAACTTTGCCCTGTCATCTCATCTCATTCTACATAATGCATAACTCCTATTGTCGGACTGGAATTCTGCTCTTAGGGGATGGGAGACCCTCCCTCAGAAACAGTATAAGGAGTCTGAGTTCTGCAGAAGAAGGATGCTGCAGTACAAATAAGCTTTTGTATGCGATAATCTAATGTTACTAAAAAGTGTCTAGTCTTCAACAACGTCCTAATTCATGTAATTAATTAATCAATATATTTATGCCCTACTTTTGCAGCCAGATTGGCTCCCAAAGCAGCTTAAAGTTGAAAGCTATCACAATTTTAATTAAAGTCAGATGCAGATGCAGAGTTCCACTGGGTTTCTGTTTTTCCCCTATGCCATGAAGGAATCTGCATCAAATAATGCAGTATTTCCTAGGCAGAATACTGAAAAGCTGTGCTTGCCAATTGTTGGGGTAAAGATAGAGGGAAGCATACCAATTTTAATCCTCCATTGTAGACTGCATTGTATAACTTTTGGTGGTTTTAAAAAGCTGGGCCCTCTGCTGTCCCTGCCTTTTGATAAGGATTCCCATCTAGAAGGGAGCTCTCCACAGATGTGAAGCAATTAATTTAAATTTGACTTGATTTGATTTAATAAAATTAGGACTTTTAATTTTTTAAAAATTTGTGGTCACTGAGAATATCTGGTCAGCATAGGAACTATAAATCTGTATATATAGGCAAACACTGCCTTCATCCAGTACAAGTAACACAGTTACATGTGTCTAATTCTGCTGAAATGTGGGTAGGGAGTTGCAACAAAATGCATATACAGTTGAAAATTATTCACTGCAGATGACCAATGACTTGGATCACTCCCCAAATTACTGCTGATGGGAAAATTTCCATCAGCAGACCATGACATTATTGCCTACCACTGCAGCCCAAAACGCCCTCTCCCAATGCTACTCCTGGGGGACAGGAGACCCCCCCATGAACATTAGGGGGGGAGGAATAGCTGAAGAAGAAAAGAACTAGCAAAATCAGCTTCACTAACATCAGAGGGAATCAACCTAACAATTTGTACTTCTTGTTACAGGGAGGCATTGTGGCTCAGTGGTAGAACATCTGCTTGACATGCAGAGGGCTCCAGGTTAAAAACCCAGCCTCTCCAGTTAAAAGGATCAGGTAGGAGGTGAGGTGAAAGTCCTCTGCCTGAAACATTGGAGAGTTACTGCCAGTCTGAGTACACAATAATGATTCTGGTGGATCAAGGCTCTGATTCAGCATAAGGCAGTTTCATGTGCTCAAGAAGACCTGTGTGTCCAAGATGCTTCCATGTACAGACCACCTTTTCTCTCAGCTGTGGTACTTAAATTTGACGAAATGCAAACCATCAGAACAATATTAGCCACCAGTTTAAAGAGCAAAGGTTTTCTCTTTCAGAGAAGACGGAAGAGTTCCTGTTTTAACTCAGTTCCCACATTTTCTTTTCCTCAAGGCCTATTAGGATGTGTCAACAAAAATTATTTAAAAATTGTCACAAAGAACAAAGGAAAACAGACAGCAGCCGAGACGGGAGAGGACTTCAGGGACAGCAAGTGCTCTGCATGGCAGTCATTTGTTTGCTTAGTTTCCGCATCACTTAGTGCAGCTGCATAATTGCAGATAAGTGGAGGTCAGTGATTATGGTTGTGACTGCTAGCACCTCCACGGATGTTTGTACTTTCTGCAGAAACTGAATTAATTTCCATAAAGGGGGGGGGGACAGCAGTGCGCTAGTTTTCAGTTTATTCTTCTCAGAAATTTTGGAAATGTTCATCTTTGTGGTGATGTCACGTTTGGACATTAGTAACAGAGTTCAGGAAAACGGTGATCTCACAAAGTTGAACATTGCTGTGCAGTATATTCATCTTTATCCCCTACTGCAGTAGGGGATACATACTAATCCACGTACTAATTATTGTACCTAACAGAGAGACCATTTCCATATTAGGTTGCTGAGAACTAAGGATGTCATTTAGAAGAAAAGTTGGCTTTTATACTCCACTTTTCAGTGCCCAAAGGAGTATCAAAGCAGCATACAATTGCTTTCCCTTCCTCTCCCTACAACAGACACCCTGTAAGGTAGGTGAGGCTGAGAGAGCTTCTGACAGGACTGCTCTGTGAGAACAGCACTATCAGGGCTGTGATGAGCCCAAGGTCACCCAGCTGGCAGCATGTGGAAGAGCGGGGAATCAAATGCGGGTCACCAGATTAATAGCCACTGCTCTTAACCACTACCCCATGCTGGCTCTAAAGAAGTCCCTTCCCCTGCCCAATGTCCCTTGTGGTATCTGCCCAGGTGACCCCATGAGAATCATTGTCCCCTGAAAGTACAAAGGGCTTGCAAAAAGGCCACAGAAACTATCCTAGCCTGCCAGTGTTAACCCCAGTGCTTCACTCTGCAATCCAGAGAAGGCCCCCCATTAGACCCAGAAGTATTCCATTCTAAGGTCAGCAATCTTTCCTAACACATCATCCAGGGATTATCCTCGCCCATTCATTATTGAAATAACTTCTCGACAGCAAAAACAAAACAACAAAAAAACTCACCCCTCCCCAAAACACCCGCCAAGCTCCCAAGCTTGTGAGAAGCCTATAAATGACCGAACCATTCCTATGACTACCTCATTACCTTCTCCGCTTTCCATGCCTTCAACAAAAATACCCCCACATTGCGGCAGAATCCAATATCGACGTCTGTAACGATCCTGGCCAAACATCATTGAACGTAAGGAGTGAGAAGCTTCAAATAACTTTCTTCTGTATTGGTTCTGTTGCTGTTTGGTTGTAAAGAAACGCATTGTCATAATGTGCTTTATCACCTTCTCCCCTCAATTTCTCCTTCATTATTTATTGATCGGTTAGATTTCTATCCTGTTCCATCATAGGGACTGCCGGCATCTTACAGCAATTCTTCCAAATGGATTAAATGGCTTGAAACTGGTTTTTCTTTTTAAGGCCAGATTAGTAAATATGACTTTTTATAGACACAAAATAGAAAACCGGCACAATTAAAAAACAAACAAACACTAACACAAAACCCTTAAAAACCTAATGCTAAGGCAAGCAGTAGCTGGAGATTCAATGGAGACTTTCTAGACATATTGGTTGTTTCAGAAGAAATGCCTCGGTTCTCTCTGCCCATACCCTTGAGACAAAGAGCCAGACTGGTTATAAAATATCACAGCTGATGGATTTGAGCCACCTTAAACACTTCATTTTCTCTTAAAAGATACATTCCGCAATGCTGCCTCCTGTATTTTTTGGTACCAGATTTGCAGGGGAGAAAGAGATCAATAGTTCCCATTGCACAACAAGAAATGAAATCTTATCAATGACACAACAGAGCAAATTGCATACGTAGCGATAAACTAGCCAAGACATAAAAGATATTATAGCTTCTGATGGGAAATTAATGAGATATTCCACATGGCTTTGAGAGAAAATCATCGGCGGTATTATCTCTCAGAGAAACACACAAACACAAGCGTAAATTTAGGCCATGCCATCACACTTGCGCTGTGTTGATGTGTCGTCATGATTTTGGCTACTACTGAAGTGAGAGGATCGAAACGGCAAGAAATCATTGCGCACTGCAATGACTGACAAGGGGCAATCACCTGTCAGTAGAATACATGAGCTGGAAGCAAGATGCATCGCAAAAGGCAGCCCACTTGAGTTTACCAGCTCCAGGTTGGAACATTTCTAGAGAACTAGAGGTGGAGCCCAGGGAGCAGCTACTTTCACCAGAGGAATTGATCAGTAGTTCAGAGATACACTGTAATTCTGGGAGCTCTCCAGGCCCCACCTGGAGGTTGACAACCTGACTTGAGAAGGATGGTGCATTTAATCCTGTCAATGTGCAGGCAAGCAGAGCTTTTGGGGGTGGGTGGGGGGAACAATAGAGAATTTTATGAAAGAGGCATAGTTGAAACTGGACTTCAAATAGCTGTCCCATTTCCTAACAAACTACCTATTACTAGGGGTTTTTGTTTGGCTAATCCAAGCTGAAATAAGTCAGATTGATTGACTGATTGATTGATATTTTTTTTCTGGCCACCAAAATGGCTGACCTAAAAATATTTTCCGGATTTTTTGGGACTGCTTGATAGCCACAGTTAAGGAGTTTAAAGGAACCGAGATCCCTTTAAATGCTTTTGGACTCCATTCACCCCAAACCTTGACTTCACAGCTTGAATTGGAGAGGGCATTTAAATGGATCTCCATCCCTTAAAATGCCTTGGAATCAGAGTTCACTCCAAGCTGATGTTGCGGCCTGGAGTGAAGTCTGACGTGCAGAGGATGGCGGGAGAGGAAGAACTCTCTGGCCTTGGAGGAATTAAAAGAACCTCCTAACTCAGCTGATCCAACTCTTGAGTCGCGCTGTAGGCAGCTGGGAGCTGCTGGTCTCCTTGAACATTTTGGAGAGGGTGCATTCAGAAAGGTGGGAGCCGATTCAAAACAGTTTATCTGGCTTTGATTGATTTGCTGCTGCTATTCAGGGTGAGCAGTTTCTCTCTTTCCTCCCCTCACCACACCACAATCACGCATCTTTCTGACTTGAAAGATCCTGATGAGCCACTGCAGGTAGTCTCCTCCTGGCATCTTCTGAGACTTTGAAAAATACAAGTTTTTAAATTCCCAATGAAATGAATTGGCAGAAATCTCACACACACACACGCATGTGGGCACACATCCCTTCCTTTGATTTGATTTCACTGGTTTTGACCAGGTTCTCTCTTGCGCATCCATGCATTCACATGCCAAATGCATCAAAGGCCGGTTTTGAATTGGCTCCCACCTTTCCGAATGCATCCTCTCCAAAGCAAACAAGAAAACCAGCAACTCCCAGGTGGCTGCAGCATGACTTAAGAGTTGGACCGGTTAGGTTAAATTCCCAAGCAGCGTTTATAGTTTTTTAAGTCTAGTGACTTCAGCATACTAAGAAAGGTATATGTCTGTTGAGAACTGCACTGTAAGTCAGATCATCTGCTGCGGGGAAAAGCTATTTGGATGAAGAGCTGAACTCCTGCACTCCTATGATTTTTCCAAGGTTCAGCACCCCTTGAAGCAAAAAAGTCAAAATGGCACAACCATCTCTTTCCTTGTCCTTCCCCAGAAACGGAAGCCCTTTTGTTGCTTTGCTTCAGTTGTAAACCTGGCCTGCTACAGGAAGTCCAATAAATCTGATGAATACTAAAGCACCCATTTAAGAACATTTTTGGGGAAATAAACAACAATCTAGATTAGCACATACTTAAATAAAAAGGATATAGATATGATAGAGGCATCTCACCTTAGTCAACTTGTCAATTTGTTTCTCTAGTTCCTCCACACTTGCTGTCTGGTCCCCATCATCCTACCACCAATAAACAAAATGCAGTGGTTGCATTATTCTCCAGAAGTTAATCAGGCTCCTTATACATTATTAAAGTTATCACAACTTAATGCCTTGTAAATTAATAAAACACAGCAAAAGTCATGTGTTTGTTGTGGAATTTGGAACCCAGACATTTTTTCATCCAAGCAGTCCAAACTCAGATTCATTTAACTAAGCACAAGGACAGAAACCAAACAGAGCTATTCCAAGATACAAAGACCTCCCAGCTCACTGGCCTGCAGTACCCCCCTTACAAGTAGTTTGCCCCTCAGCTACACACTATGACTGTTGACCAGGATTAAGGATGGTATTCTGTATGCAGGGGCTTGACAGCTTCTTTTCCTCTTTATTTAAAAGTGTATCAATTCTCTGCCAGTAGGCTTGCAAGCACCCACCCCCATTGAATTTATTTCCCACTGCTGTTGGGCCAACAGTGTGATGTTACTTCCCAAAAACTCTAGAAGTGCCACCTGTCTACTTTAGGAGCCACTAGAAACTCTATCCCCCTTCAAGGATCGCTGCCTTGTTGTGGCAAGGGGGCTTGCGTAGTTCAGTGAAGCTATGAGCTATACCGTGCAGGGCCACCCAAGACGGACAGGTCATAGCTGAGAGCTCTGACAAAAGGTGATCCACTGGAGAAGGAAATGGCAAACCACTCCAGTATCTTTGCCATGAAAACTCTATGGACAGTTCCAATAGGCATAACGATATGACGCCGGAAGATGAGCCCCTCAGGTCGGAAGGTGTCCAATATGCTACTGGGGATGAGCAGACGGCTAGTACGAGTAGCGCCAGAATGAATGAAGCGACTGGGCCAAAGCCGAAAGGACGCTCAGTTGTGGAAGTAACTGGTGGTGAAAAGACAGTCCGATGCTGTAAAGATTTTTATTCCATAGGAACCTGGAACGTCAGATCCATGAATCAAGGTTAGCTGGACGTCGTCAAACAAGAAATGACAAGACTGAACATCGACATTTTAGGAATCAGTGAACTAAAATGGACAGGAATGGGTGAATTTAATTCAGATGACCATCAGGTATACTACTGTGGACAAGAATCTCGCAGAAGAAACGGAGTAGCCTTCATAATCAATAAGAGAGTAGGAAAAGCAGTCTTGGGATACAATCCCCAGAATGATCTCAGTTCGAATCCAAGGCAAACCATTCAACATCACAGTGATCCAGGTCTATGCCCCAACCACTGCTGCTGAAGAGGATGAAGTTGATCAGTTCTATGAAGCCCTACAACACCTTCTAGAAGCAACGCCAAAAAATGATGTGCTTATCATCATGGGGGATTGGAATGCTAAAGTAGGAAGCCAAAAGATAACCGGGATAACAGGCAGGTTTGGCCTTGGAGTACAAAATGAAGCAGGGCACAGGCTGGTAGAATTTTGTCAAGAGAATACAATGGTCATAGCAAACACTCTTTTCCAACAACCCAAGAGACGACTCTACACATGGACATCACCAGACGGTCAACACAGAAATCAGATTGACTATGTGCTCTGCAGCCAAAGATGGAAAAGTTCTATCCAGTCAATAAAAACAAGACCAGGAGCTGATTATGGTTCAGATCATGAGCTTCTTGTTGCAAAATTTAGGCTTAAATTGAAGAAAGTAGGGAAAAGCACTAGGCCACTCAGGTATGAACTAAATCATATCCCCGACGAATACACAGTAGAGGTGACAAATAGATTTAAGGAATTAGATCTGATAGACAGAGTGCCTGAAGAACTATGGACGGAGGTTCGCAACATTGTACAAGAGGTAGCAACTAAAACCATCCCAAAGAAAAAGAAATGCAAGAAATCAAAATGGCTGTCTGAGGAAGCTTTACAAATAGCTAAGGAGAGAAGGGAAGTGAAAGGCAAGGGAGAAAGAGAAAGATACACCCAACTGAATGCAGAATTCCAGAGAAAAGCTAGAAGAGATAAGAATGCCTTCTTAAATGAACAGTGCAAACAAATAGAAGAAAACAATAGAATGGGGAGGACCAGAGATCTGTTCAAGAAAATTGGTGATATGAAGAGAACGTTTCATGCAAAGTTGGGTATGATAAGGGGCCAAAATGGTAGGGACCTCACAGAAGCAGAAGAGATTAAACAAAGGTGGCAAAATTATACAGAACAACTATACAAGAGTGAGCTTAACATCCCTGATGACCACAGTGGGGTAGTTACTGACCTGGAGCCAGACATCCTGGAATGTGAAGTCAAATGGGCCTTAGGAAGTCTGAGCAACAATAAAGCTAGTGGTGGTGACAGCATTCCAGTTGAACTATTCAAAATCTTAAAGGACGATGCAGTAAAAGTGCTACACTCAATATGCCAGCAAATTTGGAAAACTCAACAATGGCCACAGGATTGGAAAAGGTCAGTTTACATTCCAATCCCAAAGAAGGGCAATGCCAAAGAATGTTCAAACTACCGCACCATTGCACTAATTTCTCATGCTAGCAAAGTTATGCTCAAAATCCTACAAGCTAGGCTCCAGCAATATGTGGACCGAGAACTTCCAGAAGTACAGGCAGGATTTCGAAGAGGCAGAGGAACTAGAGATCAAATTGCCAACATACGCTGGATCATGGAGAAAGCTAGGGAGTACCAGAAGAACGTCTACTTCTGCTTCATTGACTATGCTAAAGCCTTTGATTGTGTGGAGCACAACAAATTGTGGCAAGTTCTTAAAGAGATGGGAATACCAGAGCATCTTATTTGTCTCTTGAGAAATTTATATGTAGGTCAAGAAGCAACAGTGAGAACTGAACATGGAATCACTGACTGGTTCAAAATTGAGAAAGGAGTTCGGCAAGGCTGTATACTGTCGCCTTGCCTATTTAACTTGTATGCGGAGCACATCATGAGAAATGCGGGATTAGAGGAGTCACAAATTGGGATCAAGATTGCAGGGAGAAATATCAACAACTTCAGATATGCAGATGATACCATTCTAATGGCAGAAAGTGAAGAGGAACTAAAGACCCTGTTGATGCGGGTGAAGGAGGAGAGTGCAAAAGTTGGCTTGAAACTCAACATCAAGAAAACAAAGATCATGGCATCTGGCCCTCTCAATTCCTGGCAAATAGATGGGGAAGAAATGGAGATAGTGACAGATTTTATTTTCCTGGGCTCCAAGATCACTGCAGATGGGGACTGCAGCAAAGAAATTAAAAGACGCTTGCTCCTGGGGAGGAAAGCTATGGCAAATCTAGACAGCATCCTAAAAAGCAGAGACATCACCCTACCAACAAAAGTGCGTTTAGTCAAGGCTATGGTCTTCCCAGTTGCAATGTATGGCTGCGAGAGCTGGACCATAAGGAAGGCCGAGCGTCAAAGAATTGAGGCTTTTGAACTCTGGTGCTGGAGAAGACTCTTGCGAGTCCCTTGGACTGCAAGGCGAACAAACCGGTCAGTCCTAGAGGAGATCAACCCTGACTGCTCTTTAGAAGGCCAGATCCTGAAGATGAAACTCAAATACTTTGGCCACCTCATGAGAAGGAAGGACTCCCTGGAGAAGAGCCTAATGCTGGGAGCGATTGAGGGCAAAAGAAGAAGGGGACGACAGAGAATGAGGTGGCTGGATGGAGTCACTGAAGCAGTCGGTGCAAACTTAAATGGACTCTGGGGAATGGTAGAGGACAGGAAGGCCTGGAGGATCATTGTCCATGGGGTCGCGATGGGTCGGACACGACTTCGCACATAACAACAACAAAGAAACTCTATGGCTTTACTATAGAGTTTCTGGTGATTCCTAGAGAGGTTGCTGGGTTTTTGCCATCACCAGTGGCCACCCCCATGCAATGACCCTGCCTTTCTAAGTCTCCTGCTGGTTGCCAGTCATGGCAACCCTACCTACAAGCAGGTCTCTCTATTTTGTCTCTGACTTTGGTAAACTATGGTGGAAAGAAATGTTTGAATTGCTATTCAGATTGGCACTACCTCCTTCCACAAAAGCTATTTTCAGCCATTACAGTTCTAGAAAGTATGACATGTTAATGAAGTCTCATCTGACAGAGCCCCCAGTTTAATCTAGTAGATTCTTCCTTACGGGAATTCTGCCCTCTGCTTTAACTCATCCTTCCCTATTAACATATTCATTAAAACATCCCCATAAGCTGCAAAACAATACGATCAAGCATATTTATATGGCCCAAACAGTCCTTAAGGTTTGCCCTGGTGATTCCTCTTAGACTGCCTATACCATCTGGCAGCCAGTTAATGTGTTGAATATAATTTAATCTATTAGTATGATAATATTTAATACTCCTTGAAAGTTCATTTTGAGTGTTTTGTAATAGGAAGTAATGGAACCTGTCAGGTTGATCAACCAGTCTTTGGGAAGCATTTTTAATTTTATTTCAACACTGAAGTAAAACCATAAAGCTACATCATGAGCTAAAAAAAAAGTGGCACAATGAATATTATGTACTGTTACTGATCCAAAATTAATAAAGTCACAATTTTTCTTGATGCGTCCATAATCTAGAAGTTTGTAAAAAAAATACTAGCTGAGGCCAGAAGAGCCATGAACTAGATCCAGAGGGCCACAAGCAGAGTTCTACTTGCAGAATTGATTTGTTCATATCTTCCAGCTTCATGAACCCCCTGAAAAGCTGCTCTATGATATGAGAAGGTTAATAGGGGTAGGCAATGGCAATGGGCAACATAGGTTGCTGCATCCAACCAGGCCCCATGCAAACTTATTAAATAAATGCTAGGGGCAGCCTGACTGCCTGCACTCTCTCTTGGCCGCCACTTATATGCATCCCACCTAGGTCTCAGGCTGTCTGCTTGCAGGAACTGGTACCTGTGGCTCTCCACCCCATTTGGGGCTTGGGCAGCCACCTCAAAGAGCCACTTGTGCCCACTCTGTCTTGGGCTCAGGCAGCCAGCTTCTGGTGACAGCTCCCACTCACCTCAAATGGGGCAAGGAACATCCTTTGCTGGATGGCCAGTCAGGCCGATGATGATCCTGGATCCCTCTCCTGAATGTTGGCCTAGGGACTAAAAATCACTAAGACCGTCCCTGAGGATGAGCAACAACATAAAGATAGCCTGAGGACTGTCAAAAATGAGGAAATGGGAACCAAGTGAAAGTACCCTGCTGTTTGTGCAAATCAGTGCATCTGAGGGATCTGCAAAATAAACAGCAGCCCAGCAAACTCTTTTTGAAACGGAAGGAAATTTCAAAAGCAGCTGTATGAAATAAATAAATTTTTTTTAAAATGCCACAGGCAACTGCAACCCTCTTGTGTGAAACAGCTGTTCAGGTCCCTGCCCTGGTTTTCAGGTACAGCGTCAATTTCCAAAAGAATTCAAGCAAGGTCTGGGAATTTTATTTACTCTTTGCACGTTCACAATAAAAATAAGTCAGTCTTGGCGTTCATTATAGAAGACTTAGAGCTTTCCTGCACGCCATGAATTTAGCATCATGCTTACCATCTGAAGACGCTATATTCTGGCTGCTCCACATGACATCGCCAACCTCCTGCATGTGGCCAGCAAATTGCTTGTTACGTACGCCATTTTAAAGCGTGAGTTGGTGAAGCCCAAAAAGTAGATTCACCAGCCTAAAAAATGCTATCCGCGGCGTACAACCAGCAGGCAGCACAAGAAATATATGTAGACGAAGAAGCGCTACATTCGCCTTCAATGTCCTGCCCTCACACCCACCTCCCTCTCCCCTCTTTCCGGGTGGGAAGTTCTTTTTAAAAATGGAGAATTGCCTGGAGCAACGAAGAGACGGACACGCACCTCAGCTGTGATTTTCTTTGCCTCCATGAAGATTCGGGTAGGCATTTAAACGAATAAGTCTATTTTTTTTTAAATGTCGGTGGTCGCCGGACGCTCATGTGTCATTGGGTTGGTTGTTGACAGTGGTAGGCAGGCCAAAGCGCAACAAGACTAAAGCACCTTGCTCTCTCTTCTCGCGTTTCTGGCAGTGAGTGAGGAGTGCAAGACACGCAAAAAGCACCCAGAAACACTCGAGACAGCTCGAGAGGTGTGGAGGGCCGGTGAATCGCCATTATTTCTTGCTCTTTGCCATGCAGCAGGCTTCACGCAATAATGCCCAATGTGCGGAAAAGCCCTTAGTAAAACTATCACTTCTTCTAAACAGTAAACTTGATAGCCTCAGGCATAGCTGCAGGATGGTGAACTGGGGCGACTACACACCTCCAAGGAGAAAACACACATCATTTGTGCTCTAGAATAGCGGTCCCCAACCTTCTTGTAGTTGGGGACCGCCTCTGAGGGTGGGAGAGAGCCGGTGGCCCAGCCGCCGCCGCGGCACGTAAACGTGCATGCGCAGTAACCACGCATATGCGTTTCGCCACTAGGTGGCGCTAACGTGCATGCGCAGAGCTGCTGCGTGTGCGCGTTTTTGCCAGCAGGGGGCGCAAACAGGCATGCGCGGCAGCTCCGCGTGTGCGCGTTTGCGTCGCTGGTGTGCCGGCGGCCACGCCTGCCTCTTTCCCCCCTCGCAGCGAGAGGGGGGTAAGAGGCAGGCGCGGCTGCTAACGGCCCGGTACCATGGCCTTCGCGGCCCGGTACCGGGCCGCAGACCAGGGGTTGAGGACCCCTGCTCTAGAATGTCAAGAGTTCACAATAAATGTCAGCAATAGAATTTCAGCAAAGAAAAACAGAAGGTAAGGTGTTGAAATTAGTCTGCTTTAGCCCCAAAGAGTTTTAGTATTGTAGGAGAGATTATATAGCAGCCAGCACTCTATACAGGGGGTGTATGGAGGATTCAGAAAGGTTTGTTGATTGTGTGGTATTTCCCAATTCTCTGCCTCCCACTGTGATCACTTTTCGGTGCCCAAAATAAATTCAACCTAAATGTACATATTAATCATCTGAGATAGACAGATATTAGAATTCCCCTACCTCATCTTCACAAATGTCTGCTTTCTTTCCTTTTTTGTCATCTTTGTCCTCCTCATCCTCATCGTCTTCATCTGCTTGATCATCACTATAATCGTCATCATCATCGTCATAATCGCTGTCTCCTCCCTTCCGCCTCCTTTTGCGGCCTGGCGTGGGTGTACCCATTGAATGCTGCTCTTCTCCTATATCACCGCCTCCTGAAACATCTCTTTTGCCTGTTTTCTTAGCGTGAATTATTCTAAGCCTTTAAACACATGGTAGACAAATGGTGTTACTGAATATTTGCCATAATATATAAGAAAGCGCCTCTACCTAGGCTTGCCAACCCTAGACTAGAAAATTCCTGGAGATATGAGACTGAGGCGTGGAGAGGGTGGAGTCCGGGGATGGGAAGGAACTCAGCAGGGATGTGATGTCATAGATCAGGGGTGGCCAAACTGTGGCTCTCCAGATGTCCATGGACTACAATTCCCATGAGCCCCTGCCAGCATGCTTCCAAAATTGCCATTTTTCTCAGAGCAGCCAATTTCCATAGAGTAGAGAGTAGTTGTAATTATCTGAGTCTATTCTCTGCACTTCACTGAAAACAAATAATATCTTTCTGGCTTCCATTGTTTAGCAATTGTCAGCTATCTTGGTTTTGTTACCATTGACTCAGTAAGTAAGAACTGCCATTTAACTACCACTGATTTCTATTTGTCATGAATAAATTCAGTTTGTTATGAATGTTCAGGTTTGGGTAGATTTTCAGCTCTTCAAAACATATGTAATCTTTCTGCAAATACTATTGCACTGGTATGAATTCTATTGAACATACCTAAAGCCCCACATAAAACATCTTAAACACAAAATAAGGTTTTATTAACTATTTTGTAAACTCAAGAAACACCTATTAATCCTTGTTTCACCTTTTTGTCACTTTTGAAATTTCTATTATCTACTTTTCCCATTCACATTTTTAAACCTCAGTGTCTGCCCTTTGCATCTAAAGACCCAAGAGGTGAGAAAATCAATTTACAAATAATAATAATAAACCAAAACACTTGATCCTGGATTATCCCAGCATTATGCAGGAGATTTTGAAGATCTGTGGGCAACAGATACCTTAGTTTCATTTTTTTAATGAAACGAAAGAAACTTACATACCAGTAAGTACAGTTGTAGTAGCCCTTCCTCATCTCTTACCCTACAAAAGAAGATTCCATACAGCAGATGTTACAGCTCTACCTACCAGGAATCTAGCAGGCAAATATATTGAAACAATCTAGGAAGTGTCTCAATAGCCAGGCTCATCACCCCTTTTTAATATTCTGATATACCAAAATCTGAAGAGGTATGAAAATGGATCTGGAAAAGGCAAAGACTTTATAAAGGAAGAAAAAGTAGGAAGAAAGAGTGCGAATCAGGATGGTAAAAAAATGGGAGAAAAATTGCAGTAAACCAATGCTGCGATGTAATTTTTCAATGTCTTATTCTTCCTTTCTTCTCCCATCTTACAAAATAGCATTCCATACAGCAAGTGGATAAGAGGCAGTGTAGGCACCTTCTTAAAAAGCAGCCTTGGGAAAGTCTATGATCAAAAGAAGAAACTGGATTTTAGGATGCTCATCAGACTTCACAGAAAGAAAGAAATGAGAACGAGCAGGTATTTCTAGCTGACCTCTATTAATAATCTGTGCCTCTGTCTTTCCAAGACAAAAGGTCTTTAAGACTTTCACTGACTGGCAGTAGAGTCAATCACCTGACAGAGAATATGATAGAATAAAAGTGAATTGGCTATAAAACTCAAATATGCTCTATATGTCAAGGAACATAGTGATCGTGTATGCCCAATTTCTAAACGTTTGCATCATTGCTTTTGGTCACTGCAAAAATGCCTGAATTCGCATTTTGTGATCTTGTAATGGCATAACTGCTAGGCTTGGAATACTAAATCCTAACAATTATGTGCTGGGAGGGAAATCCTTGGACTAGGTAGTTAGACTAAAAAAATTGACAAGAAAATTTAACTAGAATGGGGTGGGGGGGGGAGAGAACCTCTGTAGCCAGGAAAATTCCCTGTATCTTTGGTGCTTTCTTCATACAGGGCGGGGGGGGGGGGGGAACAGATGAATATGCAAATGTATGGACTAAAAAGTCAACAAGTACATTTTCAGAAATAAACCAGAGACTGAGATAGTAATGGTACAATACTAATCAGAGTTCACCTCTCTAAGTTTACAGAAGGCCATGGGCTTGGGAGATTGTACCTGTGTTTAGGGTGGCATTATAACTCCCATTGGCAGCCATTAAGTGTTTTGCAGTAGCTAATACTCAGATTTTCAGAAATATCCAGATGTCTGTCTAGAAACTACTTTCCTATACAAAACTACAAGAAACAACCATAAATACAATTCTGCCAGAATATTTGTGTCTGTTATCAATCATATTACTGAAGTTTCTAGCCTCCCTAAACTTGAGCTGAAGAACAGCTGGGAAATCTACGCATTGCCCCAACAATGTTCAATAAGAAAAACAGATTTTAGAATGGATTAGACCATGATGTCAACACAAGACAGCCTATCACTTAATTGATTTCCTACACAATGCTGTACAATGTATAAATATATGAATTAAGAACTTCCGACATCTTTAGCAAAATATAAAGGTAAAGGTAAAAGTAAAGGTATCCCCTGTGCAAGCACCGAGTCATGTCTGACCCTTGGGGTGACGCCCTCTAGCATTTTCATGGCAGACTCAATACGGGGTGGTTTGCCAGTGCCTTCCCCAGTCATTACTGTTTACCCCCCAGCAAACTGGGTACTAATTTTACCGACCTCAGAAGGATGGAAGGCTGAGTCAACCTTAGCAAAATATAAGTTGTCTCTAATACTGAAGCCATTGTCATAATGACAGATGTCAAATATATTTTCTTGTCAAGCTTATTAATCTTGCTTACTCAAGCAGGATGGCCTTGGAATTCCTTCATAATCCCATTATAAGAGGGGGTCCTTCCTGTTACCTGCCGTCCAACTGTGAAAGAGGCAGTATAGTGGACTTAGTGAACTTGGCCCAGTCACCAAGACAATTCTACCTCTGTAGGCCCAGATACAGGCAATCCTTTTATTAACCTGGAGCTTCTTGAAGGATAAAAGAAAACACAATAAGTCAATCAATCAGTAAATGTATCCAAGAGATACACATAATGTGTTTATTTTGGTCTTCTGGTCAGTTGCTGCTGGCCTCTGTATCAAGTTATGGTGCGAGAGCTATGGCAGTACCTTGTAGGCATCCTTTCCTTACTGAAGAAAGAGTCAAGGAAGCTTTTAGAGAAGGTCATAGAAAAAGGAAGACTGAAAAGTGCAAAAGGGGCACCAGAAAATCCAGGACCTGATTAAGATACATCTCTGGAGAGTAATGCTGCTTGAAGGCCTTAGCAATAAAAGTGCTTCATGCAGAGCACCTGCTATGTAGAACATTTACTGACACACGTAAAACTGGTGACCATGAGATAAACCAATTTCTGTGGTCAAGAAGAATTTCCTGTTGAGTAAGTAAGAGTCGTCAGCTAGTCGAGTTTTATGGCACAGTGGATGAGGAGAAAGTTATCAGGTTTATCAGACATTATGAGAGTAGGACGGGAAGCCGAGAAGAGTAACCAGGAAAAAAGATTCAGAAAAGAAAAGGAACCAATTGCTTGCCAGAAGAGCCATGGGATTTAAGGGGGGGGGGGAGGGAGATGAGAACAAACCCCAAAATCTAGTACTTACATTTTCTGAAAGGGCAGGAGAGAGTAGTCTGACTTGCCCCTAAGGCAAGAGGCAGCAAACAAGCATCTGCCTGTAGAGCCAGCGTCACAATTTTCATTAGCCCTTTGATAGAACAGATTATGTATAGTATATTCTATTCTATATAGGAAACTAAATCATTAGAAGTGCCTCACAACAAATACAGCCATTAACCCTGCATAATTTAGGAACCAGTAGTGTTAATAACATTAAATAGTTTTTTTTTCTTCCTGCAGTTTCTTTTAATAGTCTTTTTATTTCTTCTGTCTCCCTCTTGTTGTTCACCTTTAGTTCTTCTTTCTTTCTTCTAAGATACATTAGACAGGTGGGAGGGAGAAACAGAATTAGAAACATAAGTACCTGAAGCAAAGAGCTCAGAAGGGACTCCTTCCTTTGCTAGACAAGAGAGAAACATGATTTGAAGAGAAGGAAAAGGAGCCTGAGTATGCAATACCACCTGGCTACACATATCTCCAGCGATTCACAGTAATTTCAACTTAAATTTCTATGGTAGATAGAGCCGTTATACTTGCTGTATGGAATTTTATTTTGTACAATGGAAAAAATAGGGGATGTAAAGTTATGATCTTTAAAAACTTGACTGTTTGCTCCATGGCAAACTGATGAGATTTACCTCAGAAACAGAATCATTTCCCAGATCTACCACAGGAAATATTTACTTTATACAGCAAACTCTGAGGTAATTTTAACTAGATCACTTTGTTTTCTGCAAGTTTTTAAATATAATTAGAGCAGAAAAGCCTTAGCCTGCAAAAAATCTTTCAGAAGGATGCTAAAATATGATCATTCCAAACATCTTTGACTACTGCATAATAATGTGACAGCTTTTCCTTTTTTTCACACCAAACAAAATGACTTTCCTCCAGTTTGAAGCCCTATAATTTTCATATATTTTTAATGGATTTTCAGCAAAAAATCATGGGTCTTTAAAAATTAATTCCCCATATTTTCAGAAAATAAAAGCCATTTACTGTGTTTATTTTTACATGTTTTGTTTTGTTTTTGTTTTTGAAGCAATCTTTATGACAAATGTAAAACAAAAGTAAAACAACAATAAAAAAAAGAAATATCACTTACTTTCGAAGTTTGCCTTCAACCATCCACTTATCTCTCCTTAAATTAGACATATAATCTATATTTTTATCAATTTCACTGTAAAAACAGAAAAAGCCCCAATGTTGAGGTCATTCATTCTAAAACAAAAATATTTGAAGAGTACCTCTATTTGCATATATGCCTGATGCATATTATATATGTGATTACATAAAGTAATTAAATGATCACCTCGAGTGCTTCTGTAAGAAAGAAACCCTTTGGAGAATTACTGTTCATGGATGACACCTATGGAAAATTCATGTGGGTAGTTGTGCTAGTCTAAAGCAATAGAACACAGTTTGAGTCCGGTGGCACCTTTAAGACCAACAAAGTTTAATTCTGCATACACGTGAAAGCTTATATTCAGAATGAAACATTAAAGGTACCACTGGATTCAAACTTCATACCAAAGGAAAAATGCAAGCAGACCACTATAGGAAATTCAGATATTCAAATGCCAAAGCACACCTTTCAAGTGTATTTGTCATAAATTCTGAAAGGGCTGAAGTATTGCCTACTCAACATGAAGTTACTCTATAATGAGTCAGGCGATCAGTCCGCCAAAGTAAGTACTGCCATGTATTTGGCAAAGGCTGGCAAAGGCTCTCCAGGATTTCTAGTAGAGATCTTTCATATCATCTGCTACCAGCCCTTTTAGCTAGAGGTGCCAGAGACTGAACCTGGGACTTTTTACATGACAAATAGATGCTCTAATGCTGAGCAACAGCCCCTTCCCATTGTTGCCTATGTTCTTAACTGTTGTAAGCTGCGTAGTGTCTTGAAGAAGCAAGGCAAAAAAGGCTTAAATGAAACAAACAAAATATTTAAAAAGGGATGGGACTTGTGACTATCTTCCACTAAGTGACAAAGCTGCAAACATCTCATTCCCTGGAAGGGAGTCTTAGGATCCAATCCCCCTAATGAACCATTTGTTATTACTTCACAGTGATTAGCCTCTTCAGAAACTAAGAAGTAGAGTAGAGTCCAGTGGCATTTTAGAGACCCACAAGATTTCTTTCTTCTAAGATACATTAGACAGGTGGGTAGGGTGTTTTCAAGAGTAAAAAGTCTGACAAAGGGAACTTTGAATCGTGGAAGCTCATACCCCCCCAAATCTCATTGGTCTCTTGGGTGCTACTGAATTTGAATCTAGCTGTTCCATTGCAGATCAACACAAATACCCACTGAGATGATCAGAAACAAAATGTACACGTACAGCCCCCCAATAGATGAAAGTGCTGTAATATGCCTTACCTTATAACACTTTTGCTACATGCTAACTCGTTAATAAGGAAAGCAAGTATGGATGCTTTTTGAGCTGGAGGGTGTGCCTGGAAAGCTTTGGTTTTCAAGCTTTCTGTGAGCTCAGTTTGCCCACAGTGGCCTTCCATAAAAATCTGCAGAATTTCAGACACATTGTCTCTGTTGATGCCAACGTTCAGCAAATGATCCCCAAGGATGGTTTTGGCCTATGGAAAAAAAATTCTTGTAAACAAGTGGTATGTAAAATAGTGTAATACTGACAGCATAAATGAAATGGACCATTGGATTTATCATGAAGGTTCCTTCTTCTTGAGGATGAGGAGGATGCTCTGATCTGCTTGGGTTCCTCTTCCCACAATCCCTGGAGGCAGGAAATTGAGTCTTTGCATCTATGGGGGCAGGAGGAGCCCACCCTTGGTATGGAGACTTCTGAAGCTAATAACAGTCCATAACACATGCCAAACAGACAGACAGACAACAAAGCTTACAGGACCCTTTGAAACAAACCATACAGGTCAAGATAAACTGTTAGAACAGTGAAAGAACAATGAACATGGAGATTCACAGCCAGTCACTCTTTAGGAAGCGTAATAAACTGAACAAGCACCCTCCAATTAGGATGGGTCCAGAGTGTCCTCCTTACCCTCAAGAAGAAAGAACCTTTATGGTAAATCCAATGTTTTAGAGGGGAGAAGGACACTCTGATACACTCGGGGTGTTACAAAGTGCATCTGATCCAGGAAGGGAAAAGGTGATGAGTTGGCTTGCTTTGTTGATGGACATCATCCTCAGTCAACTGGCTCTCAATTCAGCTCTATATCAGAATCCTCAGAACCTAAGAGGGATTTCCTATATTCAGACCTGTAGTCCAAGAAATCTGAATAATTCCTCCTAATGGAGAAGGTGCTTTTACGGACAGCCTTTGTTGTCCAAGAGTCCTGGCATTTCTCTGTGACTAGAGGCCTTTTTTAAAGATGTTTGACCAAAGAGAGAGAGGGATTGGGGTGGGTGGGAGACCCAGTGTCATCTTTTCTAGGAGGGTAAAGAAGCTATTTTCTTCTTTGTTTTCTTTTAACTGATTGGTAACAAATTCAGGTATGTTGCTTTGTTGGTCTGAAGCAGCAGAAGAAAGTCTAAGTCCAGGAGCACCTTTTAAAATCAACAGAGTTTCATTCAAGATATAAGCCTTCATGTGCAAGCACACTTGTTCTAGCCAGTTCTGGAAGCATGGTGAGCCAACAAAGGGCTTTCCCCTGTCCTGGCTTCTCTCCTGGTGGGGAACTACTGTCTCCTTTCAACTCACTGTTCCAAGAGCTACATAAGGCCAATCACTAAAGGCTGCAGTTTTGGCATCAAAATTAAGCCTGCTTCTTCATAATCCAAGCCAGGCCATTCATGGCCAATGGCTCTCTCTAGGAGCAATGGTAGGATGGCTGAGCAAGTGGGTTTGCCAGGAATTCCTATTTCAATGCCTGGGAATCACCTCCCTCAACTCTCCCTTAGAGAAGATCCCAAGGTTGGAGAACTCAGTAGCAGACGTCACCTGAAGCAGCAGGCAAAAGACAAACAGCCTCAGAGAAGATGAGGCCTGAAGTACAAAGTTTGTTTTTTTAAACAATGAGAAAGGAACACAGAAGGGCATACACATGGAAAGAGAAAAATGAAGTGCAACCAAAGAAGCTTCTTAAAAATAAATCTCAAGAACTCTCTAAATCCATTACTCTCTCGGGCAGACGCAGGAAAAAGACTGAGGATGGATCCTCCTCCCCTCGGAAATGGAAAGTGCAATCAGTTTCCTGCCTCCAGGGATTGTAGGAAGAGGAACCCAAGTACATCAGAGTGTCTTCCTCTCCTCAAGAGAGAACATGTGTTTCTATTTCATAGCAAAAAATGGGGGGGGGGGAACTTAAGAAATAAAAGAGAGGCATCAACATTTGCTTACATGCTGGAACTTCTTTAATAGTTTGCATCCTCTTCAGCTTTTAAATTTCGTTGTTACAAATAGTCTGAAGGTTTAGCGCAAGAACTGCTAAAAAGAGGGGGGATTTTTTTTGGGGGGGAGGCGAGGTTGCCAGGAGCAGTTTCCTTATAAATAACTTCCCTGGCAAACTCAAAACTGTTTTTTTTTTAAGTAAGTGAATTTAAAATAAGTTTGCCATTACAGAGAATTCATGGGAGACGGGGGAAGGTGTTGAGAGAGAAAAAACATATTCTGGAGCACGATCGCATGACAAGTTTAAAGAGAAACGGCAAAAAACATCGCATAGTGATGTTGGCAACAGGTATGATGGTCTTAAGAAACTTGACAAGCTAGATACTATTAATCTCTGCTGAAATTCAGAAATGAAAGTCTTTAATGTTAACACTAGATTGGCTGTCACCTGTGATATGGCATGAGCCGCAAGGGAGTGGTGGGCTATAATAATAATAATAATAATAATAATAATAATAATAATAATAATAATAATAATGTCTGAGGTCCAAATCTGCATAACTTAAGGAGACTTAACCACCAGCAGCTTGCAGGTGAATGTTTGTTCAACAATTCTATGGAAGTAGTGGAAACCACCCCCCTGTTCTATGGTAGTGTAAGTAGTAGTGAAATATCAAATTAAATTTCCTTCCTTTCCATGGGGCCCTGTTAGTTTTTCTCTGTAGATCCCATGATCCTTAGAATGAACTTTTGGGTAGTCAGTGAACTTCTGCTTCCCATTTTTACCAGCTGCAAGGCTGGTTGGATCCATTATATCTAACGCATAGCAAGTGTTCCTAATAATGGAAGTCAAGGGCAGACTATGAATTTTTTTAACTATAGAAATATTTGGGAGGTTTATTGTGCTATGTGATCACCACGTACTATATAGCGTGGACTTAAAGTTTTCTAGAGAGGGGTGCAAACTATCATCTAAAAGACCAGAAAATTCGAAGACTAAGGATGAAATAAATATAATAGTACAGTTTACAATTAACCTCACTATGCAGGAAATTGGATATCTATTTGGAGTATCTATCTAGTCATTTCCTGGTTTTTGCCTCCATTGTTACATCCAAGTAAAATTTGTGTAAACTAACTTATGAACTTATGAATCCTTAGAGTGCAGAACCCTGCAGAGGTTTTTCATGCACAATGCAGTAAACTATAGACCATGTTAATGCCGGGCAAACTAAAAGTTATTCCTTTCTTGAGATGAATGTATTCTTCAGTAACAACAATAAAGACTGCACCCACACACATAATTGGTATGTTAAAGCAGTCATCCATGACTGGATTTTCCTGTGTGGACAAAACTAATACAGCTGCAAAGGACTGCTATAGAATAACAATAATGCAATGTGTGGAAGCAGGCAAGAGTTTTATTCTTTAAGTACACAATCCTTCCCACATAGAAAACTAAGTTCAAAGGAGATTTCTAGTCTGAATTTCCTAACTGCAGGTCAAATCATGTGAAAGGCCACATGCAATCTCAAACAGAACAGCCCAGAAACAGGTTTACCTTCTTCTGTTGAGGAGAATTAAGGTCTTACAACAATCTATGGTTTGTCATTACAGTCAAGAGGCTTCAGCTTGTTTACTCCTCTTCCCCTCTCCCCTCTCGTGCCACTCAGGAACAGAAAACTTCCACACTTCAGGCCCAACCACGTGTAGTCATTTCCAATCAAGAGGAGGGAGGGGGAGCATTGTGAGCCTAAGGACTTTCCAAGCTCATTTGTGTAATGACAAAGCCTACTGTTGACATTACATCTGAAAAGGCAGTCATGGTTAGCAGAGTATTTTGATCGTCTGGCTAAGGTTGAGAACATCTGAAGAGTATTCGTTACCTTGTATCCTGTTATCAGCCCTGGATCACAAATGGCAGCTGAGAGCAACCTCACGAGCAGATCTTGTACTTCTCCCATGCTGTCACCTATATTTAACAGCCCTTCCTGAAGAACACTTAAACTTGGGACATCCAGGTTTACATCAAAGCCAAGAACTTTCCCAAAGTTCCGCAAAAACTGCACCACCATGAGGCAATCCGAAAATGTACTTCCAGAGAGAACCAGGCCGGGAATGCGAGGCAACTCTGGCAAAGGCTGAAAAGCAGAGGGACAGTCATCACCCATGGATGAGAACCACTCATCAAACTCAGTGCAACATTTGGGATCTATAGTTATAGTTAAGAAAAAGTATGCTATCCTCATACTTTAAGGAAGTTACAAGAAATTTCTAAAGAAAGTTCAGTCTTGCAAAAACCTGACAAATAGGCCAGTTGATGTCAAAACTATCAAACATTCACTACTAGCTTTAAAAACAAAACAAGGAAATCCATTCTTTCATTAATTCATTATTACTTTATAGTGATCATTTTAACAGAGGCAACACTTAAACACCAACGTAACGTCAAGCAGTCTAAAATAAAATGGGAATTATTTTAAGGCAACTTCAGTAAGAAAAATTAATTATTGTAACAATGGTAGGTGAAAAAAAGGGAAACAGTATGAAAAGTGGCAGGGATATAAAAGAGTAAATTTACATTATTCTGATTACCTTCTGGTCTGCTAAGCACATATCTTCATTAGGCTTCTTTAGCTCCTTAGCTATTTCTAATTCCAATCTTCGCTGTTCCAGTTTACGCTCTTTATTTAATCTCTTTTCATCTCGTTTTTCTTGTTTTAACCGTTCTTTCTCCTTAAATAGCACAGGAAGGAAAGAAAATTAAATCCGTACGTTCTTCTTACAAAGGAATAATTTAGGAATTTGGAAAGTACTGGTTATATAATCTTAATAGCCACCACAGCAATTAAACTACTTGGATTAATAAAAGGCAGGAGGTAACAGGCACGCCCTAACTTTAAAAACTCAAGAGGAATCATTCTCTTTGTGTGATAAGGAATCCTATACTGCTGTTTCAAACAGGTGGCAATGTTTACAGGAGACTTGTATTGACTTCAGAGGTCTTTAAGAAGGCTATGTGCCAAGCAAGCTATCCAGGGACTGATTTGTGTCAGGACTCACTAGTTCTCAGTTATGAATTTATGTTTTCAGCTCTAGGGATGAATTCTGAGATATATGAAGTAATAACACCAAAAAAAAAAATGTCCATGAGTACAGACTACTGTTTCTGTACAGCTAAGATACCATGTCCTGCCCCTGCGTACTTAAGCAACAGGTTTTCACAGTTAGCATTACAGCTGGGTTGAGTTGCCGGTATACTTGTCTTTTCAGAAATGAAGCAATGATGAAAAGGTAATTTTGTTCAAAGGAGAGATTTTTGTTTGATATGCAAGACACAAACATCTCTCTCTCACAGCATCATATGGGTGCCTCTGCAGAGTCTGAAGATACTGCTTTGAAAATCAGAACTATCAGTAGTCATCCACATATACTTTAAATACCTAAATCTAGGATCACTTGTCCCAGGCCCCGTGCCATCTAGTCATCATCCTCAACAATAAGATATGCATATTTAATCAACCACTTGCATATGGGGTTATCAGCCTCTAGGCGGGACCAAGAGAGCTTACAGAATTTCAAATGAACTCTAGAAAACAGAAATCAGATTCTCTGGGGAAAATGAGATTTGGAGGGTGGATTCTATGGCATTATACCAGAGGTCATCAGTGTGGAGCCCAGGGGTGTCACGGTTCCCGTGGACACTTTTTCTGATGCCCGCTAAGTGCTTTTTCCCCCTGGTGCCCGCTAAGTGCTTTATAAAGTTGCTGGGGCTAGGTGGGGCTTTCCCCCATCAAGGCTTCTGATTGGCTGTGCAGGTTAAAAGGCATCCTGTTAAACACTGAAGAGGTAATAGTACAGTTATACATAATCTTGCTCCCTGACATTTTGTGGTTGGCTCTACCTCCTGTAGCAGCCATTCAGTAGTTGTCTCCCTTCCCCTCCCCAAGCCCTGTCGTTCCTAGGCTGTACCCCCAAATCTCCAGCATTTTGCAACCCAGACTTAGCAACTCTGCATATATATGACTCATTTGTGTTCACTGAAATAATCACAACTTTATCTGTTTGCAGTTCAAATCATGAAGCACAGTTTGCGTGTTATACAAAACATGGCAACTACTATATCTCTTTGATTATGAAGGCAATTGACCAATATCCTTACATCTTCTTAAAGCTACACCAAAGATTTTGGTAAAGATAGAAAAAGGATTATCAGAACTAGTTCAGAATATTAGCAACTTAGAATAAACATACTGAATCAGATACCAGTGTCGGTATCTCATGAAAAAAAAAATCTTAGTGTTAAAATAATGTTACTTTGATGTTTGACCAGATCCCCAGGTATTTTCCAAGACCAGAACAGAAAGGTCACAGTAATTTTATGGCTTTTGAAATTATGTGGAACAGCTTGCCATTTCCCCTTCTGAATAGGATATTTCAGGATGCTATTGTTGGAGGAAAGATTTTAGCCTAGAATTCTTCCCAGCATGCCAGAAATCTTTCTCACATGGAAATTTCCAGTCATTGAATCCTTCATTTTCAGACTGAAATAAGGCTGTCTTAAAATGCCACAACAAATATCTACTTGTTCTTGAGGGGTATAAATGCAGCTTTTTGTCATGGATTCACGTTCCCCTCCTTCCTTCGTAGCAAACTGGAGTTTGACTATACACTTCCAAAACCATCCTCTGCACATCAGAGGAGGATTGAAAGAGCGAGCTGAGAGGGCAAGCAAGACACTGGCATTTCTGGCTTTTATGAACATATGTTGGTTTGGCATGTCATTCAAACAAGGCCCTAGAACTCTGATACAGGTTTGCCATATCTATACCATATAATTTCTGTATATACCTAAAGATGTCCAGAATGGATTTCATACATAACAGTAGCTTTAGGATCCCCTGATTTGGATTGTGGATCGTGGTACAACCATAGGGGAATTTAACTCTTTGCTCCTATATTAATGTGTCTGCGTCAATAACTGTTTTAAGACTTGGGGGTAGTCTACACGGGGTTTTTTACCCACTGCCAGCTCGAATAAATCCCTGCTGTCTACACTGAATTTGATTTCCAAATCAATCTGAATTCAGCAGGATCCACAACAGAGTTCTGGGGCCAAGTAGGGCTTGGCGATGGTGATAGAAGGCCAACTGTGCTACTCTTGTGACCTGGGCCTCCACTGAGAGGGAAGCATTCAGGATCACACATAGGTTGTTGGCGGAGTGAGCCACTAGCTGTATACCATCCAGGTTGGGCAAATGTGCTTCTTTGCTTGGACCCTTCCTGCCCAGCCACAGGACCTGTGAAGGACTGAGCTTTAGACGACTCTGCTTGAGCCACCTTGTCACCGCTTCCAGGCAGCTGGCTAATGCTTATGGGGGAGAATCAGGGTGGTCATCCATCAGGAGAAAGAGCTGGGAGGAAGGAAAATTTCTCTTTATCCAGATATGGGAGTCTTGTATCTCATTATTTATTGTTAACAAGCCATAGTATATCAGAGCAAAACAGACAGTAACCTATATAGGTTCAGGACAAACTATGGGTCTAACTGAGCTGAAATTAAGCAATTTTAAGTTCCATTAAATGTTTAAGGGCAATTAAAGTGCCAAGAATGCAAGAAAAACCCTCATATAATTGTGTGTATATCTGTTGAACTCAATAAAAAAGTAGACAATTATGATTTTTAGTCATAGAGAAGACACATTTTAAGTTGCAAGCTGAAATTAATTGTAATGGAAGCCATAGGTTACTATATACCACCTAACTACAGTGTTTTCACACTAGAAAAGTTTTCCATCTGAAAACGGTACAAACTATTAGCAGAAGACAAAATAAATTACACCTTTACATTTCTGCTTGGAGTGGGGGGCTACATATCCAAAACATTTCACATTACTGGCTAAAATTACCTTAAAAGTGCACTTGCCTCAAGAAGGGGGAAATGTGCATAAGCTTTTTATATCAGTTAGGCTAGGAGGGTACTGAAAAAATAGGGTAATAAATGTGCTTTCCAGAGGGATACAATTTACAGTGAATAATATAAGATTATAGTATTTGTTTAAGGACAACACAACATTACAGAAAAATATAGGCAATAGAAAAGAAAGTAAAAGAAAGGTCTGTCCAACTGTTATAAAACTTTATAGCATTTATGACTTTATGCCAGAGCGTTTCCAGTACAGATATGGTCAGTGATTTTTCCACCTCTATTTATGATTCTGCTGGAAACCTTAGATTTTTGTTTGGGGCTCAATTAAAAGTGAGAATCTGCTTTCTGTGACTGTGACTTGTACTCAAACTTAAAAGGCATAAATATATTTTAAGATTCAAGGGAATAGTGTAAGCTGCGAAGAAAATAAAAGCCACCCGTAAAGTTGATATTTACACAAAGCAGATACAAAAATGATAAGAGCTACAGAGGATGCTGGAAGATGAAGATAGGTGTGTATGCGTAAGAAATATATTTGTCTTATGCAGACAAATTGGTTCCCCGCATTGCTTTAGACAGATATATTTCTAAACATAACCTTAACAAAGTGAAAACATGAGTGCATTTAGGAGCCTGAATGTTCTGCAAAAAGCACAGGATTGTCCAGTGTCAATGCAAGACCTTCCTTTGATTTTATGTTGGGAGATATTTACAGTACTGTTTTGGCACAAGGAAGATATGATTTGTGCCAGCCCCCCCCCTCTAACTCTCTAACTCCCCATTTATACTCTTCCAGGTGGGGGCCCCATTCTCCAGGAGCAGCATTTGAAGAGTACGATGGTCTGCAGCAGGAGGGTAGAAGTGAGAAAATCACTCTATGGCAGTGGAAGTCCTACTACTCACTGTAAATTTTCATGGGATCCAAGACCTGATGTGATGCAGAAGCTCTACACATTTTAGGGGAGGACAATATTTGGTCTTTTGGGTCTTATCCTGAGGATATAATGCTCCTAACAACAATAACAATTTCTGGGCAAGTCGAACCTGATTTCCCCTTGGTTTTAATGGAAAGTGGAGTTACTTCTCCTTCCATGCAGAGGATATGGCAAGACATGTTGCAATCCAAGTCATCCTTGTACAAGAGTAGCTAATGTAGTTGAGAAGATCAGACTGTTTGCCAATTAAGAATATTAATGTATCAGGGGTAAGCATTTTTAATTGTATTGTGTCTATATAACAATATGATCTGTATAGCACATGTTATTTAGAGAGTGCTTAAACTACAATGCCAAAGGAGAAATATTAAATTGATGCCTTTGTTGTAAGAGCAAATGGGTATAACATCATTAGTTCCATTGTGTTTGTTCGCTTTATTTAGGTGAAAAATAATTATTCCACCCGGGTAAGGCAAAAGAACTAAATTACCTGTTTCAACAGCACAGTTTGAAGCACAGTTACAACTTTCTAAGCCCACTGAGTTCAACAGAAATAGAAAGGCATAACTCTGTTTAGGATTGCATAATAAACAAAACACATAGGTTTGGGGAAGCTTTCATTAACTGTAGGCTGAAACGACATACTTTAGGCCCAAGATGATATGGTTAAAATCACATGTGGATTCCCTAACTGATATTTCAATTGAATTAGGAATGACATCTCCCCCGCCACCCAATGCCCACCATGTGTGGTGGTGTGCCAAGCTCTATGATAGCTGCAGCTCCTATTTATTTATTTTATTTTTCTATTTCTTTCCCGTCACTCCCAAGACCGGCTCATGGCGAGTTACAGAAGCCCAATAAAATTATTGGGTAAAGACAACCATGATGAGAAAAGTGGAGTTTGCATCCCTTACCAAGAGCTGCTGTCTTTTGTGGGATTGAGGTATAGGTTAGCCACACAGCTGACACCCTGAGATCACTGTGCCACCAGCCAAACAATCAGCAAGCCCATCTGTGCCAGAGTATTTATGCATGAGCAGAGCACTGTACCCCTGCAGTCAATGCATCACTGTTGAGAAATTATGATGCTCACTTGATATTATATTAAGGTAAAGGTATACCCATGCAAGCACCAGGTCATGTCTGACCCCTGGGGTGAACGCCCTCTAGTGTTTTCTTGGCAGACTCAATACAGGATGGTTTGCCATTCCCTTCTCCAGTCACTACCGCTTTTACCCACCAGCAAGCTGGATACTCATTTTACTGACCTAGGAAGGATGGAAGGCTGAGTTGACCTTGAGCCGGCTGATGGGATTGCACTCCCAGCCTCATGGCCAGAGCTTCAGACAGCATGTCGGCTGCCTTACCACCCTGCGCCACAAGAGGCTTAATATTATATTATTTAGTGATAATTATATTATTGCTATATTTGTTATCACTGTGTCTATCACTGAATGCTGGCTGGCATCAGTACAGATAGGCAAAGCTATGCAGTGAGGCCAGTCAAAATTATCATCAAGGGTTTTGCAAATCCCAGAAAGCTTGAGCAACATCTTGGGTTGCTGCAGAAACCCACAAAAATGATGTGGAGGATAGCCAGAAGGCAGCAGCTGGAACAAGGAAGCAGGGCTGCTAAGACAGAGGTACTGGGGAGACAGAATTCAGGGGGTCCACATCAACTGGAGGGCCCCTGAAACCACTGTCATGAGGTATGCACTCAATCTATTTGTTTAAATTCCTCATGTAGTTCTGACTGCAGCCATTAGGGGTAAAACCTTTCTGCAAAGTTTACTAAGAGGCTGAGGCAGTGGTCTCCAACCCCCGGTCCGGGGACTGGTACCGGTCCGTAGATCAGTTGGTACTGGGCCGTGGCTCCTCCTCGCCCTCCTGCCCGGTTGCTACCTCGGGGGCTGCCCTGCCACTCTGCCACTGGCTCACTTTGGTGCTCTCCAGCGGCCGCCATGGCCAGGGCTCCCCCTCGGCGTGGCACTGCACAGCTGTGGCTGGCAGCACCCCCAGTGGGTGGTGGGAAGTCAGGGACGCTGGTGGGAAAGCAAGTGGAGCAGGGGCTCAGGTGGCGGCAGCGACGTTCCTCGGCAAAAGACTACTCCCCCCTGGGCCTCAGTAACATTGTCAAGTGTTGACCGGTCCCCGGTGATAAAAAGGTTGGGGACCACTGGGCTGAGGGAAACCATTTGGTGATCAGATCCTGCTAAACCCATCAGCCACGCATCTCTGAAGCAAGGCAAAACCAGCTAGGACAAGCTAGTCATTGTCAAGATGAACATTCCTCATAAGGTCATTATCTCTTTCTTCAGTTTCACCCTGCTCCTGCACAGCCAGATCTTGCAAAGGGAAGTCTTGTCAAGTCGGGTAGTAGCACCTCTTCATTACATGATCCACCATTCGTCTTTCTCCACTTCTAATCCCCCCCCCCCTTATTTTCCAGTCTCATATCTTCATCTATCCTGTTCGGCAACTAAGAACATATTTAATAGTAGTAGTGTAGAAGCAAACCTTTGTTAATATTATGATAGGGTGAAGTTGATATTTTCTCATAATCTGTTGAAGTACTAGAAGCATGTTTCCCTTTTCTTCCACCCTTTACATGCCTAATAATATAATATTAATCTGCCTTAGTGGTGACAAATGAGGAACAGAAGTTAGAATATTTATTTCCTTTATTTATATCCTGCCTTTCTTCCCAAGGGGGACTCAACGTGGCTTACATATTTTTCCGATAAGCTATGCCTGCCACAAACAGACAGACATGGACACGCAGATCCTTTTATTATTATAGAAGAGCCAGCAAAGCTATTTGTTTTGTTTGGATATTTAGTTTGGACCAGAATCATATGATGGAATATGAACTAGATTTGCCAAGATGGAATCTTTATGTGAGGTCTCACGGTGGCTTCTGATAGCCCTGCAAGAAGGGGGTTGGCAGCGGTGGCCAACAGGGAAACGATGCTAGATAGTGACCAAGTGAGACAAGGATGGGATCCCTTTTCTCTAACTCCTTGCAGGTCTCCTGCTTGTGTTCCTACAAAGCACTGTGAGCTTCTGTTTGTGTATTAATCTTGTGTATTCCCATGTGTTTGCATTCTTCAAATAAGGAATCATGACTCTTGAGGTTGGGTGGTCTAGGATGTTAGTGGGCTGACTCAACCTGCAGGCCGTGCATGTTACTTACCTTTAGCTACATTATCCATTCATTCAGCACGGCGCTGCAAATATGACATTTAATCAGCTATGCCATTACTTACGCTAACATTAAATTAATAAGCCATTCTTAGTTCTTGTGCTCGATGCTATTGATTTTAAATGGCCAGCTTATACACGGCCTGTTTAAAGCTGAAAGATGGGTTTTGTTAAGTAAAACTAAGGGCCGCAGTCCTGCATGGCGTTTTCAGTAGGCAATGGAGTGGCATAAATCTTCCATGATGGAATACTCACACCATGAGAATCACTCGGGTGCTGTGAATTTAATTCTGCTTTCAAACTGCTTATTAGACAACTTCCGAAACCTGAGATACTTTCCCATATTATGACTGCCTACAGAACTGCTGACAGGGCTGTTTAGTGATAAATGCATGTTTAACAACCTTTTGTTGTTTATTGATCCTCTGAGAATTATAGAGGAAAGAAGGCCTCTGGTACAATTATGATAGTTTGTTATGCAGTTTTCAGAAGCAAGGCGAATATAAATTTGTGTGCGCGAAAGGGAGAACTCTGAAAGGGAGAGCTCTGGAGAGTCTTGAATAAATATTACCCATGGCATTGCAACCTTTACAAGAAGGCATATGACTATCTCATTGTTACTCATGGTGCTTGTAGGGTCTCATTTTACTTTACATGGTAGTTAGCCATTTTTGGCCTCCAAAATCTGAGATATCACCCCTGACTATTGACTGTGTGCAAAATGTAACACTTTCTGTGACATCATTTTATACCTGTATGCATCACGACAATATTTAAAGCTGGGTTGATAAAACAGTTGCGTAGAGTTGTGACGATCTTTAATCTGAACCTGCTCCCATATACTAGAAAGCCTATCAGTTAAACCTAGTGAATCTAAAGCTTCAAAAAAGGATGCAATCCCGTTAAAAAATTTAATATAGAAGACACCAATTGTTGGTATCTAAAATTCTGGTTTTCATTACAAAAGTTTAAAAGAAAGAGGATATTCTATCTCCTCCTCACTATGCTATTACTAGATTTCTAACATAGGAAAGTTCAGATGGTCGATCACTCCAATGCTGTTGGGAGAGACAAGTTACCAGCTTTTTAGAAGTTGATATTTCATATTGTTTAAGCTTTGCTATTGATTTTTTTGCTGTGTTTTCATTGTTGTTCTCACTGTTGTAACATTTTAGCTATTATTTTACTATTATTAGAATATACATTTCTTACTGCTAGTCACTATGCTGATATAATTGTTTTGTTTAATTTGTAAATCATTTAGATAGATGTGATTTTTTTTAAGTAATACTTTCTTAAAGTATTTCTATTAGATTTTAATACAAACATTTTGCCTTGACAGTAACATCTGGGATTTAAAATTACGTGGATTTTTAAAAAGGCATTTAAATTAATTAATCTAGTTTACAATGACCTGGCCTAACCTTGATGGCACAAGTGAGACTGACCTTCAGTATCATAGGATTTCAGTATCTGATATTTGGCAGTATTTTATAGAAGACATGGCATGTCGTATTTGAAACTCTTATTTGCCAATATGCAGTTTTTGACTTTCTAAATTGATAGAACACTTTCCACAGTGACACATGTTAGGAAGCTTTGGGGATTCTGCTACACTGTGCAGTGCAGGGATTCTGAAGCATGTTCCTACACTTAACAGTTCATAGTTCTTCAATGTTGCCTACTATAAATTCAAAGAGTGTCACATATAGCATACATCCTACTTGTCAGTATTTGAATTATATGTAATAGCCTTAGTATTGGTATCTGATAGGCAACGTGCAGTGCTGATTGGCCTCTGATAGCTGACTACTTATAAATTTCATATTTGCAAGTCTTTCAAAATCAGAAAAATCAAGAGACACCAACAAGTTTAAAGCATTTGAATTCACATTCAGTACGCGAATTCCAGATTTGCTTTGAATTTTGTCATTTAAATAGTCTGCAAGGCGAAACTGGAAAATTCAGTCTAGCTGTTATATTTCATATAATTTTAATGAAGTTCTTTTGAGCTTAACATGGCTGTTTTTTTTTAGTTATACAGATGCTTCAATTTTGATAATATTTCAGATTTATATTTCTAAAATATTGGTATTTTCAATTTTCACAGCTATACAAATAACTTAGTTATGCTTCCCAAGAGCCTGTACAGGAGGGATTCCTGCCTTTTTCCCTGAAGTCTCTACCATTCAAATTGCACGACTATGTGTTCTTTAAACTTCTCACCATTTATAGACTAATCTAACAAATTTTGGATGGTGGCCTTTGCTATCTAATGGTGGTTCAGGTGAATGGTGGTTCACCTGACCTCCAGGTGGAGAACCACTGAGCTATTGGGAGGAGAGCAATCTGACTGCAAGAGCAAAGCCACCACCAGTGAGGTAGCTATTTGGGAGAAAAATAAGCAGGCCACAATGGGGGGTGGGGGTGGGAGTAGTTCTACTTCCCTTTCTCCACAACCAGTTTGTTCTCTTTGGCAATCTCATTCTCTTGCCTGAGCTGCTATGACTCATGCAAACTATGAGCGGATATATCAGTTCCGCTCTTGCTATGACTGAAAGTGGAATCATATTGCTCTTAAAGTGACTTGTGTGTTCCATGCCAAGTCTGCAGAGGGCTCCATTTTGTCACTCTCATGAGGCCAGAAAAGTAGCCAAATAAGCAACCACCTAAGGTGGAAAAGAACGGTCTTATCCCCTAATTGAATGCTTCTTACCATCAGAAAATTCAGCTGTCCATTTTTACAAATTAAGCCTCTATTAAATTAAAAGACATTTTTCTCAAAGTCTGTTGGCAACTCTAAGATACCCTCTTAAAAAATTACTGGTTACCCCAGAAAATTATGCCAGTTTCCATAATCAATAAATGAAGATCAGCCGACAACAGATAATATAAAATTTGTGGGGGAAATTGTATTCACCAGGTAAAATGTAAGAGTTTGGAATTGCCTGGCATGGGGTATGAATGGGATTTCAAATTCCAATCTATTTTTGTTACCTGAACTGTACTTATTAATTCTGATGATAAAACAGAATTAGCTGTATGATATAAGCCTTCTTTTCAAAGAGAAAACACGTGACCAAGTTTCAGGGGTTTTGTACTCACCTCTGCTTTTTTACGGGCATCCATGGCTTTCATTAGCATCATATGCTGCCTTCTCCTTTCTCGCTCCTATTAGAGCAGATAAAATTAGAACAAAGATCTACTAATCCAAGCCAGAATCGCTTAAACAAAATTATTCCAAAGCTCAACAGGACATGTTTAGCATTAATAGACAAGTCAAGGTGTATGCTAAATAAAGGGCAAGAATAGCCAAGTCTGTGCATGTTTTAGTTCAGGTTTAGAAAGCAAATACAAGAACAACTGAAAGCAAAAAGGTAAAGCGATGAACATGGAGACAGTGTAAAACAGAAGCATACAGATTTACTTATGGTCAGTTGTGAGGCTCCTTCAGAAGCTGGCAGAACAAAAAGCATAATGGTTGGCTGGAACAGGTCAGTTACCTTACATCTGCTATAACAGAAAGCTGGCAAATTACTCATTGAGTGGCCAATTGAATAGAAGTGGATCGTTTGGGAAATGATCAAAAGTATTTTTTAAAATAATTTTTTAAAGATCATTTTGACCACATGTCGGTTTTAAATTTCTCTCTTCGTATAAAATTCAGTATGCGGCCAATGGATTAACCTAAACTTGTCAGTCTTAAAAACAAAACAAAACTAGTTTCAGGTAAACTAGCCAGAGTTCATACACAAAGGAAGATGGGCCTCTTTACTGGTACCTGTCCTTTCGCCAAAGCCACAGAAGCTGCACCATAGATCAGGTTTTATATTGAGTGAGTCTTGGACTATAGCAAAATGCACAAGGGAGTAGAAACTAAAATTTCAGACCGAAATAATGTGGATTTATTTTTTAAATATACTGAAAAAGACAGCACACTCAATTCTGCAACCATTTTAAGAAACTAACATGGTCCCAATTGTTGAAGCAATTATATATATATAAATATATAATGAAGATGTTTTTTTGAAAAGATTAAAATGAAACACATTGAATAGGATTTACAGGATGCACAGCCAAAGTTGCCTGGTGAGTAAATAACCTGTGATAGGTTAAGCGCGTACATTTTTTGGCAGGTAAGACTAATTTATCCCTGATTTAGTACAGCTTGATGTCAAGGCAATGGCCTCATGTACGTTTTTGTTGGGGTCAATTTATAATAAGTTTGAGATAAGTTGTGCCTCCCCCCCCCCTCCCTTTTTACAGACAAGACAAGCAGATGTATGCAATGCACTGTGCTGGAAAGCCATGCAGCAGTATGTAATATGACAGCAGCCAGTGCTACATTTTATGCATCGCTATGACAACCATATCACAACCAAATCACAATGCGGTGTTAGATGTACGAAAATAAACATACCCATACCATATCTAGTCTATGCCTCTCCAACTCCTGGTAGAAAGAGTTGGCACAATATTATGAAACAGAAATCACAGAGTAAAAAGAAAAAGAAAAAAAACACTTTATAATTTCCCCCAAAAGACCCCCAATTCCAAAGCAAGGCAATATATAAAATGAAGAGCAATATTAAGCAGCAGTTCAAAAAAAAATTTGTAAAGGAAGATATTCCCACCCCCCTTCAAATATTTTAGGCATAAGTTTAAAACAGCATTTATTATTTCCCGTGAAGCTGAGTGTACCAACCTGATGTTTCAGTAGAACTGCTTGTTGTCTTCTCATTTCCTTTTCCTTAAAGATATGAAAAAAAGCAAATCAAAAGGAGGACTATTTTTCCCCTCTGCTGTGCAAGGCAGATGTACATAAGATAAAATCTAGGGGCTTCCTTGTTCTTTAGTTCTTACTGTTGAAACTTCCCTAACAAACTAGAGCACTGTGCTGGATAGGATGAAAACAGAATGAATAGAAGATGCATAGAAATGAATGTCCAGATCATGGGAAGGTCAGGACTGAGACAACATGCTTTCCAAATCCTGCAGGTATGTCATAAACTCTGTACTACGCAGCAACAAGCATGTTTCGTGTTCTGTATAAAAGCCAAGCGGTTTTATCCTCTCCCAAATCCTAAAAGCAACAACTTGAGCCAGGATCCAAAGAGCCCTTGCATGTGCTGAAGGATCGCTTCAGCTCACTCAGGGAAGGTCACCCAGGGGTACATCTTGGCATATATAATGCGGCACTAGAAGGTTTCGTAGCCTTAAAAAAAATGCAACTTCACAGGGTTTGCATAGAGGAATAGGGAAGAATGGAGGAATAAGTAATTAATACCTATATGGAATACTGCACTGTGCACAGCTGCCCTTTGGATCCTGCCTTTGATCAAGCAATGGATCTGCTTTCCATGACAATATTTAAGACAAGGATATGTGTGCCCTACAATGATTTCAGGACATTAAAAAAAACCTGAACACCTAATTCTAAAAAAGTGACAATTTTTTAGGGGTTATTACATACACACCTCAAACATACCAGTAAGTACAAATAACGGATATGCACAAATAACAGATATGTACACACCAGCATGTATCCTACCTTATGCTGATGCAACATCCACAAGGATAAGCAACCTTTCTCCAGCCTCAGGGGCCTTTCACCAACTTAAGTGGCTCTTCTCTTGGAAGAAGAGCCACTTAAGTCGGAAGGAAGGCTGGAAGAAGATTACAACTATGCTCAGTGGAGTGGTAGGATGCAAGCCACTAAATAAATGTTTTTTTTAATCCATTTTTGTTTTTCCACAATGTAACACACTATCCCATTGGTCATGTGTATTGTCAATCAGCTTTTCATGTTTGGAAGATTTTTAAAAACCAATACTCCGATACTCATCTAAACTAACCTTTATTCGTTTCTCGGCCTCCAATAATTTGGCATTTGCTGCTTCTTCTTTCTTTTTCTTTTTTGCCTGTGCATGCAAAACAGGTCTCAAGGTCATGCAACAGCACCACAGACAACTGGAAAGTAATCTCAGACTAGAAATAAAAGCTTCATGCCTCACAAGGTGCAAAACAATACCACATATCATGTGTAAGTTATAACAGATTTCTTCCTCAGTATATTATTTTTTTGTTAGTGTGTGTGTTTTGGGGTGGTCATGTAAGAAAATATAATTTAACAAAATGTTACTGGCAATAACTGAGCTTTTAAACTTTTTTTCTTTGTCTAAAACACAAGCTAGGACAATTAGTGATTTGTACTTTTTAATTGAGGTGAAGATACTTAATCAGCTGGGCACAATTTCAAGATCTTAATTAAAGCCAACACTATGAATCCACTTATCAGCACTTTATCAGAACAACATTTCTCTTTGCTTAATTTATTAAAACTACTGATATAACAACTGAGACTAAAAAGAAATCTGTTGCCAGACAGATCAGAAATGAAGATCTGAAACAGAAATCTAAATTTAAATATCCTCCAACTTAACTATACATGGCATGGATCCAGTATACAAACCAACTGTTTACAGTGTGAAGACTCACAAAGTGTAAACATGCACATTCTTTAAAGTTGGAATCATGCTGTTCAAATGTCAACTTGAAAAAGATGTTCCTAGTTCTTATTACTCTGATGACAATTCAGTCAAACATTTAAATATTTCTCTTTACTCCACCTGTAATTTGGCTTCCCTAAAGTTACATAGGTTTCTCATATCTGAATAAAACTCCATCTTACAATACAGTGTGTATGTCTGTATACACACACATATGTACCTCCACAACATAAAATTGGTGAATTGGCCACTGCCAAATGGTTTTACATGAGCTATGAAGGTAAGAACACACAAGACGTACAGGGATCCCTACGAATTTGAGACTGTAGGACACTCTGATTATGATTCCTGTCATAGTTCTCCCATCGTTCATTTTTCCCCTGTTACAAGCTCGTTCAAAAAATATATATACCTCTAAAATTTGCTGAGCCCGAAGTTCTTTCTCCATTCTGATTTGCTGGATCCTCTTTATCTTTTCCTACAAAAGAAAAGCTTCCAATTGTTTTAAGCAGCAATATTACCAAATCCAATTCCACCCTCGCACACAGACACACACAGCCTACTGCTAGGGTGGCCAGCTCTGGGTTGGGAAATATCTAGATACTTGAGGGTGGGGTTTAGGGAAGAAGAGGTACTCCTCAGGAAGGTACACTGCCATAGTCCAAAGTAGACATTTGCTCCAGGTCTCCAGGTCTGTTTGGTGATCAACTGTAACACCTAGACTGATTATGCACGACATCATCCATGTCAGGCTGCTGCAGGGTCCTTACAGCAGGGTGGCATTCCTCGCTGCTTCCTGCATATGCACAGGGGAGGGCATCCCCTGGCATAAGCATGCTGCCCTGGCATAGCATAGAAGCGCACACAACACTGGGGTTGGAAGAGGCCAGTGCACTGCATGGCAGCGGGGGGGAGGAGCAGGGGTCACCCACTGCACAATGGCTGGGGAGCAGCATGTTACTCTCCTGACAAGGTGGGAGTGGGGGAACACCCCATCCAACTCCGTGGTTCTGCAGAGCTGACCAGGCCATGTGGTGTCCCTGCAGGGACACCATAGTTCGGGTGTGGATTATGCACGGGGCTGGTGCCAGAGGGCTGCGAATGGCACCCGCGATATCAAGGAGGGCTGTAGATGGCGCCCACGGTATCAAGGAGAACACGGGACTTCCCTCAGTTGCATACTGCGGGCTATAGTTTTTTAAACCAGGGATTAGCCTGCTGCCGCCACCCCCGACTACCTGCCCCATGCATAATCGGTCCAAGAGATCTTCTACCCACTTGGAGGTTGGCAACCCTGCCTACAGCAGATTGTTTGGCCTTGCACACAGATACATTCAGTTGTGGCAAAAAGCTCCACTTTTTGCCAAAAATGTAATAACTTCACATTGTATCTGATTTCAGCTAAGGAAGTCAGCAGCAACTATTTCATATGCCATAAGTAAATAGAGCAATGGCAAGCTCTGCATCACCCACCTGCATCACAAAGAATACAACAAATGCATAAATTTTCATGAGATAAGGATCTTCCTGCTCCAAATAGCTGAGCACCTTACAGGCAATATGATTGCTGTGGCACTGACAGTAAAGTCAGAAGCACAGCTACACTCTCCTACAACGGTTGAAACAAATGGGCTTGGAAGAATGGAACTCTGCTTAAGCTTGCTCTATGAGACCCTGCAAGAGTTGTGGACAAAGCCAGCTTTTTCACTCTATCTTGCCCCATTCCTCTCCTCTCTACCCACCTGACATTTCTCTTGTCTATGCAGATTGCATGATCCAACCCAATACTCTCTTTAGCTGTACAACCTTTTTGCATCAGAGGAAAAGCTGGTTGGATCCAGCCCAAAGTTATTACAGGAAAACTCCAGAAGGTAAGGAAAATACAATCAGTGGTCCAGAATGCAGCCCATAGACTCTAAAGTGCTGAGCACTAGTCTGATAAGAAGTGTAATCGACTCCTCAGTGCAATCTACTGCTGCAGAATAAGCCCTGGGATTCATGCTCTGCTTCATCACAGTAAATGTATCGTTCAACTTCCTCTGCTAACACAGTTTACTAAATGTCTCATTTCCCTATTGCTCATGCCTCTTCCTGGATGAAGTCAAAGTGATGAACTATTTTGTGTACCTACCTTACTGAAGAGCTAGATTCAAGTCCAGTAGCACCTCAGAGGCCAACAAGATTGTCGGAGTGTAAGCTTTTGAAAGGCCAAGCTCCCTCCAACCAAATCCAATGATGGGAGTTTGGACCCTTGTAAACTTAATCCCCCATAATCCTGTAGGAATCTAAAGTACTACAGGAACTCGAATCTAGCTCTTCTACTGCAGTCTGGAATAAGCACTGGAAATTCTGCAGACCAACATAGCTCCCCTCCTAAAACCACCTTGAGCCTCTGATTAAACATCCCAGACCTTCCAGTTCAGCATAATGTACGATTAATGGCTTAATATATGTAACACAACAATAAATACTAGAGCAGCCATTTTTTGACTGGTTCCCCTCCTTCTGTTCTTTTCAACCGTAGCTTGATCTGCAGATGTTATCTGGGGACACTGCTTTTCTCCAAGATGCAACTGACCAGTTTGAATATTGAGCACAGGGACAGATAAGATCTCCCCCCCCCCCGCTTACTTGGCAACTATTAAGGTGCACATAAACCATCCGCGTGCTAGACCTGGTTATGCTTATGGCAGACGCATAAAAGATATGAATTACCTGCTGTTTCATTATCTTGATTTGCTCTTTTTGTTTCCTTTTTTCTTCAGCAGCCATAATAGCTAGGAATGAGGCAAGGGTAAAACCGTCAGCAGTAAGTAAGTGCTGGAGAGCGGAAACCTAATACCTACGAATTTAAACATTCACCCCGGAGGGGGCTATTGTTTTGCGCAAGTTTTACTATTTACCTTGCTGTTTTTTTGCTTCTTTGGCAGCTCGGGCTTGTTCTTGCTTCTGAAGTTTCCGCAAAAGCTTGATTTGTGCTGCTTGCCTAGCGATTTCTGTAACACAAAGCGGGAACACCATGAGAATATCGCTTATTAGTACAAGGTCATCCCAGCACCTTGCGGATGCATCAGAGGAATAACAGAGTCAAGGTAGAGATGCCTGGCCTTGCATATTTTTTTCTTAACAATTCTGACTTAAGGATTTCCTGTCCCTGCCATGTGGCATTTTTATGAAGACCAACCACAAAAAATTATAAACCCTGTAGAAGCTTTCAATTTACCCAGGACAGTTTGCCTCTTCAATTCGCAGGTGATGTAGCAATCCTGTAAGATTTTCAAGGTAAGAGAGGAATAGAGGTGGTTTGTCATCGCCTTCCTCTCCGCAGCAACCCTGGCTTTCCTTGGTGGTCTCCCATCCAAACATATACCAGGGCTAACACTGCTTACCAGCCACAAACTGGCAAGATCGGGCTAGCCTGGGCTAGCCAGGTTTGTGTGCTTTTTGTCATACTGGATATTTAAAACTCTGCAGATGTCCTCGATAAAATTGGTATTGTTTTTTTAAATCATGTTTTTAAATATGTTAATTTTGGCCATTTTGAGTGACCATGCTTCAGAGAAATGGGATGGAAACCATTTAAGCAAATAAATACAGTACTTTGTAGAATCAAACATTTTAACTCAGATGATGGGCTGGTCATACACAGGCTTTTTGTGAGGATAAAATGGAGAAGAAGAGACAATACACGGGGCTTTAGGTCCCCAGTTGGGGAGAAGGGCATAAATGAAGTCACTACAAACAGGCCAATGAATATAATCTAGGCATTGTTTTTGTTACGTTGGGTTCAGATACAGAGAGGGAACAGTCAGTATTAATGTTGAAAAGTAATCAAACCATTTTCACATTTTGGTTTTCTGAGCAGAGAAGTATAAAATAGCATTTGGCAAAGACAGCCCTCCCTAAATTAATATCCCCTCTACTATAGTGCCACTTACTGGGCTACATTGCTCCAGTGTAATAAGGACATGATATGAACCCACCTGAGTTCATCTAGACCAGTGGTCCCCAACCCCCAGTCCGGGGACTGGTACCAGTCCGTGGATCAGTCAGTACTGGGCCGCAGCTTCTCCTCGTCCTCCTCCCCAGCTGCTGCCTTGGGGGCTGCCCTGCCACTGGCTCACCTTTGGTGCTTTCTGGTAGCCACCATGGCTGGGGTTCCCCCTCGGCGTGGCACTGTGTGGCTGCTGCTGGCAGCACCTGCCAGTGGGCGGCGGGAAGTCAGGGGCGCCGGTGGGAAAGCAAGTGGAGCATGGACTCAGGCGGCAGCAATGTCCCTTGGCAAAAGACTACCCCCCCACGGGCCTGAGTAAAATTGTCAAGCATTGACCAGTCCCAGGTCAATGATAAAAAGTCCCAGGTGATAAAAAGATTGGGGACCACTGATCTAGACCATTTATTTATGGTTTGCATTAGTAGCCTATTCTTCCTCCTTAGGAAATCAGGTCTGTGTGCACAGTTGTCATCTTAATTTCATAGTCACAACTACCTTGTGAGGAATGCTAGGTGAAACCAGTATGGTTGTCCCAATGAGTTTTATGGTAGCCAGCACCAATTTGAACGTGGGTCTCTACAAGGCCAATCTAATCACTCCCGCACATCACACCACTATTTTCTGCTGCTTGAGGTCTTTTAACTGCATAGATTGGGGATCGAAACTGGGCCATTCATATGCCAAGCCTGTGCTATCACACTGAGCTATGGGGCCTCCCAGCAAAGCAGCTGCACTTTCTGCAAAAGCAACAGTGTGCAGCAACAGTTGTGAAACCCACAGCTATACACATCACACTTGGACATGGCACAGCAGAATCTCAAGTGCAAGACAAGTTATTTTACAGTATTCCCCCCACCCAAATTATTGGCAAAACATTTATGCCACAGATGCACACTCTTTGGAACTAAACATATGTGCCAGTTTTCAGAATCAGGAGCCATTGAATTAGAATTTCCAGAAGGTTGGCGTGTTGTCTGAAGCATGTGCCAAGTGCTGGGTAATTATCCTTCTCACATAAGTGTTAGGAGCTTGAACTCAGCTCTGTAATGTTTATCACATCATGAGGCACATATGTAAATACACACAGCAGAAATGCTGATGAAAACTATATCTCTTCTTTAAAAAAAATCCATCATACCAAAAACTCAAATTCCAAGATGAGAAGATACAGTTGCTTTCGTCTCTTAACTGATCCACGGAAATTCTCTCAATTAAGGTAATCAAATCCAGTAGTGTAATAGAAATTTCAATTCAGCACTGATAAGGAAAGCACTTTTTTTCCAGTTTTTTAGACTGCCAGTAATTCTGCTTGCTACCCATTTGTCCCCCTGTAGGAGGCAATTATTTCTAATGGTTTAGTATATTATTAAGCTTCTTCATTATCATTTTCAAATTGAAGTTTTGTGCCAGGGCTTGCAAGTTTTAATGATGATTCCTTAGAACAAAGTGTGAGCCCTCATCTAGGCAAGCATTTACACCATGGTCATGTAAATATCTACATATAGATTATCCAAGTGTCTCATAAACCCCCCAGGTAAATTGCCACATGAATAGTTTCTGAAATGCCTTAAATTTTTGGAAGAGCTTAATATAACACAAGTGAAATGAGCCTTGAAGTCCTCTGAGAAATAAAATATTGTTAACTTGAAGACTCTCAGGCCAAACTACCAACATAAATGGAAAATCCTCAAGATAGTAGAATCATCTATCAAATACTTTATAATTGGCTACATGCCCTAATGACGAACCAAAACTGGTGTGTGTAGGTCAATGGTATCTAAGTCATGTGACACTACATTTCTTTAACTAGAACATGGTAGAAAAGAATTTTCATATTTGTACAGCTAATATATGTATCAGAAATAAGAACAAGAGTAGTAAGACATCTACATTACCTCTACTGAAGCTTATCTTTTGGGGGTGACTGCAAAAAGGGATTTATATACAGTATCAAAGAGTCTCATGATATCTTAAACACTAACAAATTTATTGAGGGCATAAGCTTTTGGAGCCAGAATCCATTTTAACAGATGAGTAAATGTTCGCATAGGAACTGAATCACATCAAATGTGTGCTTAAGAGGAAAAAAAAGGAATAAAGATGGCTGAACTAATAATAGTAGAGAAAGGGACTATTATATTAAAGTACTTAGCATCGACTATTTTGAGAAGGACATAAAAGCATATGAGTCTAATTTAAATGACAAAACTGGGGCCTTGAACAGCTGAAACACACACACATATCCTTTCTCAGTGAATGCTAGATGTACCCAGAAGCACAGACCAGAGAACAATACAGATTTCTAAAGATCAATATATGACTAGAGTTTTCATATCCTCCCTCTCTTCTGAATCATGCAAATGTGTAAGGAATGTTAAAATGTGAAGGTATATGGGTATTAAAATACAAAGAATGGGTTGCCAGGATGCAACTTGGAGATTCTTATTGCCTCTTCAATAGCTCTGAAGCATGAAAGAAGCTGCAACAGAGACTTCTTCCGCTCTACACCATCCTCCGTTCCCTCCAGCCAGAGGAAAGAAACCTTAGCAGGCAAAGGGAGGAAAGCATAAGAGGCTACAAGAGGCAGGAGAAAAACTGAGGAAGATGGGCGGTTATAAGCAAGGAAACAGGAAGAGGAAGAAGTTGCTGCAACGGCAGCAAGAACCACCCATCAGGGATGGAGTCCAAGAGTCAGGGGAGAACTTCAAAGAAAGCAGAATTCTTGAGCTATAACGAAGAAATCTCCAGAAACAATGGAGAAAAGTTGATATTCTAGGACCTGGCAATTCTTAAATAGAAGATTAAAAAAAATAATTATTATGATCATTTTATCAGTGGTATGCGACAAAGACTTGCCTTTTGAAACTGTAGAATCAATATTCAATTCATACTTTTTAACCCAACTGGGGGTGGGGGGAGAGCTATAATGGAGCCCTTACCTTGGGCTTGTAACTTCCTCAACAGTTTAGCATCTGTGTTTTCAAGGAACTCGGCACTACCAACGTTTGGAGGCCGACCTTTGCGACGCCTCATTTTTGACTCCTCTTTAGCACGCTGCCTTTCTGGATTTGGTGGTCGTCCTCTACGTCCTTCCATAGCTCTGATACGGGGAAAGACTTCATCTTCTTTCAGTAAACACCACTGCATCCCCTTGTAACCAATATATTTCACAGAAAGGCATTATTGACATAAAATGGACAATTAAAAGGTGCAACAATACATCATAAATACACTGAAGCATATGCCTACATATCTGTAAATATTAGTGCTGCAAGCTTAAAGTGATAACTGGTCAGACAGGAATCTTTCCATTATTAACAGATATTGGATCAAAGGGCACAAAGACATACTGTCTCCCTTATTGTGTTGCATTTTAGGAAAAGAAGTTTAATTCTCTATGTCCAGGTTCCAACACAAATCAACTGGTATTTTGTATTCCTGAGTGCAATCTTTATAGATGTTTTTGTAGATGAAATCATTAAAAAGGTCTTTTAAATGTAGATATATAATACTAAAGGAAGGTTCCTTTAATCTTTTGAACTGTAGCATTTAAACTGTAATATGGAAATTTAAATATTACAGATGTCTAAATGTGTTGGAAATTGAAATTCTTAAACGTAGTTACAACTTTCAAAGTTAAACATCACCTGACCAACAAGAAAATACAATTTTTTTCAGTTTCCTCAAAATGATCTTTGGTGAAAAATGAATTTAATTATTTTCTTGCATCTTTAATCACTTGACATTACCTAGAAAATATAAATACAATACAGCAGATAAATATAACTCCTGTATATTGATAAAACTTGTTACATTTATTTTAAATTTGCAAGGTCAATTTTATAAACCTCATGCTACTTTTATCAATCTCTCCTACTTAACAATTATTTTCTGTGAGCTGATGTTTAAGGAATTTTAGATGTTTTCTTTGAACCTCAGAACAAAATTTGCTTAATGATCAGCTATTATATAAATGCTAGCTTAAATTATTTGCTTGTATGTCAATATTCTGTTGTATACGACTAGGCTTTGACAGCTCTGGGAGGGTTTCCTAAATGAATAAGTGTTTTGTTATATATTTTTTTTAATTGCTAAATATTTACAGGGTGATATGACCTTATATGGTCATGTCAACCATTTCTCCCCCTTCCCCAATGGGCCTAGAGGGTATAGAAAGGGGAAGGTCCCAGGTGGTGTACACAGCTATGCTTCCCAACCGTATTCTGCACCATCGTACCACTTCTGGGATTTATTGAAGCCTGAAAAATGTTTCAGGGGTTTCTCAATGGTAAAAAAGTTGAGAAAGGCTGTATTAGACTCTGCGTTACCTAATATCTCCATTTGAAAGGTAACATTTAGACAGGAAAAAATCTTTATTAGTGATCCATAAAGTAAGTGAATACCAAATCCATAGGTCAGCAAAATGAAAATATATTATATATTCTCCATGAAATCATCTGTTTCTCAGGAGCATACATAATATATGCTACATAATTTAGAATAGAGAAGGAGGACATTCAAAATTTCCAAAGTATTCTATGTACATCTCTGACATCAGTTAAGAGTACAGTTTTATAGGAACTGCACTAAAATCCTTTGTTTCTGTTTCTGTATTATTTAACAATACATAATTGTCATCTACTGAGATTAACTCTCACCTACTATTCAAAACACATGCACCTTATAATAAAGTTTTAAATTTGTTATAATCCCCTCTTTAACCTTCTGCATTATTCCATGCTGTGGAAACTTCAGGTCGTCACTGAATGTAACTAAATCTTCTTAAATCTTGCTATGTGGCATATGTACTCTTTCATCACAAATTCCTGACTTTTAGGCACTGCCTTTAGTCATAAAAGCTCATTTCATTTTAATTTTCACAGGAAGACATTTTCAATATGTGTCTTTATCTAAATAGGTTAAGAACCTAAAAGGTTGAGCAGCAGCAGAATATTATTAAATATTAAAATACAAATAGTGATTTCAATACATATGCACATATAAAACTTAAAAACATCAACATGTATCAAGCACTATTTCACAAACCCAAAATATTCTGACACATGGATAAATGGCAAGAAACATTTCATGAGACATATGAGAATACACTCAGGCTCAGAGAGGACTTTGCACTTTGCAGAATAAATTATACACACACACACACACATATATATATATACATACATACATACACACATACATACATACACATACATACATACACACACACATCCATGTGTCAAAATGTTATGGATTTATACAATAGCTTGATATATGTTGATGTTTTAAAGTTTCATATATGCATATGTATTGAAATAAATATTTGCATTTTAATATTTAATACATATTCTGCTGCTACTCAACCTTTTAGTTTCCTAGCTTGTGTACACAGGTTGGGTTACTTTGTTCCCTTTTTTGTTGTTTCATTTATTTAAATAGACACAGCAGTCAAATATATCTTTGTTGTTAAAGAAATGGGTCTTGATAGATGTTGTATATAACTGTAGTTAAGGAAAAATGCACATAACCTCTAGTTGTTTCTGGGCATGCACATATTCCTTCTTGCTCTGAACATCATCATCACAAATAAATAAAATTCTGGTTACCCATGACATATGAATACAAGTGCTTGGGTTAACTGGAACATACCAACTCACTAGGATTCCAAAACTGGATTAAGGCTTAGTGCAAACTAACTCTGATTAACCTGTGCACCTAGATTTGTCCATCATAGGAATCAGAATTAATGTTATGCTGTGACTCTTGGTATGAGAAGGGAGGTGAAGAAGAAACAAGCAATGTTTCTGTATGAGACAGGCAACAACCCAGGGAAAGACATAATTGCTTAATTTATGGCAATTAACTATATTTTCTTTGTTTTTGTTCTTTTATAACTCCATAATCTGCCTTGACTCTCAGAGCTAAAGGCAAATGACAAATGAAGTTAATTAATTCATTAATAATTCAGAGAAAAAATAAGAAAAGGGGCTTGCAGGAAATATATTTAGGCAGTATGAGTCAGGAGTAGAACACAGGTACCAGATCCCCAGCCGAGGTGAGTATCCCCTGCTAAGGGGCCCTGCCCCCCAACTGCTGATGAGCTTGCCAGCAGGAGACATTAGTAAGAAGTTATATGCCAAGTTGCTGTTGTAGCACAGGAAACGATGTCATTACAACATTAACTTCCTGGTGACCCTCTGATATTTTGACAAAATCTCTATGGTAGAAGCCAGTTACAACATAGTATTTTTGCCCTAATTCCAGGTTGTCACCTGGAAGTTGCTGACATGATGATGTCACTTCCTGTGTGATGCTGGCAATGTCATCTAAGCATTTTTCTTTCTAATGGTAAATCCCTCCATCCCCCACCAGTTGGCAGAGGAACCTGGCAACCATAGGGTACAGAAAGAGATAAATTCAAGTGGATAGCTCTGTTGGTCTGAAGTAGTATAACAAAATTTGAGTACAATGGCACTTTTAAGACCAACCAAGATTTATTCAAGGCATGAGCTTTCATATGCATGCACACTTCCTCAGACAGACGTAATAAGAGTACAGACACAGTTAAGGGCAGAAATATGGAATACTTTAAAAATAGGGGACAATGCACATAAACTACTAATTGACTCAGAAAGACATTCAGAAGCAACTTAATTCATGAGATATTTTGATTCACTTTTGTTAGTATTCTGTTGATAGAACTGACAACATGAAGAACTACAGTACAGCAGTTAGAGTGCTGGACTGGAATCTGGGAAATGCAGGTTCAAATCACCAGTCTGCTATACAAGCTTCCTGGGTGACCCTAGGCCAGTCACTCTCTCTCAGCTTAAGCTATCTCACAATTGGGAGAATAAAATAGAGGAGGCAAAAACAGTTATCAGCTGAGGAGAAACACGGGGCACTGATATCTAAACGAATGCATGACTGACTGGACAATGATATTTTAATTTAGATTTTTGAATAACACTATTTGAAATGTTTGGATCACAATCTACAGTCAAATGATTCTGGCTATTTATCATAAATTTTACAGAAATTTGTTGGATTAATTGCGATAAAACGTCATTTTGTAAAGGCCTATGGCTATAAACGAATTCTACTAGTAGTAATGCCATAAAATGTACTTATAATTCAGGCAGAAAGGTAAATATATCTTATTTTCTTAACTAACAGTTTATACACAAGATAGTGTGATGTGTCTTGTCTTCAAGAGAACTATGAGGAACAGAAAGGAAATTAAAGCACAGTGATAAAAAAAAATTGCCTGAAAAGATAAAATTAATAACAAAATATTTTATCATTTAGTTACCACAGCATTCTGCTGTATCAACTCTCAAGGTGTCTCACAAAGACAAACATAAAATACAATGTCTAATAGTGTGATGTTGATTAAAAAATCAATCTTTAAAATTCTGCATAAACAACAGTCAAATTCCCTCAAAAGACTTCTGGTACAAATGTGCATTAAAAGCAATAAAAGAGGGGTCATAATTGTTTTAAAAGGCATAAAAAAAGCATTAATGTTGCCCATGCCAATTCTACTCATGCACAACGAAAATGCTAGAAGATTTGGTAGGAATGCATATTCCTCATTTACACTCAAAATTGCACAAGCCAATTCTTGAGGTGAACAGTATCAGATCTGACCACTGAAAAGCTAAACGATGTATAATTACAACCAGGATGTCTTTCCTTTCCTTTTACATTTTAAGCTCCTTTGATCCAATGATCTTGAGCAGTGGATAAGAAGATTTTATTGCTTTAAGGAAAAATATGGCGGAGAGATACATGGCTACTGCCAGCATAGTCCTTGGATTCCTATCTGCCAACAGATATGAGGCTTTTTGTTTTTCAATGCAGCATACAGTAATTTAATTAAAGCAGGGGGCAATCCACAGTTCATGATAAAAGTTGTAAAAAGGGCATTCCAATAGCATGTGAGGCAAGGAATTGACCTTTTTCAGATCACACTGGCAAAGCCTATCTGTGTAAGGTAAATTACAGTATCTCCCATGCAGGACTGCTGAAGAGGCAGTGTTTAAACATTTGAGCAAAGAACTGTTAGGTATGTGGCATAGGCTGGGATGGTTGGAGTTTGAAGAACATAAAAAAAAACTGGGAGGAGCATACGCTTTGAGCTCATAGAACTGAACTGAAGTAATCTACGTCCTCTATGGGTTTCAAAGGTTATCAGTGATAAAGACCAAGGGCCATTCCGCACATCGAACAAAACAGCGTTATGCCAGCCCAATGGAGTAATACTATTAAAAACCCAGCTGGGACGTTGGATGCTGACGACATCGTGTAAAACGCCAAAAACTAGTGTCAGCAAAAGGTAAACCTTTCACTATATTTTCCAAGTGCAGAATGGCCCCACATATTGTTATTGCTTCACACATAGTAATAGTGTAGGGGATTTGCAAATACAAATAACATACATGAAAACATTATAAAAAAACACATTTATACTTATTAGTATAAGAATTATTTCAATTATATTAAAAAGATAAAGCTGCAACTTTGATATAATATATTGCGGTGGTCAATAATGTTTTTCAAAGCATACTTATGACAGTAAAAAACAAAAGTTGTCCTGACACTGAAGAATTACTTACCTTTATTGAGCACTCTCCAGGATTCAATATCCTGCATAGCTCTACACTCACTAATGCAACAATGTCTGTGCTCTTGAAGGTTCTTAAATGTCTTCTAACTCCACCCCAAATAGAATAACAAATTTAGAGCTAACTCTCTGAATAATCAGATGGCTTGTCTTCTTTGCCTGGCTAGGACTAATCTCAGTTTGCCCTTCACAGAATCTAACCAAAGATGTAACAAGAACTAGACAGTACAAATCAGGGACAGTAAAACTGCATCCCTCTAGATGTTCATGGACTACAATTCCCATGAGCAACTGGGAATTGTAGTCCATGAACATCTGGAGGGCCGCAGTTTGACTACCCCTGGTATAAATGGTATGGAGGCTCCATAACTTGTTTATGTTACCAGTACATATGTCCACTTCTAATACATGTGAAGTGCCTTCTATAACAGTATGGAACAGAATAAAACAAAGCAATAAAGAACAATGATGAAGGACAAACACAGTTTTACATCAGAAGCCCTCCATGCCCAACACATGACCAATAACCACCAGCAGAAGAAAAAAGACAGCAACACAGCCCTATCAGCAAAGGAATTACACAGCAAAAATGTTCAGTAACAGAGCAGCTAAAGCTTGTTGGAACAAGGTTGCCATGCACACAATTTCTAAAGACTGTTAAGAGCCAGCATGGTGCAGTGAAGAGTGTGTCATATTACATGTTGATGTAGCACTCTCACTAAAGCCATGTGATAGATCACAGAGTAAATCTTGATTTTACAAGAGATTCAGGACTGTACGTTGCTTCACGGACTGAGAGATGTTGAAAGAAATAATCAAAAGGAAAAAAGGGAAAAAAAGAACTTTACATAATTATGACAATCTAGATCAGGGCTTTGGCTTGGATTCTAGGAACCATGAATGAAATATAGCTCACAGAAAGGATTTTTGCAGCCTTCCCCTTCCCATAGGAGTTCCCTAAAAAAACTGCTATCTAGGCCATCTAGTCCAACCCCCTGCTAAAAGCAGAACCAGCCTAATTCGTGTAAGAGTTCGTGCATACAAGAGAGAAAAAGGGCAATTCCCAACAAGTCTTCCTTCCAGTTGCAGTTCATACCATGCAATTCTCAAGCCCTCCAAATCTAAGGAGTAGCGTTGGAGAGAATTGGGGGTTCCAGCATTAAGTGGAAGGAAAAAAATAATTCCATTGCATATATAGTTCTGATTACTCAAATATTTGAGTATATTCTACACTACAAACTTATACTGGAATACCTATCGGCCATCCACCTCATCCTTATTTTTACCAAACATTTGCCGAACAATGACTTGGCTCATGCCTGCAATTTCTACACATGGAATGGTTTCTGTCCATAGAACCTCAATTTCCCCCTTCCACAGCAGCTTGAAATCTCCCCAAATCCTGTTCCTCGGATATGGGGGATCCCCATGAATAGCTTGTGGGGAAATCAAAGAGTTGCATGGGAAAGGGGAATAAGTGAAAAATCAATCCAGTCTTTGACAAGGTAGACATTTTAGGTGGAATCCAACCCAATGATCAAACATTGCAGAACCAAACTGCAATGTCTAGGATTTCTTGGATCAATCTGTGACTGTAAAAACAGAACAAAGCCAATATATCAAGTAGTTATACCCTGAAGGAAATCATTAATTATATATCGGTTTCAGTAAGATAGCTTCTCTTACAAAATCTGGGGATTTTTGTTTCAGGAGTCTTCTCAGAATTTTTCCTTAGAGATATACAGTCTTCTTCCCAGAACCATCTTACCCATTAGTCCCTGAGTAAATATAACGACAACTGCAGAAGTTCTGTTAGATACTCCAAGACTTACTTCTCCTACCCAGTAGATGAAGTGGTAAAACTGTTTTGGTTTGTTACAAATCCTTTCTGACATGGCAGTGAGAATATGTGCTGTTTGTGAGACCTACGTCTTAAGTTTCAGTTTTAAAAGTTTTAAGTTTTAAAAATATGATATAGGTCCCCGCTTTCTGTGATTCAGCCTTTGAAATAATGAGCATAATCCTCTAGCTACTGTATAAAAAATGAATACAGTTCCATTTGCAAAACATTATGCATTATTTCATATTTTTGTAGGCAGTATGGGTAGGATATAAAAGCTTCCACAAGGAAAGTTTTGGGGAATATTTGATCATATCTACATACACTTATTTTTTAACTGTGGCAACCATTAAACACACACACACACAGCCAAACAAAGACCATCTTATAGGAATAATCTCAACAGCAACTGACTTTGAGAAGGATCTGAAGATGTAAAGGCACATCTAAGATAAGTAAAGGTTCTAGCTAAAGAAACTAAATTTTAATACATACTCAGATAAGAAAGGAAATTAATAAAATAATGTGAGCCTCTGTTCAAAATCCTACTAATGCTTATTCTGTAGAGTTTACTCTCAAGAATGTGCTCTTAGAGTTGCACTGTATGTAGCAAAAAGAATAGAAATTGGGACTCTCACAGCTATAACATAATACAAATATTCCCCCTCCCTAAAAAACTCATAAACATTTATCATATTCTCCCAAGGGCTGATAGTTTTTTTTTAAATCTCAGTTATGTATATGGGATTCCATAATACATTCTCTGCACAAAACAAATATTTCTATGTTTGACTGTATATTTCAGCAAATGCCACAAAGACAATAGAATGAAAAAAATCTATGATATATGAACACAACTACCTATGACTGCTACATATATAAAAGGAGAATAAAGTGCATCTAAGAAATATTTAAATGATTATACTGTATTTGCTGGCATATAAAACTGGGAGTATAAGACGACCCCCCAACATTTCCACTCAAAATATAGAGTTTGTGATGTACCCAGCCCGTCCCCGCATCTCCCTGTGACCGGCACTATTGCGCAAGTGTGCATGCGCGAGCTCTGCGTAGACAAGGGGCAGGCTGGAGTGCCGCTGCTTCCTGCCGAGCAGAACGGGCCGGTCACGCCGAAAAGGCTGGCATCCCTGTCTCGCTGCAGATACGCTGATGACCCACCATGGGAAAAAAGTAGTCTTATACGCCAGCAAATACAGTACTTAATTTCAAAGGCCCATAATATTAGATGACTGCAGCTTCCAATCTGACTGTGAGAGGTTCTGAACACCTGGCACATGCTTCTGAAACCACTGGGGTTGTGCAGGTTTTCAGCACGCTTGCATGGGGAGATGTTCAGTCACTCTTGATCTCTACCGTAAAGTCAAGTGTACGACTGTAAGAATGAACCAGCTAACAATAGCAATGCTCCAGAGTGTAGTAAATATATATATATATATTTTAACTTAGATTTATGATACTACTCCTCGGATCAAAGACTTTACTTTTTTTAAAAAGCGGATACCTGCGGTCCATCTCTGGCTTCATAGAAGTCACCCACTCCTATTTTTGCACTGAAGCTGAAATTGTCCCTTGAGATATCCATTATTCCATTTCTGCTGAGATACTGAAAAAATCACATATTTTTCCACTTCAGCTTTTTAGTCATTACAACCCAGCTTTGATGTACAGCTAATATTAGAGAAGTCAAATGTTTTTTTTTTTTTTGCATATTCTGGCAAGGGGAATATGAATTTACAAGAGGTCAATTTAGAGGCAGGTTAAGGTACATTAGCCTCACATCAGAGGACATTTTGCATCAAGGAATTTTTACTGGAGGAAAAAGTTCATTTTATAAAAGAAATAAAAATAACCCTGTATGCATGCTTAATAACTACCAGGCGGTATAACATTTAAAATATACCTTCACTACTTCAGGGTACTGCCGTAGCTTCTTTCCACACGGTGCGTAATACGCTACTTCTCCTTGAAGGCGGCCACCAAAGTTCCTTATTCTCGTTTCTCTTTGCCAGCTACAGTAAAATACAGTTATAGGTAAAGAGACATATCCTAGCTTGTTTGCTAACCACAAGCAGAGCTCTGCTCATGGAACTCTCCCTGATCTCAGACAGAGGTAGGTCTTTCCCGGCTTCTGCAGCCTGAGATATTGTAACTGGAGAGGATAAGAGTTAAACCTGGGACCTTCTGCTCTATCTCAGAGCCACACTTCTCCTCTTCATTCCTCCTCTGCAAATGCCCCCTCCAGCCTTCCTGGCTACAGCCGAGCGGGGAAATACCTGAAGATTTTGGGGTGGAATGTGGGGACGGGAGAGATCTCAGCAGGGTAATATTCCACCCTCCAAAACAGCCACTTTCTCCAGGGGGACTGATCTGCAGGTCCATTGTAATACCAAGTGATCTGCAGGCTTCACCTTAAATCTGTGTTTCCCAAATCTAGTGGATTCCTGCCCTCAGTGCTGACAAAAAATAGAACTCTCTATATCTCATTAAGTATTGTAGTTAACTTTTGATCCTGATTCAGACCTACAATGCTATTTCAAAGTCTTCGCCTTATAGAGCAGGGGTAGTCAACCTGTGGTCCTCCAGATGTTCATGGACTATAATTCCCATGAGCTCCTGCCTGCATTTGCTGGCAGGACCTCATGGGAACTGTAGTCCATGAACATCTGGAGGACCACAGGTTGACTACCCCTGTAGAGGATAAACACACTTCAGACAACCAGTTGCTAACATTTAACACAAAGATTCATTTTACATACCCGTATTCCAGAGGAATGTGCAATTCTCGCTCATCTGTTACTCTTCGCCTTTTTGAAGTACCTTGAACAGAATGTATTGATTTTTAGAGAGGAGAAAACAGAAATTATAATTGCACAATCACCTCTTGCCATTTTAGACCACATAATTTCACCTTCTCTTATATCCTTTCTTCTATTTACTTGTTTATCTGCTTCTTTTACCCAGCTGAAATGATAGAGGAACGTGCAAGGTATGTGTTTGCAATCTCTGACGGCCAGGACAAAAGTCATAATTAAAACCTCCCTCGGTGACTTGCTGTCTCTCTCACAAAAACTCAAGCAGGAATATGAAGAAATGGAATTTGATTTTAAAAGAAGAGGCAGCTTCAACAGTGCTTTTGTAAGCTTGATTCAGTTATCACACAAAAAACACCGTTCATTTTACGTATAGTTTAGGAAGCTTATGCATAGTCACTTAGATCGCAGTTTGCCTTCTCAAATGCTTCTCTTTTGTCTGGGAGGGTGTCCTGAGAGAACCACCAAAAACATCAGTCTTCAGAACTCAAGTGAAACCATAGTTAATAAACCAGCTTCAGGCCCTGGCTTGTCAGCCCCTATCTCACTATACTTAAGTAGTCTGCATGTAGACGAACAACCACCCTGAACATTGTTAGTTAAAATAAGCTATGGTTGTGTAGTGCCTGAGTCAAGCCGTAGATTGCATCTGCACTTCCAAATATTAAAAACTGCCATGAATCAGATGCAAAAAGAATAACACAGGAAATCTTATAACGTGGTAGGGTACCACTGGTTTCATATCAGTTCTTCATTAAATCTGAGCAAACAAGTTATATTTTTCTCACTCTAAGAAGCGTGCCTGGCTAGAACACTAAAAGAACTTGCTTGTAAGTAAAGCTATATATTTACAGATAATGCTGTGATCCTCAGCAGGTCTATAGCCAAGGCAACTCAGTATGCATGTGGCTTATTGGATAACTGTCATGACATGAAGCATATTATTGATTTTGAGAACTTTTTGCACAACTAATGCACTTTTTTGGGTCTGTTTCCTTTTCTCCACTCAAAGCTCCAACCCAACAGTGAGCTCCCCCTCCCTGGCAGTCTTTTAGCAGCAACTGGACAGGTACTTATCCTGGATGCTTTAGGCTGATCTTGCATTGAACACAGGGTTGGATTAGACTCTATGACTCTATTATTCTATTCTATCTGAATGCTCCCTGCTCCCCCACCCACATCGTAACAAAAAGTCACATGTACAGAACTGGTCAATTCACATTCAATGTACAGTAAGGTCTAGTAATAAATTACAACTCTCTAGTGCAAACCCTAAATTTTAAAAAATCCTAATCTAAAGAAGTAGAATTTTTCCTAATCTGCAGTTAGTAGGAAAATCAAAGCTTTGTGAATTCTGAATAGTCATTAAAAAAAATCAAAGCTACATGGATATGTGGAATTTAATCTGATATGGTTTTGTGGGTAAAATTTTGTAGGCTATTTTGCAAGATTGTCAATAGTGTAAATTGGAGGAAGGGGTGTCAAGGCTGTGGAGACCATTTTCCTTAAACAGATAGCAGCTATCAGGAACTAATGTCCCAAGCACTTCCAGGCCCTGATTCAGATTGGGACTATGATGCAGGTGGGGACTTCAGGTCCTCCATGCCATTTCCCAGGTTTAAAATGACCCCATGGAGTGTGATTTACCCCTTGGGGAATACATGTGCTTTGCAGGCTAGTCCACATGTCTAGTTTGGTCTTATTTTTAAAGTTTACTCCATGTTTACTTAAAATAACTTGTTCTCTTGCAAATTCAGCCACTAGCATTACTTTTGCTGAAGGTCATTGTCTGTAGCAGCAGTAACAAGCAGAGAATAACAACTCAAAGCATCACTGCTCAGCTTTTACCTAAAAAAGAAGCCAGTTGAAAGGCTGAAAAGCAGAGAGAAAAACAGAGCTTAACATATCATTAGAAGGGGGAGCATAATAGCATCCACCCATGGGTTGGGTGGGGGCGGAGCTTCTGCACAGAGGGTCTGCCCATTGTCACCCCACCTTTCTCCTTTAAGTCAGGGCATTTCCCCCCTCTGCTTTGGTTTAACAGAGCTCCACGTTAGGAGAATGATGTTAGGTGGAAACTCCTCCCACAAGTGAGGGTATGCTGTATTCCAACAAATACCCCCATGCAGAAGCAACCCTAAATATTTTTTTTTGCCTGTATGATCCTAGCACAGAGATCAATGTGTGATTGAGAAAAAGGAACTTAATGCCCCAACTTAAATGTAACAAAATAAACTGAAAGTTGGAGGTTAAATCCTGAGAAGAACTGAACAAGTGCCCTCCCTTTTTAGATTTCGACAAAGCCTCTCTGATAACCGCGTTTTGTTAGATAAAATCATTGCAATACCACAGTGTGTGCTTGGCGTAAGCGGAGGAGGAGGAGTGCCCACAAAGACGGGTGAAGGGGACTTGGGGCATAACGCTGCAGGAGCAGAACTTGGGGTCTTTGCTACTTGGAGGTTAAGTGGAGTCGAGCAAGCGGCAAGATTGATGGAAGAGCTTTTGGCAGAGGAAGCTGTTTTGTTCAGTTTCACTGCAGACTTTTCTCCCTCTGTGTCGGTTTCAGATTCATCTGGGTCTTTATCATCTTCCTCATCTCCTTCAGATCCTTCAGTGTCAGAACCTTCTGAGTTGCTATCGGATTCTTTGGGAAAACAGAGAGCACCATGAATTAAGAAATCCCAAAGCATAAGAAGGAAGAATCTATGGATGTTGGCCATCAATTGGTTTCACATTCTAATCATTACTGTGTATTTTTGGAACAGTGACAAATTGCTCCTGCAATTCATTTGGGATGAATTTTCTGTCCTTCAAATTCTTGGTATCTGGCTTCCTCAATCTGACATCCAAGTAACTGGACTCAACCCACAAACCAGGTATTGTGGCCTCCCAAAATGTTTAAGATTGCTTCTATTTTGTTTTACATCCCAGGTAAGCAGCAAAACTCTGAAACGCACTGAGCTCCGCATGAGCCATCATATGTGGCTTGTCATTTCATAATTTGTTCAGACCAGTTTTGAGTTTTAATAACTCTACAGTTCTTTTGCTGCCGGGGACTGCACAAAAACTGAACCTAGGGCAAAGTATACTAGCCTTCACTCTCATAAGCATGAACACAACCCCACTTTTGTTTAAACTTTAAATTTAGGGTTCTAAGTTTGATTCTGCACTGTTTTCCATCAGAATGATACCATCGAGCACAAATGCATACAAATAAATCAATTCTCTCCCCATTATGGCTGCCACAGACTTTTTATGTACTTAGCTTTAGAAATAACATTGTAGGTCATTTTAACACTAAAATATTTTAACTCTCCATCCCCCCCTCCCACCCTCCCATATCTACTTCTTCTCAAAGACTTGGAAGCCCTTGGCATGATCTAACTGTAGCAGGAATAGCAATACTTCAAGCAAGTGAGCCTATTATGCCATTTTATGCTGACCCATCAATTAATCACTGTGTAGTTCTTATCCCATAAGTTACAATTGTCATAGGAACCAGGACAGAACAATAGTTCCCTGCATTATTACTCATGGCATCTGAAGGAGGAAAGAGATGGATGGATGCATTTGGAAGGCAGCAAGACATGCATTTAACACCATTTCTTTAAACTTCAAGAAACCTGATTGACTGTCATCCGAATCCTCATCTTCATCTTCATCGTCTTCATCCTCCTCATCGTCGTCGTCGTCATCCTCATCATTTGAGTCTTCGGAATCTTTGCTGCTGAGAATGTCTGAATCCGGTCCTCTGAACTGTTGGACTAACGATTTTGTGGAAGGATGGTTGTGTTGTGTTTTTACCGATGTTATCGCATTATTGCTGACAGCCTTTTCCTTTGCTGGACCGGGTAATACAGGAGAGGTAGAAGACATAACAGGTGTCCGGTTGCTTGGTGTCTTTTTTCCACACGTGCTTAAATTTACTGGTGAGGAAAAGGTGACATTGCTGGAAGTAGGTACGTTTTCATTAGCCTTGGGCTGAGATTTGGATTTCGTGGTAAGTGCTAGTGGAGCCTCCTGAATGACGCTCTGAATAACTCCATTGGGTTGATGGTTACCTAAAAGTGCATTGGTCAGGAAAGGATTAGAATGGTTGTTTTCTACAGACGTGTGTTTCTGATGAGCTGGTGATGAACTAGTTGGCTTTGGATTTGATACTGTTGTGACAACCTTCTTTAGGTTCTTGGATGATTCATGTTGTTTCTTTAGCTGTGCTGGGAATGCTTGTTTGTACTGTTCCTGCAGAAACACAAAGACAACCAAAGATATAACCAGACATCAAGGCAGATAACCTTATCAGTCTGCCAGTCTATTTTAAATAGATGGGAAAGCAGATAGGTACCTATCCAGTTCATTAAGCAGCTTTGCCCCTTCTAAATTAAGATAACTAACACTGCCTTGATTAATATAGGAAGAAAGAGACATAAAGGAACTAATCCAGGATTGACGCTTGATAGGGTTGTTGTGGGTAGCAAAGAAAACTGATTATGCTTTTTATCATTCTGGAAGGTCACTGCAGAAGGAATGGTGGAGGGCCTTTGCTATATATGCAGAAGAAAGGATAAGGGGATATACCAACCATTAGCTACTGAGGGGAGGCTTCTAATGTCCGACCTCTGATAAAATTAACTTCATAAGGAAAAGAACAAAGCCATGCTGGTGTTCTTCAGGTATTTATTATGAAGGAAGAAAGATCAAGAGGCTGCAGCCCTACCCGTGCTTACCTGGAAGGAGCGCCCACTGTAATTATTGGGATTCACTTCTGTATAGACTGGGTTTAGCAGTGGGGTGAAAATAAAATATCATAAGCATTATAAGAGGTATAATGTAACCTCTAACCGGTTAAATGCTGCTATAGTGTTTCAATCTCTTCTCCTATATTATGTCTATTCTGTAAACCTGGCAATTCAAACCTTTGTTCACAAATCTCCAATGAATACACGCCGCAGGAAACCATGGGAAACCACATTAATTCACCACACTTAAATTAGAATACATGGATTACTGACTTCAAACTTTTTGTTAAACAAAAAGCATTCGTTACTAAACGTCAGCCATTAAGTATATTTACTGAAAATCGTAAAACATGTATGAACCATGCTAGCATTCCACTGTCTGCACAAGCACTTCACCTTCTATTCAAAAATCTAAAAGGTGTATCAACACACAATGTCACCATGCCACCCAGTTCTCCTTGACTATTAATATGAAACTTGCACTACTTTGATGCAAGCATAAGTGGTATAGTACAGCTCTGCTCACTCTTTGGATTATCTCAAGGGCAACAAAAATGCAACATGTTCTGGAGGTAGGTAACTGAAAATAAAAAGCAATGCGCCTGTAGAATTGCCATGCCAAATTTATGCGCTAGGTATAAGAATATCAAAAATGTAAAAGAAACGAATATAAATGAGAAAATGTTTGGGTAAGACACTTTACAAGGATGCATTTTCAGTGGTGATCCACTCATCCTAAACTGAGTTCTACATTTATTTTCTTCATAGAATGTCTATTTTCTTTCTAAGTCCATACTTCAGTGGACTTAGAAGGGTATAATTCTGTTTACGATCCCACTGTGAACTTCTTAATCAGTATCTAAATAGCAAAAATCCTACATTACCCATATGGAGATGTAATAGTGATTACTCTATTATCTGAAAGGAAGACTAGGTTGATTTTTCCCCAGGAGTGCCATCAAGTTGTCTTAAATTCGCATATAAGTTACAAATATGTGCCATAATTTAAAACGTCATGTGTACGACCTTTTTCTGAGGGAGCTGTCAAACCAGGATCATCTTCCTTTCAGCAACACAAAAAAGGCATACTGTAACATATCCAAACCTTTCTGCCGGCTTGCACATTTTAAAGCCACTAGATATTTCATTAATGGAATAAGCTCCTAATATTGTGAGAAGATGTGGTAAAAAAAAATTATAGAACTGCCAGGTTTGGGTTGTATGTGTGTGTTTTTGTACAAGACAAGTTTTAAAGACTTTTAAAAATATGAATACAGAGGATGTTATCAAGCCTCTTAAAATCCTGAGTTGGTACTGCAAGTCTTAATTAATTTTTTGCTCCAGCTATTTTTCAGGGGCCCTGAAGTTTAGAGTTCTAACATATGCCTAGGATATTCTGAGGAACAAGCAAGAAGAAAAGTCTGAAGGATGTATGCCTATGCTTTTAGATCTCTTCTAAAGAGAAGAAGACAGGCATCTTCTCTTCATATTGTAAAGATGGGGTATAAATTTGGAATAATGATATTAGGATTCTGAAAAAATATGGCATTGCACTTCCTCTCTTTAGCTGTTGGGTCTCATTTAAAGGGAGAGATACATATTCTTCCTCCATACCGCAAATGCCATGCAAATCTCCTGCCATTTGTAAGAGAGTGTGGAGATCAGGAACCACAAGAGTTTTGGGAGAACAGTATGAAGCAGTTCATGTTTACCAACTGTCACTGTCCAAACTTCACTGCCCTTCACATACTCATCTGTTCTCATAAGCCGAGCAAAATGTTTTTTGTTAAGGCAGAACATACACAATTCCAAATGATTATGTTTTTCATGATGTAGTGGCAGCTTTGAAATTCATTTGTGAGGCCCCTTAGTAAAACTGGTTTAGGTGGGGATAAGGATCCTTTCCTCATAGCCATTTATTATGTAAAGCCCTTCTCTTCAGGCTGTAGTTTTTCAGAACAATTCAAGTCCTCCCACTGAGTCCACGCCTATTGCCCAATAGACTCATTCTAGATTCTTCTGTGATGTGTAGTGTTGCCAGGTCACCTCTGGCCACTGGTGGGGGATGGGAGGTAGGGTTCTCAGATCCAGACTAGGTAACTCCTGGAGATTTGAGGATGAAGCCTGGGAAGGACAGGGACCTCCCGTAGGGTACAATGCCATAAAGCCCACCCTTCAAATGATCAATTTTCTCTAGGAGACGGATCTCTATCACCTGAAGATGGCATCCCTAGGGACTTGGGCTAAGTTATGAGGCACACAGCTTCACTCTAAGCCCACACAACAATTCTTCCCACTCACAACGGGAGAGGAATAGGGCTATCATCAGGAATCAGCATAGAAAGTTATCTATCAAGGTCCATGGCCTAGCAGAAAGCACACCACCAACTAGAGAGGTTTGGCCCATCCATTATTTCCAGGAAACTATTGGTTGCTCAGTTCTGCAAGGATCTCCCATTTCCTCTCAACTGTGGAGCATAGCTCCTTCAGATCTGAGTTGTACTTTGCTCTCTCTAGACATCTCCCACACCAGAAAATGGTTTACCCCTAGTCATGATACTGCAGAGGCCTCAGGAATGATCTCCCATTTCCTAAGGCAAGGGATACCGTGTAAAAAGGCAGTGAGGCTCGCTTAAATGAGTCGCATTCCAGCACCTTCCTGAGTCAACTCCACAACCAGGAAATGGGAGATTACCTCTGAGGTTCCTGTAACGTCACAGAAGTATCTGTGGCAATATCCCATATCCTGGTCAGTAAGAAATTAAAGGGAGTGGAGCAACTGCTCTCCTGTTCCCTTTATTCCTGTCTCATTAAATAAATGGGTAGGTAGGGCAAGCATGGAGTGAAGGCAGCATGGAATCGTCCTAGATCATCGGATCTCAGAGGTTAAGAAGGGTTGGTACTTGGAAGGGAGGCCATTAAGGAAGACTGTGCAATGGAAGACAATGGTAAATCACCTCAGCTTCTCATTTGCCTTACCCTCCCCACACCCCAAGTTGCCATAAATTGCTTACAACTTAATAGCACTTATGAACATACATGTGAGGGGCAAAGGGAGAATGGAGAAGGAGTAGACATACTTCATTGGGGGATGTGATAGTGGACTGTAATGTGCCCATTTTCACCCCAAACTAGAAGCAATGGAAAAAGCAAGCTGAATAATTTGGACTTTTTATGTTAGTGATATGTACAGTTGAGAGTGGATGTTATCTGCATGATGGGGGAGAAGAGGATCAGCAAGATCTTTCGCCATGTAAATGCCTTCTTTTATGGCATTTGAAAACAACGCTCTACTAATTACAAGCAAAGAAGAGCTGTTTTTTATACACCACTTTTCATTGCCAGGGGGAGTTTCAAAGCAGATTACAAACGCCTTCCCATCCTCTCCCCACAATAGACACTGTGAGGAGGGGGTGCTGAGAGAGTTCTGACATTACTGCTCTGTGAGAACCACTCTATCAGGACTGTGACTGGCCCAAGGTCACCCAGCTGGCTGCATGTGGAGGATCAGGGAATCAAACCCAGATTGCCAGATTAGAAGCTGCCATTCTTAGCCACTATACCAAGCTGAACTCACAGGGACCCATCATTTTAATACTGTCTTGATTTTTAAAGCTGCTATTACATCATGGGAGCAATCCTTGACAAATCTGCTCAATATAAACCCCATTTAATCAAATCAGGCTTATTCCCAGGAAAGTGCATTTAGGATTGCAGCCTATAGGAGGTAAGAAAATGCTTTGTTTCTAAATTCCTATATTTAAAAATTTACACTCTGAAAATTTAAGACAGTCCACACAGGCTTTTACAAATTCCAAAGACAACACATTGTCTTAATCCGAACGAAAGAACAAACCCCCCCCCCACCCACCCAATGTAATGTGCACCCAATGAAAAACAAAATCTGCTCACCCGGTTTACTCTTACATCAATGGTCAATGGACTAGGTTCTTCAGAGGTATTTTTATTCCCTGCCTTGAGTAGATCAGGAGAAGGAACTATAAGTTTTAAGAAAGTTTCCTTTTTGGCTTGATTTACCAAAGACAAAGGGTTCACATTGGGCACCAATCCCGTAGACTGTATTACGCTTGTATGTTTGTTCACAGATTCCTCCTTTGCCTGAGAGCTTTGGAAAATAAAGGGAAGCTGCTGTGACAAAACCTGAGGCTGCTTCTGCTGGGACTGGAATGATGGGTGAGTCTGGATATCAGACACAAGAGGTATTGGCTGGTGTGTTCTCTTTTCCTGGGGCTTTTCATGGGTTTTCTGTCCATCTGCTTTCATCTCTGGTCCACTATGCAATAGCACCTACAAACACAGAAAAAATGTATATATGTACACGCATCTGGACTTAAGAAGAAGAAGAATTAGTTTTTATATGCCGCTCTCTACCTGAAGAAGTCTCAAAGCAGCTTACAATCACCTTTCCTTTCCTCTCCCCACAACAAACACCCTGCGAGGTAAGTGTAAAATCTGTGAGTTCATAGGAAACACACCAGGCTACTGGGCAAACAAACGGCTCTTTATTGAGGATCTCCGCAGTGAGTATATGCTGTAGCAGGTGCCAAGACTGAGAAACCCTTCAGAAAACCCCAGTTTATATATACAAAGCAGACAATAAGTCTCTCCACCCGCACATGCAATTTGTCATATTAGCATTGATTGGTTTAAATTGATTGGCTAGATTAGCACTGACTGGTCAGTTACATGTCCGCTTGGATCCTGCCTCAGACCTCAAGCTCAGTCCTTGGCACATCCACATCCACAACAGTAAGTGAGGCTGAGAGAGCCCTGATAGTACTACTTGGTCAAAACAGCTCTATCAATGCTGTAACAAGCCCAAGGTCACCCAGCTGGCTGCATGTGGAGGTGGAGCGGGGAATCAAATTCGGCTTGCCAGATTAGAAGCCACTGCTCTTACCCACTACACCAAGCTGGCTCTCACAAGCTCAAGACCGGGGACATAATGTTATTAATTAGCTGCTAAAGTAGTCCCAGAAGCCAAATAGTCCAGCCTAGCCCTGTCTTTGTCAGAATCAGCGACAACTGGATGGGAGATCACCAAGGAAGACTGCAGTTGCTATGCAGGGGAAAGCCATGGCAAAACCACCTCTGCTCATCTCTTGCCTCAAAAACCCCATGAGGGGTCACCCTAAATTGGCTGTGGCTTGACAGCCGAAAAGGTGCCACTGGATTCGAACTTTGTTCTGCCGCTTCAGACCGACGCAGCTACCCCCCCCCCAAAGTTTATTAAAGTAGTCCAATCGTCTAACACCAAACAAAAGATTCGACAGTCGCTGGCGTGCACTCTGCCACAGCCTCAGAAGCACACAAACACACACACACATACACTGAATATCTGTCATCTCTTTGTAATAGTCTTAAATTAACCTTACGGCACGCCTCCTTCACACTAGTCTCTGTTACGCCCTCCTTTTACTAAGTTCAGAATAAAAATGCACATTCAAAAATTCAGTTGCTTTTGAATGTGTGCCACACGATTAGCCTAACAGAACACTGAGGTTTACATTCTGGCTACCGGTTACTGGACAGTGTTAACTGCTATGCGAGGAAAAGAGCAGCTGTAAACAGAATTCTGCGGCCACGGCAACACACAGGCTGAGCCACACATGGCTTTTGGGGCCTGGCACCTGCTTTGCATGTTTCTGGTTTACAATACAGTAGAATAGGACTTGGGTTAGCTCCTTTCCTATAATATACTTGCCCCCTAACTTAAGGAGTTGTAACTCTTTCTTGTGACCTTTCAGCAAATGATTAGCAGTCTGAAAAAGATATCCTCCACTAGAAACATTTTTTTTAAAACCCAGCTAAATTGTAAGAAAAAGAATTCCGAAATGACTCGATTTGTGAAGTTAAGCAAAGTTATATCCAATTACTTATTCATCACATTTCTATTACGGATTACTTTTCTGAGAAGATCTGACCACTTTTGTTCATGCTTGCCTTGAACCTTTCGCATGATTTCGCTCTTGTTCATGCCAAGATGCCCTAAAAGAGCATCTATAGTGTTGCTGGCCTCCCTTTTTACCTTGCAAATTAACACTTGGGGACTATTGTTCATCTACTGTCCCTCTCTCTTTTCCTTTTCTCCTCTTATTTAAAGAATGCAGCTTTTAGAGATTAATTTTTAATTTTTTACAGTTTTAAATTTGTTTAAAAGTTTAAATCTCTGTTTTTAATAGGTTGTAATTCCCCCCCCCCCCGAGCCTTCAGACAGGGGCAGATTAAAAATCTAATGATATAATAAATAATAAAACAAATAAAACTGAGGGGTATGCTGCTAAACTCAGGTTTTAACTGTTGCCAAAACGTTTTTACACAGCAGTGTTGTCCTTCAAGGCAGCTGCACAAAACTAAAAAGACCAGCTTAAAAAAGACTATACCCAGAAACTAGCATTACCATACCTTGTTCTTAGTTTTCGGCTGTGCTTCACTTTCTGAATCAGAATCGTCATCTTCACTTTCTTCAGGACTTTGATCCTCCTCCTCTTCCTCCTCCTCATCTTCCTCTAAATCATCTGAGTCACTGCTGCTAATGCCTTCACTGGAAGTGTCTGAAGAGGAGCCAGAATCACTTTCGCTGTTGCTGGAACTATCCACTGCTTTTTTTCTGGGTTTCTTAGGAGGAAGAAAAACATGTGTGCATATATACATCTTTTATCACCTGAACTACCCAAGTCTTCCTGACTCAACAATAAACTTCACCTTATTACCCTCTTGTGAACATAGGCTTGGATCCACCAGACATTTTCCATGGACCTCCCCATGCTATCCAAAGTGCCCCTCCACACGCTGCTCCTGGGGGAGGGGTGTAACTGGCAAAAATGTCATCCCTTACACAAGCAGAAATCCTCTGATGGATCCAGCCACTGGCTAGTGGATAGAGTTTCACGTGACTCTGCAAGACCTAGATACTGATCCTGCTTCCACCATGGAGTCATCCTGTGAACTTGGGCAATTCTATCCATTCAAATTCTGTTCAATGGGATTAACGGTAATCTATTCACAGGACTGCTGTGAGGTCAAGCAAAACAAGCATTTTGCAAATTGGAAGTGCTGTATAACTGCTATATATGATGATCCCCAGGGTAGTACCCTTTTCACAACTTCCCACTGAAAGCACATGCTGTAACTGTAATTAGCACAAGCGGATAATCTGGTCACTAAAAACATTGGAGTGAATCCAAAGGTACTTTTCTTTCCTTCCAGGGATGTAAGGGAGATTGATTTCCACCAGCCCTCCCCTGCCACTCAGAAAGCTCCCTGAAAATCTGGTGCTAGAATAGAGAACTTTCAGGAACAACATGGAGGGGGTAAAGTAAGGTATGCAATGGGACAGGAGAACTGGCAAAAGTTCCCTCTCTTCCACTGGCGGAAAATTACCTGTAGAATCAACTCACTATTATAATTGTGTATGTGATTATGCATGTTGTTGTTCAGATATCTGCACAGACAGAATATAATTAGACATAATATTCTAATTTTCAATAGAGGTCATATGCCACAAAAGGAAGCCCTGCATATGGAAACTGCTTCCACACACAAATTAAACTGATGAATTTGGCACCTTCTACTCAAAATGGATGCATACGCATATTTGAATGCAAATTATTCATTGCAGTACTACAAGATGATGAAGGGACATATTTCTATCTGCATGTCAATATAGAGGGCATTGTGTATGTGCAATCAAAGTCTTAGACTGTGCTTGGGTTTAATTAACTGCTGTTTAGTACCAATCAGCTAGTGGTTTTCAAAAGGACATCAAGATGGAAAAGGCAAAAATGTGCTGACTGGAGCAGATTGTAAGGACCATATTATTCTAGTCATATTCATCCTAAACAGGTTCCCAATTTGCTCCTGGCCCCTAGTCAAAGAACCAGAACAATTCCACAGGGCATACAAAATGGAGCTCTTCCACCAGGCTTTCCACCAAAACAAGTGAACTAAGCACTAACCAGAGCCCAGAGACCACTTCCACCATCAACCGCAACCACAGAAGAACTGAACCTACAGTGCAGTAAAACCATAACATCCATTGTTGAACCTTAAATTGCAGACTGTTCTATAAGTTTTTTTTTACTTTAGATCCAACTTATTGTTAAAAATGTTAGCTATTCAAATCAGGTTGCTATTGTATTGTATTATGAAAGGTTCAGTGTAAACCACCATGAGTTGCAAGGGAGGGTGGTATAGATAAGATAATGATAAAGATAAAGACAGGCAGATAGAAAGACAGACAGAGTTGTAGAAATTTGCTTAACACGACTGCATCTTGACTGACCGTACATAGAGTTTTCAACCCAAGATACCTTGATTTAGCCTGAAGCTAGATGAAATATGTCTTACTAGACTAGATGGAAAGAAAAATGGCTAAAATTAAGGTCCTTTACTCTTTTTTTCTTTTTTCTTTTTACCTTATCTTTAATCTTCTCAGCTCTGGCATCCAGAATCTGGTTTTTATTTTGTTCCTGGTTACATTTGTGACTTCTTCCTACTGAGGTTATAACCTTTGCCTGCCCTGCAGAACTTGCAGTGGTGGTGGATAATACAGATGTATTGATGCCTGATACTGATGTGGTACTGTTCCCATTTACCGATCCATTAACACCTTGAAAAACAAGGTTTAAAAATAGAGTGTTAGCAAATACTGTATACAAGAGTCACACACACAATACCTTTATTGGCATAAAGCAGATTAGCAAGATAAACAAAGACAGTCAAGATACATCAATCAGTTTAAATTTAAAAACTGAAGACAGAAATTGTAAATTTAAAAGTGACATCGGCATCCTTATCACTCAATAAAAATTGGCTGATCAGGTCTCTTGAATGGTTTCTCCATTTCGGTATAAAAGGTATAATGTGCTTTCGCTGGACAAAGAACAAGGGACAATCCAGTAAGATATGTTGGATGGTGTCAGGAGAATTTGATTCACAAGTGCATAGTCTGTTTTCGAAAGGAATCTTGGCAAATCTCCCTTGTAATACTTTGGATGGAAAGGCGTTGAGCATACAAGAATCAAAATAGGCCTGTGCATGGACTAAAGTATTTTAAAATAGGTATTTACACACATAAAAAACAATATGTCTCCAACCAAGTAGTTTCAAAGATTTGTTTTTCTACTAATTTCCCTCTCCCATGGCTTTTACTTTCCTCCCAAAGGCATTCCCAAGGATAGATTGTGGGTAGGCGTGTTGGTCTGTATTCCTGAGGAGAACAAAACCTTGGTGAACCAAGGAGGCAACTCCTGGTCCACGAAGTCTGTGGACGGATACAACACATATTTCAAGAAGAATGGACATTTCAAAATATTAAAAGTTATAAGAAACCAAATAAACAAAACAGCTATAACAGCAGTTTAGCCAAGATCTGTTAGCTGCAATTTCTATATCAATTTTTTTTAAATAAAAGGCTAGTATTATGTAAATAGGCAAAATATTGCACATGGAACGGATGTGCGCTATGCCTATATTCCTGTTGTTAATTCAGCAGGTGTAAAACTAGAGAAATCTGTAGTATGTCTCCTTAAAAATAAAATAATCCTTAGTTACATTGTCCAACCGCTAGGTGGGACGTAGAGATCTCCCATTATTACAACAGATCTCCAGATAACAGAGATCAGTTTCCTTGGGGAAAATGCCTGCGTTGGAGGGTAGACTTTATGGCATTGTCCCCTGCCAAGGTCCTTCCCCTTCCCAAGGCTTCGCGCCTTCCGATTGGGCCCTCCGCTTGTCAGTCCAGGGGAAGGGGCCAATGGGCACCCTTCCTCATCCCGGACAGGGCCCGCCCTCAGGGCCCTTACTCTTTTATTTTATCCGCTCCGCAGGAGCGGTTAAAGATGGTGTGATTCAGTACACGTGCATATGTATGGCTTTGTACATAACTCAAATGTGTTGTCTTAATGGCAGAAGGTCTAAAGCAGAGACTCTCTTTTGAGGGTCAAAGCTCCCTCCATTCTATCTAAGAAAGGGAACTTCAGTTCTTGAAAGATTATATCCTGAAAATCTGGTTGGTCTATAACAGCCTTTTCCAACTTTTTTTTTAACTTTGAGAAACCCCTGAAACATTCTTCAGGCTTTGAGAAATCCCAGAAGTGGCAGGATCATGAGGGATATAGTTGGGAAGCATTGCTGGGTACCTACCTATCTGGGTCCCCTCCCCTTCCCACCCCTCCAGACCCATCATTGGCCATTTTGGGAGGGGGTTGACATGACCATATATGGTCATATCATCCAATGAATGTTTAACAAATTTAAAAAATATTTAAAAAATGTATTAACTCCCAGCCATTCAGGAAACACTTCCGGGGCCATCAAGAAACCCCAGGCTTTCACAAATTCCTGGTTGAGAAAGCCTGGTCTATAAGGTGCTATTGGACTCGAATCTAGCCATTTTTATTAAATCACATTATGTTTATGCGTACAACAAAATGTCAGTGTTGCTACCTTAAAAAGGTTTAAGTAGGGCTGTCTGTCTAATCTTGCAATAGGCATGACCTCCATTCATTTTCACAGGTAAATGAGGCTATTAGAATATCAGGCTTTCCGTTGCTCACGGCATGCTCAAAGGATTCACAGACTGTGTAATTTATTCACAAAATTGGATGTACATTTTCTAGAAATACTGCATGTTCAGTTACATTCCAGTTTTAGAACTTACCTTTCTCTGAGCTACTTCGATTACTTTTTCCTGCAGTTCTTGAATGGAACGAAGTGGTGTCGTGATTCTGAGCAGGAGGAGCAAATAGAGGAGAAATTCCCAGAATTGGTGGGAAGAAAGCTGCTCCGGTACGGGAATGTACATCTGTATTTCGCCACCATTCTGCCCAAGAGTAAAAGAAAATATTGAGACAAAAATACTAGCAACTCTGTTTCTGTTATTTTACCTACTATTCTAGTGCAACCAGAATGCCCATACCATCAAGTGGACACCTGTGGTTTCCTAGCTCTGCTGCTGTTCATTTAAATAGAGATCAGTGCACATTTATTATGTTTCTATTAAGTAGCATCTACTATCTGGAGTATAAAATGGAAGCACCAGCTGATAATGCTGTTCTACCCCCCCACCCCCATCCTCTGAGAAACTCAGGACACCACACGTGTGTTTCCCCACTTTTCTCACTGCAACCTGTAGATAAAGATTAACTGAGAGTGAATGACTCTCCCAAAGTCACCCATCAGCAGTGCAATCCTGAACAGAACAACTCCCTTCTAAGTAGAAGGGTGTTAAGTCTGGTCAGGATGACACTACAGCAAGCCGGAATTTGAACTTGCATCTCCCTGGGCCTAGGCCAGGATTTCTCAATCAGAGTTTTGTGAAACCCTCAAGTTTCTTGAGGGCCCTGGAAGGATTTCCCAAATGGGTGGGAGCTAATTAATTTTAATATATTTTAAAAAATGGCTAAACATTTATTGTAGGCTTGTGCGTTTCGGCCGCCAAAGCAGCCAGTCATGCCTGGAGCGGCCAGTGCCACGGTGCAGGGACGGCACCAGTGGTGGTGCACAACCCGGCGCCTGCACGCAGGTGCAGAGCTCTGCACCGGCATGCGTGCACTGACTGGCATGCTGGCATCGGCACTGCTCCTCCCCCCTGCACCATGGCATTGACTGCTTCAGGCATAAACCGACGCTTTGGTGGCCAAAGCACAGAAGCTTAATTTATTGTGTGGTATGACCATATATGGTCATGTTGACCTCCTTCCCCAAATAGCCAATGATGGGCCTAGAGGGGGTGAGAAGGGGAGGGACCATATTGTGTACAATTGCACCAGTTCCAGAGTTTCTCTAAGTCTGAAAATGTTTCAGGGGGTTTTCAATGGTAAAAAAGATGAGAAAGTCTGGCCTAGTCTAACACCCTAAACCAGGGGTAGTCAAACTGTGGCCCTTCAGATGTCCACGGACTACAGTTCCCATGAGCCCCTGCCAGCAGTCACTGGCAGGGGCTCATGGGAATTGTAGTCCATGAACATCTGGAGGGCCACAGTTTGACCACCCCTGCCCTAAACTAAGCGCAGAATAATTTCCATGCTGCTAGTCAAAGTTAAAATCCTGTTCTTTCCATTACCTATAGCAACAAACATGAACAATGTTTTGCAAACAATACTGAGCTTCAAGCTTAAACCTGCAAATGTGATTCCTGAGGCATAAATGAAACTGGGTCTAAAAAATTCAGATTTCACAGCAGAAGTGTGCGGAGGCAGGGTTTGATGTACCTTGCCTGAAAACTTGTTTTTTTTAGATTCCGATTTCATTAGATTTATCATTATTCATAAGTTTCTGGGATCAATATCTGACAGGGAATCCAATTCATTCTAAATTCCCATAATAACTTTAAATGTATTTACTCTATGCTTCACAATAGAATTAATTAATAAGCCTAAAGTTACAAGTGAGACTTCAATTAATTGTTCTGTATCTATGAACTGAACCAAAAGGTTACACTAATTAAATCACCACTGGTAATACAATCCTAAACAGAGTTAACCCTTCTAAGCCCAATTAATTCAATTCATTAAGAATGGTATAGCTCTGTCTAGGATACTTTCATGTCCAACTTTACCAATGCACTCCAGATGAAGGGGTGTTCTTTGCATCATCTATGAAAGTGTCTTATGAGTGATTTCTAGTGACCAGCACTTTCCTATTAACCCATTCTTTCTAGTGGGGGAAAGTGCCATCAAGTCACAGCTGACTTATGGTGACCTTGTGAGGTTTTCAAGGCAAGAGACATTCGGAGGTGGTTTGCCATGGCCTGCCTCTGCATCAATACCCTGATATTCCTTGGAGTTCTCCCATCCAAATACTAGCCAGAGCTGACCCTGCTTAGCATCTGAGATCTGATGAGGTTGGGCTATCCTGGGCAACCAGATCAGGGTCTCATTCTGTCTACACAATAACTGTTAAAACTATCTCCCCATCAGTTTCCTTTGATCCCACAAGAATGAGTATGAATATCTTATATCCAATATCTGAGTCTTGTCATAAGGCAGCCTGACTGATACTTATATTGTTATCTACTATCAGAAAGTGAAGATTTCCAGAGTTTCTTGGCAAAGAAGTCTGGCCACAACGCTCACCTGGGCTGCCATTGCTCAGGTGGGGTGGGTACTGGCAGAACAAATAAGGTGCATGCCACGTCCCACACAGCTAGAGCCGGGCGGGAGCTGGCCTGTGGTCCGTGAGCAATCCTAAGCCTTTGGGGGTAGGATTTCAAGTGGCACGGGGGGCTTAAAAGGACAGCCAGATTGGGAGTTTGCCACTTGCTGAATTGTACCAAAACATCTTACAATGAGACCATGGAACCTCATATCTTTAGAAAATAGAGGTGAGTATCTGGTCCTCTTTGGCAATCTGTAAATCTGGCAGTGTACAATAAAGAGGTCCTATGTATGACCATCACCAGAAATTTCCAAGAAAATAACTAAATTGGTGTCCCACTATCCCTACAGATTAGTTTCTTGGCTAATGGGCCTTTAAGATGACATCAGAATGGACCTTCAGAAATCCATAAACACTGACTGCCAGTAATCTGCTTGGTGTATCAGTTTATAGTCATCTGTTTTCTTTGAGCCAGATTTACACAGAGCTACTGACAAAACAACATCCTTTGCCAAGTTCTCCTTGCTGTAAAATTTACAGTAATTTATATTTCATCCATGATGTCATCATGGCAAGGATCCTCATGGCAACACAATTTATTTGGTACATTTTTATCCCACCCCTTCCTTCAAGGAGTTTATGGAGGTAAGGATTATTCTTCCTCATTCATTTTGTGTTCACATAAACTCTGTGAGACAAAAAACTGAGGGAGAATAATTGGTCCAAGGATACCTACTAGGCACAATGTTAGGGTAAGAATTTTAACCCAGGGGACCCTAGTTTTAAACATGACACTAACCACCACACCACACTAGTTGTGTGACGACACACATATGTTAGAAGATTGAAAATATAAAGGGAGAACAGAAGAATGTGATGTTAGTTTGGTGACCTGGTATTTGCTCTGTAGGCAAAAGGGTTCATGTTCAATCACGTGCAATGATCTAACTCAGTGTAAGTTTCATTTATATGTGATGGCAATTTTAATAGGGGTTATTTATTTATAATGTGGCATGTGTGTAATGTAGCCAGGAGACTCTAAGATTGTCTGGCAACCAGGCAAGAGATGCTCAGAGGTGATTTGTCATTGGTTTCCTACACATCACGACCCTGGTATTTCCTTGGAGGTCGCTCTTCCAAGTGATAACCAGGGACAACCTTGCTTAGCGTCTGAAATCCGACAGGATCAGTCTTGCCAGGGCTATCCAGGTTGGGTATTTAATAGGAGTCTTGTGTCTCAGTTTCCGCCTAATTTGTGTGTTTCATCAAGTCTTTGCTTGCCTCAGCCTGAGGGCCTTGTGATAGGTGGAACAGGACAGGTGGAACAGGACAGTAGATGGGGTTCCTTAGTGAATGGAAAAGGAACCTGATCCTTTCTTCCCTGTACCCTAAACAATTGCCAAAACTTAATGCTGCCAAAGATCTTTTCACCAAGGGCTATTTTGCCCACAGCAACATTCACACAGTATGACACTCTTGTAGTTAGTTCTGTGGACTTAGGCCACGGTGAGCTTTACTGCACATGCAGATTAATGGTTTGAATGGAAATGTTTGCAGTATATCAGAAGTATGGTCTGTGCACTTCATAGACACTCATTATAGACAGCATTCTGATAAATATTTTGGAAAATGAAGGGCACTCCTTGTGTGTGGGGACTTTAAATACTGCCTCATTTTATTAGCTATTTCACGTTAAAGTATTTTTAGGTTCTAGTTACTAATTTCACAGTAAGAGGCTTTGAGAACTGAAGCTATCAACCTTCACTGACTTTAATAGAAACTCTTTTTATATAAAGCTGAGCCTTAATAAAATTGCCAATCAGTTAATATTTTAGAAGAATTATGCTGGCTTGTATTCAGTTGCACACATCTTCCTCTGTTTGAGAAGAGGGGCCACCAATCCCCTTCCCATTACAGATCCCCCTGATCCCCAGGAACAAAATTTCAGCAGGCTTAGCAGGCTGCAGCAAGAGGGGAAAGAGCAGAAGTCCCCGCCCCTTAAAGTCCATGTGGACGACTAGATACATGCCACTCAAAGGTCCAAAGAGAGCCACAGGCTTGAAAGCCGCTGTTATGGGAATCAGAAAACCCTACAGATCAAACTGACTTAAGTTACATATCGTTCAGAATGTATACAAATTGAAACAGATTAGGTAATTATGCTTTGATGGTAAAAGAGATTAATCTATGGAAAATGCTGGTTCTTCTGCATTACAATTCTTTTTTTTTAAACGTTAGGAATTTTTTATTGTTAATAAGCAGTGATAAAACAGATTTTAAATATACAAGGTCTGGTGTATTTAAAAAAAAACTTCTCAGAAGTACTCATTATTCCACCTGGAGTACAAATTCTGGAATAAACTTCTGAGGGAAGGTACAGGATTTCTATTACCCACCTTGATTGGGCAGAACACTAGAAAATACACAGTGGGGAATAATCTATACAGGAAAGTCTGAGGAACAGAGAACAAGAGGTTCTCATTTTAGAAACTGGTCCTTTAAAGCAGTGGTCCCCAACCTTTTTATCACCGGGGACCACTCAACGCCGGGGACCACTCACCGGGACCACTCAACGCCTTTTATTAAGGCCCGGTGGGGGGGGGGTAGTTTACTCCTCTACTCTCAACCACTGCCCTAGCGCTCTCTGATCACTATGGTAATGTTTAAACATCCCTTCAAAATAAGATACAGATACGCCACAACAAGTGTGCTGTAAAGGGCTGGGGGGGATGAAGTAAAGGGCTGGAGGGGGGGAAGGCGTCCTTTGGGGCCCACCTCCAATTAGTCGAAGGACCACATGTGGTCCGCAGCCCACAGGTTGGGGATCGCTACTTTAAAGAATCTTAAGTGTAATTGCACTTTTTTTCATTTAAAAAAATTTAAGAAGTGATATCATTCAAAATCTGTATGTAGTCTTGTTTTCTCTAAAGCACCTTCTTTCTCTCTACAGGAGGACTTACTAAGATGTATACATCAGTTTCAGTGGTGAATGAAGACAGAAATAGTGCCAACCACAGTCTGCTATTATCATGCCACTGTGAAATCAGTATTTGATGATTTCTGGCAAGGCAATGGAATTAATTCATCTAATTCATATTAGCATTTTTAATAACAGATTTTAGATGACCAATCACTCAACCCTGCAGAGGGGTGACATGGAGGGGGGAAAGCTTATAGCAGATAAGATAACATAGTCTGGACTGCTACATAAAGAAATTTGTACCCTGGGAGCTTCCGGCTTTCCACACGGCCCTGAAAACGGAGCTCTTCTACCAGGCTTACAGTTGAGGCCAGGGCGAAGAGAAGATCTATGGGCTTCCCCAAAGGAGGAATACTCCACCATATCCTCTCCCCTGATTTCCCAGCGAGGTGGGTGGGTTGGTTGGCACCAGGTGTTGGTAGTTTATTCTAATTGCTGGTTTTAAGAGAAAATAGGAACTTTAGGGGATTGTATTGTTTTATTTTCTAACCCACTACAAGCCGGCTTTGCCGAGAGTGGCGGGTAATAAATTTAATAATAATAATAACAACAACAACAACAACAACAACAACAACATGGAGTTCTGTTTTGACTAGAAAGAGGAAGACAAGCAAACATAAATATAAAATAGAGAGTGCAAGAAAATGCCAAATATGGTATGAAAATGTTAATATTGTTACAGAAAATTAATAAAATAAAAAGGAAATTGATCTGTAAAGAACACGTAGATAATCTCTTGGAGAGTAAACAGATGGCTCAATCTAGCAGTTCCTTGTGCCCCACTCCCCTTTGCTGACATGGATATCTCTCGTTTCTACCATTGTACTATGTGCAGGTACGTTCAAGTCATCTAAGGAGAGGTAGATTCCTGCCCAGTTAAAAAGAGGAAATCAGGTGTGAGGATTTCCTTGGACTTCTGTGTGAGAGAAATAGTGCTTCAGACAGACGGCAGAATGATACTGGTATTCCTAGGAACAGAAAATTGGGAGTAAGAGCTGAAGGGTATCTGCCTTCTAGAAACCAGGGGAGTTCAAGGAACTCATAAACCCCAAAAGACAACAAACAAACAAACAAAAAACAAAAAAACAACATCTAATTTCTTTCTCTTTCTCTAGAACTGGACACAGAGAAGGGCTGTGGGGGAAGAGATATTGCATCCCTATCGACTCCCTTGCAGGGTCCCACAGGGGACGGTACTCTCCCCGACATTATTTAACATCTTTATGTGCCCTCTGGCTCACCTGGTCCGCAGTTATGGGCTGGGTTGTCACCAATATGTGGATGACCACCCAGCTATAGCTCCTCATGGACAGCCCCCCGAACTCCCCCCCCCAGAAACATTCGCTAGATGTTTGGAAGTGGTTGCTGGATGGTTAAGAGCAGAGTCGCCTGAAACTGATTTGTCATGACATTTGATTCTTGCATACATATAAGGATTCTAACAGAACAGGCCTAAACAGTGTTTCAGCTGAAGTTGGCAAATCTGGCCTCAAAAGTCCTTGACCTTGCACTCTCTTTCATGTTTTAACTAAGGTACTTAGCTCACTGTGGTTCATTTCTTGCCTACAAACCAGGTTTTGTCAGTATTTAGAACTATGGATCAAACCACAATGTACGGGGCAATTCTAAAAAGAGTTACACCTTCTGAAATCCATTGAAGTCAAGGTACTTAGATGGTTGAAACACTGTTTAGGCCTGTTCTGTTAGAATCCTTATATGTATGCAAGAATCAAATGTCATGACTAAACATTCATTGCTATTCATGGTAGCAAATTATATTTATTTGTTTGTTTGTGTGTGTGTTTATTATTTCTTATTTTAATATACCACCCTTCCCTGTGGCTCAGGGTGGTTTACATGAAACATGGGAAAACATGGAACAATGCAGTATAATTCGGTAATCACACTGAATGAGTAACAGTAATAACAGTGATAACAGAGATAACCCTAACTAAGATATATTCAAGGTGATACTATATCAACATGAAAGCAACCTAATCCAATTTATCGTGGCCAGCAGTATTAAGCATTGGAATATAAAATTGAACAACTGAACTGCACTATCTACATATAAATCAATTTACTGATCAATAGCACGGGAACTTATAATTTATAAAACCCTATAGGTACAGCATGTCAGGAGCTTTTATGGAAGCCTATTGCTCTGCAGCAAATTAGAATTGCTGAATGGACTGCTCCTATGAAAATCCTAAACTACAATTGTCACTGAAGCAAAGTCAAATGTTTTCTTAAATAGAAAAGGATTTCTCCTCTCTGATTGAAAGATAAGATTTCTTATTAACCCTCAGAAACTGTACGAACAAATAAGCCCTGATCCAACAGTAACGGCTATTACAGACAAAATTGGTACAACCGCACAATCCATTTGGCATAACAGAGAAAAACCAATGAACCAGAATGCTGTTACAGGGTCAACATCTAGAAAATAATTTTCACCCCTGAGATTTCTATGGTTATTAAATAATTGCATTCACTTGCAGTCATTCTTAGACAGTTACAAGTGGACCATAACCTCATTATTGTTCAAATGAAAACAATATAATCTCTTATCTATAACTGAAATATGGGAACATTAAGCACAAACACAGTACTGGTGTTCCCCAACCACCAGGCTGTGGCCTGGCTATGGCGGGGGGAGGGAGGCATGGTCGCAGCTACACCAGCAGGCACGCCTCCCTCCCCCCGCGGTGCGCGCTCGCTGTGCACACGACACCCGCGCCTCCCTCTCTCCTCCCAGTCCCGAGCCTGAAAAAGGTTGGGGACCACTGCATTAGACAATACTCCACCATATGGCTGTCCTCTAAACACTTTGCCATAACTTTGTCAAATACGTACAACCATCCCTGGGTGACAACATTCCATCCATTTGCCTTTGGCATGGTATCGAACCACAAATATCTGAGCCCCAGTCAGTGGTGTGTTTCATATGTATATTGTTTTCAGGGTGTGATAGAATTTGACTGTCTGTTGGTGGACAAGCTGCATTTAAACTGAGTGTGTTTATTACCCCAAAATGTTGGTTTGTCTTTGAAAAATATTGCTATATGTGCCAAGAAATCAATAGATTTCCACAAGGTTTGCCTTTTTATTGTTTCTTTCATGCTTCTTAACTTTATGTCATCACATTGTTAAACCTCTCTCTGCAACAATGACATCTACAAACTTTTGTTTAAATCAGGAATTATCATGTTTCCATTAATTAACCATGAGATGCAGAACCACAACCACAGTGGCAATAGCTAAGCTGAAGTCATTGTCACTTGGAAGTATGTACTTGAGAGTTGAAGTTAATGGGAAATAGGGCTAAAATAGACACAATATTTTCCATCTCTTTACATATCTCTTAAAAGCAGCAGGCGATCACCAAACTTAATTGGGAATACAGCAATAAGGGAAGAGGGTTAATCCCTTTTCAATGCTATTTTCCCACTGTAAACCTCTTCCCCTCCCATCTGCCATATACTCCACTTGGGCAGCTTTTAAAGAAAACAAGAGATATAAAATCTCATCATAAATCTCCAATTGTTTCATTCATTTGGCCTGATTCTCACAAAACAAGCCAGGCTCCATCAGATACCCAGCATTTCTGGGTCTTTCTTATGTTAATTCAGATAAGATATGAAAGTACTATAAAATAAAATTTTATAAATCAGCAAAAAACAAGCATTTACTACCATGCCATTATTGGAAGTGAGCATCACTTATTTTCTGCTAAACTTAATGAGCACAACTGGGAATTTGAGAGGCTGGATGGAAACAGTAACACTTGATGGAATCATTTCTCAGGTCACTAATATGTGATTTGTAGGCAGACCATACTTGGTCACTCCAAAAATCTATTTGTACTACTGCCATTATCTTTCACTTGAATAATAAATTATAAGCAGGAAGAATGTGAATATTGACTACTTCCTAATTTTATGGTTACCACAGAAAAAGAAATCTGGACTTCTTTTCATCACTCAATTTTATATAATTAGCACCTGTTTGTTTTCATTCATGGTTGCATCTTGGCATACAAGGTTACCTGGAAAAGGTGCTAGTTGGGGATGTGCTGCTAAGGCTGTGGGTGTACCAAGTGTCCCCAAGCCACCAAACTCTGTATGCCCTGAGCTGGCTGTGTATAGACCAAAGACTGGGTGGCTGACCATTGGGAAGGCACTCGACACTGTGGACAGGTTACACGGTTGATCCCCAGCTGTTCTGAATAAATGTCCTGAAGGGGAAAAAACAACACGTGAAAAGGAGCTGTAAAGAACACATGCTCATCATATAATGTTCTGCCCTGCAATGTAAATATACCGTATAAAATTTTGTTTTTCAAACGAGAAGAACAATGTTATGTCCTTCTTTTTACATTTATTACCTGAGCTTATCCAAATACATTAGCAAGCTCAACTGTCTTGAACTAATATCAACATCATAATTTTGATACTGTAGAGGTGCTGTAATTTTTTATTATACATCTGTGCAATATTAACCACAGGTGCTTTCAATGCTATTTAGAAATCAACAGCAGATTTCTTCTCCCATTAGCTTACACACAAATCTCTTGTTTGTCTTCAATGGGACAAATCAAAGAATGATGTCTATTACTAAGAGAAAATACATCTATAGTGAATCAGATTTCAGCACATGGATATAAACTGGCAAAGGGGTATTTGTCTTCTACAGATTTGCTATTAATGTATCAGCTGTTCTCACATCTACTGTTTTGGTATCACAATAAAAACATTTAATATACAGGAGAGTAAAAGGATTTTAATATAAATGTGTACATAATATCTTGTATTCTAATAGCAAGGTCTGGATATATTTGGATACTTAAATCCAGTGACTGGAGCTGTGAACAAGCGAGACTGATCTTTCTACAAACCTGAAAAGGGCCCTAGATTTGCCTTTTTTCAGTTTGATACAGAAAAATTAGTTGAGGTTTAACTTGTACTTTTAGACTTATTCATTAAGTTCTTATTGTGAAGCACTGAGTAAATAAATTTAAAGTTATTAGGGGAATTTTAAAAGAACTGGATTAACTCGAGTTTCGTATCATATGAATGATGATAATTCTAATATCTAATATAATCTAATATAATCTTATATTCTAATAGCAAGGTCCGGATATCTTTGGATACTTAAATCCAGTGATTGAAGCTGTGAATAAGCAAAGTTCTTTCTGCAAATCAACGTTTACAGAAAAATGTGGAATTGGGGGGAAAACATACACTGGGTTACTTAAAAATCTGAAAATGATAAAAGGAGTGCCTGTAACTTTAAGCAACACATTATGTCAGTGGCTGCTGCTAGGCAATCGCAGCATTCCAAGCTTGGCTGTGTCAAGAAAGGTAGGAGGAAGGGGTGAGCCCTTTCCAGGACTGATTAGAGTTACCATATCCAGGTTGAGAAATTCCAGGATATTTTGTGATGAAGTCTGCGAAGGGAAGGGTTTGAAATGGCTCAGCATAGTAGAATACCACAAGGTCTACCCCGCAAAGCAGACATTTTCTGCAGTGGAATAGAGGTCTGAAGATCAATCGTAATTCTGGGAGATTTCCCACCTGGAAATTGGCAACCCTAGGCCTGGCAGCAACCTCTAGGTGTCTAGACAGCATCTGACTTGCATGACTCAAGTATGTGTGTCTTCTTGCTACTGTTCAACAGCAGCCACCCTATGAAAGCCAGTATGTTATACTAGTTATAGTTATGGTCTATGAGACCCATGTTCAGCTCCCTATCTTGCTGTGTAAGCTAACTGGGAAGCTGAATGCTCTGCTGCTCTATGTGTCCCCACAGGGGTCCTTTTACAGTGAAGGACCTGGCTCGCCCTGGATTTCTGTGTCCCAACGGATGCAGCCAGGGCAGAAATGTTCCGCCACACCAGGGGGGTAGGGGTGCCAGGGGGGTTGTAGAAATCCCACCTCCCTGCTAAAAATAATTGTCCTATTTGTCCCTGCAGTGCCACAGAGTTGAGTGGAGTATTTTTTGTCTCCTCTGGCCCTCTTCCATGTCCACATGGCCGGCAGCTGGACAGGCCCCATTAGCTCCCATGGTGAAAAAGGGAACGTGGAAAAAGGGGTGGGTGATTTTGAACATGCTTTCAGTATAGCATACTTCACAAGGTTGTTGTATAGATAAAAAGGAGGAAAAGAGAAAATTGTATGCTACTGTGGTGAAAGGTGGGTATAAATAAAGTAGATAAAAACTAAATATATCTGAAGATGGGAGGCAGATAAAAGATGGCTAAGAAGGAGAGAATAAGGCAGGGAGAGGATGTGGGAGTTGCTAAGAGAAGAGAAAAAGGCTAGGCAATGTCTATATTTGAGGAGTCATTTCTTCCTGGGGAACTATGATTGCCAACCTCCAGGTGGGGGCTGGAGTTTACCAAGAAGTGCACCTGCTTTCCAGATGGCAAGGATCATTTCAACCTGGAGAAAATGGCGACTTTGGCAGGTGGGCTGTATGGCATTGTACACCACTGAGGTCCCTGTCCTTCCAAGATTCATCCCCAAAATCTCCAGAGATTAGCCAACCTTGATCTGGCAACCCTAGACTTTCTGGGAAGAGAAAATAGTAGGGGAGCAGGAAATAAAATGCCTCCTGCAAGTCTTTGTGGGTTCCCACTTGTATTGAATTTATTGTTTCATAAGTCCCTTGTTATTTATAAATAATGTTCAGATTCCTTTCAACTAAACGTTGCATTAAGGCAGAAACTATGTATAGTTTTCATCTGGTTGTTACCAGTATTCCAGTACATACTGTGGTTTATTTATACTTTACTTTCTAGACTGCCCTTCCCAGCAAGCGGCCTCAGAGAGGTTTACAACAAAAGTTAAGCATTTAAAACTATAGCAAATTAAAAGCACAATACAAACTCAGTAAAAAAAAAAAAAAAAGCAAGGGCTTTGCCATTCCATTTTAATGCATGCCATTTAAATGTGCATCTTCTCAAGTAAGCAAATTCCTTCCCCATTTTGGCTGTTTAAATATGCTGTGGTGTAATGCTTGTGATGTTTATAATTTGTCACAAGGTGGTACTAATTGGATCATTTCACCCTTTGCTCATAGAACAATCATGACAACCATTCTTGAAAATAGTCGTTACTGTTGGAATTGTCTGTAGCAGAGACTGGGAAGTCATTTAAGTGCCATCAGTTGAAACTCCATTTCCTTTAAAAACACAAGCAGTCATCGAGGAAAACCCATTCAGTCACTCATAGCAGAGGAACTTGAGCAAGGTATAATATTTGTCACAGGAGGTATTTCTCTCTGGGACTTTGGAATTTTACAGACCTTTCTGTGTGCATCTACAAATATTGTAATAAATATAAACTCAGATTGTATGAAAATGCTTGTATGGAGTTCTACACAAGAAGTTTTCATGGCAGAGAAATGATTTCTAAAAATAAATAATTGACATATGGTGATATACATTGGATTTTTCACAGGGGGATTGTAAAACGAAAACTAGCTGGATGAAAACTTGATGGCTGAAGGACATTCCTGTCAATGGTTCTCTTATGTACATTAGAAAGGTTTATAAGGCAGATAAAAGTGCATAGACTTGATCAGGCTAAGACTGTTTTTGAAATACAATTATGTACAAATGATGAGCATGTTATTGCTAATATGTATAAAATGTTGAAATTTGAGACAGAAGAAGAATCAGTGAATCAGCATGGTAAAAATGGGCAAAAAATTGAAATATGTTAATGGAAAATATATGGCTGAAGTGTCACAATTTTACAATAAACTCTAATATTAAGGATATAATTTTTATAAAATGATGTATCAATACTTGTCACTCAAAAGATTATAAAAATGTATAAAAAGTTGCCTTGTTGGAAATGTGAACAACACAAAGAGATATTTTTCAATTTTGGAAGACATGTACAAGGGAGAAAAATTGGGTATAATTACATGCCTTAATTAAGAGGATTTTAAACATTAAGATACAAATGAAACCAGAGACAATTCTTTTGGGTTTAAAGGAGAAAAAAGGGGGGGGCATGGAATTCCATTTTGTATTTTAAAAAATAGAAAACTCAATATTGATTGAAGAATGGTGGCTAAAGATGGTCGAATTGACTGAAATGGCTAAACTCTTAATTAAGGAAAACTGCAGTATTTTTAGAGGAGGAGGAGAAGAAGAAGAAGAAGAGTTGGTTCTTATATGCCGCTTTTCTCTACCTGAAGGAGGCTCAAAGCGGTTTATAGTCGCCTTCCCTTTCCTCTCCCCACAACAGACACACTGTGAGGTGGGTGAGGCTGAGAGAGCCCTGATATCGCTGCTTGGTCAGAACAGTTTTATGAGTGCCGTGGTGAGTCCAAGGTAATCCAGATGGCTGCATGTGGGAATCGAACCAGGCATGCCAGATTAGAAGTCCGCATTCCTAACCACTACACCAAACTGGCTCTAAGTTGGAAACCTTTTATGGACTTTCTATGTGATGTAAACAAAATTGAAATAGTAGTTTGTGGCTTTGAAGACTATGGAGAAAAATCAAAAATATATAAAAAGGAGTGATTTAGATTTTTTAAAAATGTATTAGCATAGTATAACACAGCCTTTTTCAACCTTTTGACTGTGTAGGGGCGCCTGAAATAAAAGTTCAGGGTTTAAGGACCCCACACACCCCAGAAGTGACATCACCACTTGCACCTTTCACCCTCCTTTTATTCTCTCCCCATGCCTTTACTTCTACTACAGAAGCTCTGCCTCATGTTGGCTAGAGAAGACGGCAGGAGCTGAGAAGGCAGCCGGACCACCCATCCAACTCCCACCATTGATTTTTACACCCATGACCTAACCACCAAGACCTTTGGGTTGGGGCAACCAGTTCCTGAGCTTTGGCCAAATCAAAGTAAGAGGTGAAAGGCTGCAGACCCCCCTCTGGAGCTCCCATGGACCCCTGTTTAGGAATCCCTGGCATACCGGGTAACAAATGGATCCGAAATCATCCTGGATAAGATTGGAAGCCTCTTATATTTTTAATTTTATTCCATTTATAAGTTTTTCTTTCATTTTCTTTTTTTATTTTTTGTTTATGTTGTAATTAAAAAAAAAAACACTGGATGAAAGTGTTGTTTTTTTTAATTGGTCTGCCAGATTTTGTTTTAGTGCATCTAGAAGGCACCTAAGTAATTTGCATCTGGATTAGTTTTGATACCCCCCCAAGCCACCTTGTCAGGACAGCAGCAGCCCGTATCTAAGGGATGCAGAAGTATCATTTTGGAGAAAGAAAAGTAGTTTGGGAGAAGTATAGCATCCAAAGTTCCGTGTAAACGGCCACCAGTACTGTAACAAAAGAGGTCTAGAGAGGTACGAAGCAGGTAAAAAGTCTCATGTAAATAGCAAGAAATCATTCTTTTTGTTTTTCATTCAGGCTGCAGATCAACTAGCAATAATTAACAACCAGATCTTTATGGGCAGATGGGTTAGTAACTTTTTTGCATGACTGGATATTAATAGGTGTGACTTAGCATTACACTGAATGAACTCATGGGTTAAGTTTCTCACTCTTTAAGTCTTCCACTGTGTTCATTAGATTGATATGTATATTTACATTTCTTTATAATCAGCACTGAGCTGGACAGCAGAAAGTAATCAGGTCTCCAATGGAAGACGTGGCATCCTCCATTAAAGCTCTTACAAAGACCGTTTACGCACTGGAGGTTTCATGCCTGGCTGCAGGCTGGAGTTTTAGTCGTGGCAGGCTGCCCCACCTCTTTCTGCACCCACATGGGGGAGCATTTGGCCTGGTGCACCTTATCTGCCCCCAATATGTGCTCCTGCACAGGAGGTGGGGCAGTGACGTTCCCAGTGCATAAACGGCCATAGTGGCACTTGGAAAGATCTCTTGAAATCCTGTGTTAGACCGTTTATGCACTGGAGGTTTCATGCTGGTCTGTAGGCTGGAGTTTTAGACATGGCAGGTTGCCCCACCTCTTCCTGCACCGACACAGGGGAACATTTGGCCTGGTGTACCCAGTGCATAAAAGACTAGATGTACTACCATTCCTATTATCTTAGGAACTAACAACAATAAAATCTGAGCCTTCCAATAATTACCTTGTTTATCTTACAAAATAGTTTAAAGTATTTAGATGCATGAGGTTCTAGATGGCATCCAGCCTGTCCAGATATAATCAGTTTGAAGCACCAGTCATCAGTCCACTTAACAGGGAGTAAGGACTGCTGATCATTCTGCACAGTTATGATGAATCAGAAATAAAACCCATGTATCCACAGCTGCTAAAATAAACTTAAGCAAAAATTAGATTTTACTCCGGAAAAGGGTGACACTGAAGCTTTTGGCTTCATGAACAATACTCAGGAACAATAAAATCAGAGTCCAGTAGCACCTTTAAGACCAACAAAGATTTATTAAAGCTTTTGAGTGCAAGCACTCTTCCTCAGACTATGAATTTCCATCATGATAGTGAGAATATAAAGCAAAAATTAATTCTGTTAAATTAGTAAACTATGTCACACATCCAAATACAGCCATATGATAATTCATTGCCAAAATAGCCAATCAGACTCAAACTCATCCAATGGACAATAAATTTTGTTCCATAAAATACTGGACCAAATCAGTGGACCATTTTCTTGTACACAGTAGCTAATCAGATGTTCCCATTGTGATATCCCTTTTCTTGGGCCACAGAGGAGAGGCCAAGAGAAGAGGGAAACTAGGGCAGCAAAGATTCAAGGGTATCATACTCTGTGACATTCCCAAATTCTACTTGCATCCTGTCACTCCGCATGGTTTTACTTAAAATTCCTGTGAGCGAACATTTCAAGGAATACTTGATGAATATCTAAATGCATTCTGCAGCTGTTTGTAAAAGCAAAACCTTTTGAACTACCTCTAAAAGGAGTTCTGAACTGTCCCAATAAGTCCATGAAAGGATTCAGTCCCTCAAAAAAAAGCTATTTAGGACTTAATGGGTCCAAATTTATGCTCTCAAAACCAAATCAGATACAATGTACGTATGGAGCTCCCAAGGCCCATTAAATAATTTCTTCTTTATTTAGAAGAAGGAGAGTTGGCTCTTATATGCTGCTTTTCTCTACCCGAAGGAGGCTCAAAGCGGCTTACAGTCGCCTTCCCTTTCCTCTCCCCACAACAGACACCCTGTGAGGTGGGTAAGGCTGAGAGAGCCCTGATACCACTGCTCGGTCAGAACAGTTTTATGAGTGCCGTAGCGAGCCCAAGGTCACCCAGATGGCTGCATGTGGGGGAGTGCGGAATCGAATTTAGGGAATTCATATGCCACCTTCTCAGATAGCTGTACAAGATGAGTCAAAATACTATGAAATCCTAAAACTGATAAAACAAATCATCAGTATTAAAAACAAGCAATTAATCATTCAAGGATTTTTTTTGGGGGGAGGGTGTATTCCATTTCATTCCTTAATAAAGTAAATATTTTAACTCTGTTTCAAGAGACTAGATTATACCTTTCAAGAAAACCTAAATATGGGATCATGATGACAGATGATCTAGGAATTGAAGCCCCAATATTTTCTGATACACGTTGTCTTTACACAACAGAATTCATGCTGAAAGTGACAAACTATGCAGAAAAACCAGATGTCATTATGTTGGGTTGCCAGCTCCCGTTTGAAAAATACTTGGAGATTTTGGGGGTGGAGTGTGAAGAGGGTGGGGTTTGGAGAGGGACGGGACTTCAGAGGAACATAATGCCATACAATCCACTTTCCAAAGTGGCTGTTTCCTCCAGATGAACTGATTTCTGTTATTGGAAATCAGAAAATCTCCAGCCATCACCTGGAGGCTGGCATCCCTATCATGATGACACTCCAGACTCAATGAAGGGTAGCCATGGAGTCTCCCATTCAGATAGAGGTTCTGATGATGAGGAAGGGGGTTTAACCTTTTTCTCTTCATGGTTTTAGTTGTAGTTATCTCAGTTATCTCAGGTGCCCCTATGACTTGTATATTTTACCTACCTCATAAACAGAATCTCTGTTTACATTAGATCCCTCTCCCCTCCATGATGCTATGGAATGCAAAATCCATTCAGTTTTGCTACTTAGTCTAGTTAGGAGCAGTTGTCCCACTTGCTTGGCTATGTGAAAAGAATTTACTTTAGCAGAAAACTCTTTTATCACACTTGTGTGATGTGCAGAGAATGCTGCTGCTACGACTACCCTCGTCCACCGCACTATGCAGCTTAAACGGGAAGAGGTCATGGCATTGAAATGTTTTTAAAAAATATTTCCCTTTCTTGCATTTGCTGTGTAGAGGGGGAAAGACAAATTTATCTCCGATCAAGGATTGATAATTTGCCATTTATTTTTTGCTTATGAATGCATTTTGCCTTCTGTGTATTAGGAATATGGAAAGTTGCTTTTTGCCGTCTTAACACTGGGCTTGCCATACACCGTAGCCTGCTGTAGCACAAATCATAATTATAGCACGAATTTCTGGCAGTTTACGGAATTCATATTGCCTTTAAGTTCATTATACTGTTTTCAAACGGTTGCAGAATTATGTATAACTTGAAGTTAAAGGTAAAGGTAATGGTATCCCCTGTGCAAGCACCGGGTCATGTCTGATCCTTGGGGTGACGCCCTCTAGCGTTTTCATGGCAGACTCAATACGGGGTGGTTTGCCAGTGCCTTCCCCAGTCATTACCGTTTTACCCCCCCAGCAAGCTGGGTACTCATTTTACTGACCTCGGAAGGATGGAAGTCTGAGTCAACCTTGAGCCGGCTGCTGGCATTATGTTCCTCTGAAGTCCCTTCCCTCTCCAAACCCCACCCTCTTTATACTCCACCCCCAAAATCTCCAGGTATTTTTCAAACTGGAGCTGGCAACCTTACATAATGACATGCGGTTTTTCTGCATAGTTTGTCACTTTCAGCAGAACTTCTGTTCTGTAAAGACAAAGACCATGGATCAGTTTAAAACAACATTTCATAAATATCAACTCTTGTGACTGATTTAGTACATCACATTAGTAGAATATGGTACTTGTTTTCATGTATTTCTGTCTCTCTTTTAGTTTTACTTGGGTCGCTGACACATACATACCTAACCTCAAGCGATACCACTAGGAGACACGACTGGGAAGTGAAAATGGCCCTAGAGCAAATCAATCTGAGCATCCCTGATGTGCTACAAACCAACACTGCAGTGCTACTCAGCTCAGTGGGCTGACAATGAGCATCAGCTCACCCACTGCAGCATCTGTCAAACTGGAAGCGGTGAAATTGATGAAGTGACAAGAAACCGCAACGGCTGATGAGGGGTCTCACCCAAGTGGCCCCTGGGGTTTGAGCAGAGTTGCTGGGGCTTGGCTTTACTTGCTCCTGGCCACCGGTGTCCCTCTAGGGCAATGGCCCACTCGGAAATTTCCCTGGAAGTTAAATGGCTGGTCTACCCTTGAGTGACACCAAGAATTATTCTCACTTATTTTCAGTGTAAGCAAAGCAAGTCAACTGCTTTAAGTTAATTCAACTTTCCAAACTGACCCAGCAAGCTAAGGTGCATTAAATCAGCCTTAGATTTAATGTCTCCCGCATTTAAACATAATTTTTTAAGTCTATTTGAAATCCAAGCCTGAAATACATTTAAAAGGGTGTTTTTCATGACCATGCAAACGAGAGCTGGGAAAAAAATTCAATTCTAACAGTAACGTTAAGTAAGAATATTGAATCCTATTTCATTCCATTGAAAAAGACTCATAAAATAATTCTGTATTACATTAGCAATCTGGCTCTTGAAAATACTTTTATGCAAAATACACACACGATTCTAATGCACCTAGGAAACAAAAGATATTAATTTTAAAATATGTGCTTAAGAAAACATGTTCAAAAAGGAGTATGTTTGGATTTTTTTCCTGAAAGCAAGTCATATGCTGAATAACACCAAGTCTCTCCTTTGACTCATTATCTTTTTTGTTTCCCAATACATTAATATTCTGGCTAGAGATGAATATTTGTATTTCCTTTCACTTTTCCGTTTTAGTTTTCATTCCCGTTTAAAGGTGCCAGCTTTCTGTATGCATGTTTTGCATAATGAAATTTAATACAAAACTACATTGCTTAAGACTCTTGACTTACATTATAATAGGTTGAATATTTTTCAGCAGAGCTTTTGAAATTCTACTAGCCAGTACATAGATAAATGATTGAAAGTATTACCCAAAAGGCCAGCATCCATTTCGACAGTGCTGGTGTCTTAGTAACAAGGAATGATAAAGGCAAATGCCTTTATTAATATTAATGAATTTTGTGCTGCACTATAATAAGCCTTTTCAAAAGAACTAAAAGGGATAAATACTTAACTAATGCCTTAAACATAAAACATTGGTGAACAAAATCCTTTGCAAAGCGAAAGAAACAGAAGAATGATCAGCTAGATTTTTACTCCGATGTGTAAAATACTGGAGATATGCGGGCAATACCTTTAGTTGAGGGTGCAAACAACAATTTTCACAACTGCATAAAGGAGGGGAAAGTGGTATCTTTCACTGGGGTAACTTTCACTGGGGTATGACTGAAAGCTTTACATG